>NC_047042.1:73922383-74226614 GCF_011762595.2 Tursiops truncatus | reverse complement strand
AGTCTTTCTACACACACACACGCAAATATTCAAATAGAATATAGAGTTTGAGACTTTTTTTATTCAGCTTTATTGAGGTATAATTTATAAAAAATTTAAGTGTACAGTTTTATGAGTTTTTTCCAATATATAGTCATATAACTGCCACCATAAACATAATAAAGAACATTTCTATCACTCTAAAAAGTTTCCTCATATCCCTTTACAATCAATCCCCCTTCCTCCAGTCCCCATATGAAACACCTGGTAACTACTAATTTGCTTTCTTTGGCTATAATTTTGCCTTTCTAGAATTTCATATAAAAGGAGTCACTTGATATATAGTCTTTTGTATCTAGTTTCTTTGACTTAGCAGGACACTTTTGAGATTCATCCATGTTGTTGCATGTATCAGTAATTTCATTTCTTTTATTAATAAGAGATATCATTTTATTGCTGAGTAATATCTTTAAATTATCATATTTATCTATGTATGTATATATATGTATGTATTCATTCATCAAAAAATATTAATTCAGCACTTACTATGGCTAGACAAGGTTCTAGGTGATGAAGATACAGCAGCAAATAAAACAAAAATACCTGACCTTATGGATCATACATGGCTAGTGGAAGAGGTCAACGAAAAAAGCTTAAAATACAAGGTACAACAGACAGTATTAAGTGCTAAAGAGAAAAATCAGGCAAGGAAGAGGAACAGAAAATGTCAGCATGGAGAGGGGGTGCAATTGTTGGAAGAGTAGCCAGGGAAGCTCTCACTGATAAGATGACAAACACCTGAAGGAAGTGAGACCAAGCCATGTGGATATCTGGGTGGGGAAGCACTCCAGGCAAAGGACCCAGCAAGTCCAAAGGCCCTAACTGCATGTCTGGCATTTCTGTGGACACTAAAAAGACCAGGGTAACTGGAGATGAATGAAAGGGAGAGTTGTAGGAGCTAAGATCAGAGAGATAACAGGGAGGGGGTGAAGGTTGTGTAGGGTTGTATGAGCCTTTGGAAGGACTTTGGCTTTTATCCCTAATGAGATGGAAATCCAGTGGATGTTGTTAAGACAAGGAAGGACATCACTTGACATACATTTTAGAGGATCATTCTGGCTAATGTGTGGAGAATAAATTGGAAAGGTTAAAAGACAGAAAACTACCTGGGAGGCCACTGCAGTAATTCTCATTAAGATATGATGGTGGCTTTGACTACAGTGGTACCTTGGAAGGTGGCAAGAAATGGCTGGATTTTAAACATGTTTTGAAGGTAGAACCAAAAAGATTTACTGTTGAATGAGATGAAGGATGTGAAAGAATGAGAGTAGTCAAGAATGACTCCAGGGGTTCTGGCCTAAACAACTGAAAGAAAGGATTTGGCATTTATAGAAAGAGAAGAGCAGATCTGAGGAGGAATAACAGGAGCGCAGTATGTGGATGTTTGAGATTCCTAAGCAGTGATGGGGTGGAGCTAGCGGCTCTCACAAGCCCATTGTTAAATTTTCAGGAATTATTCGAGCCACTTAACATTACATTGGTAGGTGGAAATCAGGGATTCTCTTCCCTTCTCCCCACCCCCACTCAAGAGCCTGTTATATAACATTTACCAGCACACCACAGCCTGTTAGATATACAAGTGATAGTGTAGGCATTTGTATATATATGAGTCTAGAGTTCAGGGGAGAGGTCTAGCTGGAGATTAAAAGTTGGAAGGCATTGGAATACACTTACAGACGATCTCTCTTCATCAGGCAAGTCAGGATTAAATGAGAGAGACAGAGAGAGAATTATTTTGAGGTCTGAGCCCTCAAATATTTACCAATCAGGAAGATGAAGAGAAAGCAGCAAAGGAGTCTGAAAAAAACTGTCCACAGAAGTAGAAGAAATGCCAGGTGAACCAAGTGTTCTGAAAGACAAGACGATATTTCAAATACTACTGCTAGGAAAGTAAGAGACTTGGCTGAGATGCCTGCCAGGTACGACTGAGAACTGACCACTGAATAAAGTCATGTTGACGTTATTGATGACCCTGTAAAGAAATTCAGAGGAATGGTGTAGGATAAAAGTCAGATAAATTATTGAAGAGATAACTCTGATTTTATTAAAAGAGGAGGTAAAACTATGAGCAAGTGGACACAGATCCTCTAATCATAGTTTCCAGTTGCCCTATTACAATGAAAGATGACGCTTTATATACCCTATGACCTGAAAACTCCCCACAAGATTTTAAGGTAGGCACATATAGTACATATTTTCTGTTATTAATGCCAAATACATAACCTCTTCATTTCTTAACATATAAAATTAATTTTGTTTTTGCAGTAAGTGGTTGTTGATGAGCTTTTTGAAGATACTCTACAACTGAAAAAAAATTTTCATAGGAGATCCACATTAAAAAGTTAATTGTTTTGCTCTTTCAAAGTCTTAAAATCTTAATAATCACTGTTCTGGGAAGTCGCCTCTACTCTTTTCCTATTAGTACATTAGGAATACGGAAAATCTTAGTGGCTGGGGACAGTATATACCAAAGAAGAAAAACCATAGCATGAGGAAAGGGTGAATTGCCCAGTGGAGGTTAAGGCAGTGGGAGGAGTGGAGGGAATTGGGAAGGACCCAAATGCCCTCAAATATCCAGGTGAACATTTCTAAAACTAAGCAGCTGAAAGTTGGGGGTATGACCCTCTGCCAGTGGTTCCCAGACCTCTCCACTATGGGAAACTCAGAGTGACAACCAGTGGGGTAGTCCAGACAAGTCCTGTTTCTGGTTAGAGGACCCAGTGACCCCAGCTTCCCCTCCATGCTTCCCTTCATCACTCTGGTCACCTGTGTTCTCTGTCCCGCATGTTCACATCATGTTTCTTGAGCTGAAGATACTCCTTCACCTTCTCTAAATCCCCAACCGAGGCAGCTTTGTGAAGTTTCTTTAAATCCTTATCTCTAAGGTTGTAGCCTGGCTGGGCTGGAGGACCGATACTGGCTGGCCTGCCTATGGGCAGGTGTGAGCAAGAACTGTGGGGCTCATCCTTCCTTCTCCATAATGTGAAAAGCTTCTTCATGGCGGCACAGGAAGCAGTCCTTCAGTTGGACCAGGATGTCCCTGGAGCTCCTAACTGCCCCACCTGCCTCTCCACCATGGCCCTCTGGCTCGTGGGCCCCTCTGGCCAGGTAGGTCCTCCCCACAGTGCTGGAGTCAAAGCCAGCTAGAGACCGGAAGTGGGCCAAAGATCAGAACCTGTGTGGGCGGCTTTTTCCAGTTGCCTAGCAACGCCCAGGGCCTCTGGCACCCGAGGTTGGGACCCAGCCCCCCGGTTGCCCAGATCCAGATTCTTCAGTCAAGATTTAGATTAACTGCTAACACTCTCAGTCTTCCTATTAGATCCAGCATCTTTGGGTAGAAACCTATCAACTTTCTTACAAATACCCCTTTCCCTTCAAGGATAGACCTAGTAGCTTGAACTCTTACAAACCAAGATTTACCTTCCTCCTGGTAGTTATGAACCTCCTCCAGTGATCTTGCCTCCAGCCTACTCCCTGCCTCTCACCAACATGGTTCACAAGGCGCAGCTTGCTTTTAACAATAACTGAGATCCCTTCATAATCTCAATTTCAAACATACTTTTGAATACCATCTCTCATATTTTAGCTCACTCTCTCATCACAAAACTCCAAAAATCCTTCTAACTCATTGCACCTACAGTCCATTAATTCTGCCACATTTCACTGACCTTGACCACCCCACTCTGTGTTCTCACTTCCCTACTTAAGTAGGTTAAGTTCCATGGTTAATCATTATCACTCTCATGCATATGCCTTCAGCATGTTTACCCCCATTCCTTTTCTTACTTGTCCACCTAAACCACAGAGCTGGTTAAATCTAAAACTCCCATCTAAACATGTCTGCCCTAAGCCACTGGTTGTGACTAAAGGAAAAAACAAATCCATGCTGTCTTTTCTCACTTTCAGTTCATGAAAACCCACCTGAAATGGATTGGTATGCTTCCCAGCAATCCTTAGATACTTGCCTGATCCATTCACACTTATACTTTCCTTGAACACTTCATATATTCTCTTTTTGAATTCATTCTCAGCTGATGACCTGGCTTCCTGATCCATTGAGAAAAGTGAGTTAATCAGAAGAGAAATTCTGCAGGCTACCAGGACATCTACCCACCTATCGACACCTTGCCAAAAAATATTTTACCTTCTCTCTTGTTCATGTTGATATCCATGTTCTAGCAAAGGCCAGCACTTCGCTTACATACTAGAAGCCCATCCTCTGTATTGCTTCAGCAACCCCCCTCCCCTGCTTTCTCGCGTGTCTTTAAAATTTCCCTCTCCGATAACATTCTTGTTAACATAAATACATGCTAGTGTTTGTCCATCCTAAAACAAACAAACTGACGCACCTCCCCCTGCAACCATTGCCTCATTTCTCTCCTTTACAGCAAAAAGACTTAGAATTGTCTATAATCTTGTAATCTCTGTCTACATTCTTCTTCTGTTCTCACTTAAGTTCCCATCATTACCCTGTTTTCCCATTTCTCTCAATCCATACTGCTTTAAGTACGATTGACCATGATCTCCAATTGCCATTTCTCAGTTTTCATGTTAATCATGTTAATCTATTGCTTGCTCCTTGAAACACTTTCTTCACTTGGCTTCCAAGACCTCATGCTTCCCTGGTTTCATTCCTTCCCTCCTAACCATTCCTCTTCAGTCTATTTCGGAGAGCCCCAGGATCAGTCCATGATTAGCTTCATTTTCCCCCCAAATCCTTGGAGTCATCCTTGAATCTTATCTTTTACACCTACATTTAAACTGCCAGCAAATTCTGTCAATTCTAACTACAGAATATATCCAGAATCCATTTGATTTCTTCCCCTATCCATATTCCCTTCTGGGTGATCTCATTCAGTCCCATGACTTTAACACCATCTATGCAATGTCAACTCCAAATCTGGAAGTTCCAGTCTGGTTCCCTTCCCTGAACTCCGGACTGGTATATCCAGTTGTCTATAGACTCTATAGGCATCTCGTGCTTAACATGTCTCAGCTGACATCCTGACATTCCAATCTGTCACTGTCTATCTTACTTAAGAGCAGGTAACTCCATTCTTCATGTTGCTCAGGTCAAAAGTTTTAGTGTCATCCTTGACTTCTTTCTTTTTCAAAGGCCACATCAAATCAGTTAGCAAAACCTGCATGCAGTACTTCCAAATACATACAGAATTTGACCACTGATATCACTGTAGTCCAGGCCAACATCATCTCTCTCATTTGCATTACTTGACCAAAAAAAATTAGCTGTGTTAGAACTGGGACAAGAACTGATAAACTTCAGGACTTCAGGACTCCTCCTGTGATATCACACTACCTCTGGTTAATTTTATGAGCTGCACCGCCTTCAATTCATGATGACCTGAGAATAATTTTTCACTTATATGCTAATATAAAGCTAGTACAGCTCAGAAATTTGAAATGTATAGATAATTATATGCTAATTTTATACAATTATTATTAATAGAATAATGAGCTGCTGTCTCTTCTATTATCAGACACATGAGTATTATGTAATATGGTTAGTACCTTATAAGAGTATTAAAAGAGCAATGTTATTTATCACATTTTTTTCCTAAATAACAATTCCCATGTAATTTCTCAGGAAAAATAATAAAAGAGATCCCAGTATGCTTCATCTCAAACATAGCTATGCAGTTAAAACTTCTCAGTGGATTTTCTGTTGGTGTTCCTGCTAAAGATACAGAAAGTAGGCTTATGAAAGTTTTGATAATGAAAGAGCTATTTAAAGATCAATATGTAAATTTCATTGCTAGTTTTTCTTTCTTGAAATTCTAAATTTGTGGTTATTTAAGAAGGTAATTGTTAAAGTCTAAAATAATAATGTCTGACGGGAAATTTCTTTAGTTTCAAAAGTTCACTAAGTTCATTAAACCCATATGGTGCCTTTGTACAAATTAGGAAGTAATTATGTATGTCATTTGTTTCTCTATAATTACAAATAAATTGGACTTGTTATAAAATGGGTTTATTATTTTTACAACAAATTATTTCTAATGATTATTAAGTCATAATCATTTATAATAAATGGCATAGTGATTTATTCGTAAGAAAAGCACCTGTTTTTAAACTGGGACTTTAAACAAACAGAAAACAATACAAACTGCAATAAGAAATGTCAGGTTTAGGGCTTCCCTGGTGGTGCAGTGGTTAAGAATCCGCCTGCCAATGCAGGGGACACGGGTTCGAGCCCTGGTCTCGGAAGATCCCACCTGCCACGGAGCAACTAAGCCCGTGCACCACAACTACTGAGCCCGTGTGCCACAACTATTGAAGTCCGTGCGCCTAGAGCCCTGCTCCGCGACAAGAGAAGCCACCGCAATGAGAAGCCTGTGTGCCACAACGAAGAGCAGGCCCTGCTCACCATAACTAGAGAAAGCCCACGCGCAGCAACAAAGACCCAAAGCAGCCAAAAAAAAAAAAAAAAAAAAAAAAAAATCGGGTTTAGATGGTGTACACTAATACAAACAAGATATTATATTTTAATTTACTTTTGCGATCAGTATAGAAATTATTAAAGCAATTCTTTATTGAGAATCACAAGTTATATGTGGCTGCATTAACAATTATTGACCTTTCTCTTTCATAATTTGAAGAGAATGTTTTGTTCCCCTTAGAACAAAATACTTTTCTACTATTTGTTGGCTAATCATTATGATTTACTTCTTAATCAATTTAGACTGCCATAACAAATTACCATAGACTAGGTAGCTTAAACAAACATTTTTTATCACAATTCCAGAGGCTGGAAGTCTGAGATCAGGGTGCCTGCATGGTTAGGTTCTTGGTGAGGGCCCTCTTCCTGGTTTACTTGCTATGTCCTCATATGGCTGAAAGAGCTGGCTGTCTCTGGCCTTTTCTTATAAAGGCACTAATCCCATTCAGGAGGGCTCCCATGACTCAATTACTTCCCAAAGGCCCCACCTCCAAATATCATCACATTGGAATTAGGGTTTCAACACATGAATTTTGGAGGGGCACAAGCATCCAGTACATAACATTTACTAATTTTGTTAGAACAAGATACTTTATTGCCATCAGCCAGAAGAGTTATGTTTGTATAATAAATGTACAAAGAGCCCATCTCTGGACCTAACTCAAAGTTTTAATAGAAGTACAAAAATATGTCACAAAGACAAAAATGCTGCAATGAAAATGGTGCCTCTTAGAGGTGGTAACTTGTGCAGTGCATGACCTGAACAACTGTATGAAGCCACCATTAGTTTAGTCTCAATTTTGTAGATCTTCTATACATCAGGCATTTTACTAGGTGTCAAAAATACAAGCATGAATTAGATGTAGTTCTGATTGTCATGGTACTCGCTATAGAGTAGAGTTAATTTCTATAGTTTTTCAAAAATCTTTTCTAAGGAAAACATAATTTTCATTCATTCATTTATTCACTCAAATAATTCTTGTGTCTTTTAAGTATACTGGTATTTCTCTAATATTGGAGCATAAAGAAGTCTTTTTCTTACCTCAATATACACTTAAAATTATTTGTGTTGTATTTCCATATGTCTCTACTTTGGGGGTAGTATCTACATTGTCTAAGTTTGATCTTTATATTCAATTTTCAAGGCAGCTAAGTCATGCGACAACATTCTGTAATAGAAAGATCAGTGGGTAGCTTTTTAAATGGTTTTTTTTTTTTTTTTTTTTTTTTGGGGGTACGCAGGCCTCTCACTGTTGTGGCCTCTCCCGTTGCGGAGCACAGGCTCGGGACGCACAGGACCAGCGGCCATGGCTCACGGGCCTAGCCGCTCCGCGGCATGTGGGATCTTCCCGGACCAGGGCAGGAACCCGTGTCCCCTGCATCGGCAGGCGGACTCTCAACCACTGCGCCACCAGGGAAGCCCTAAATGGTTTTTTAAAATGCCAAGTTAATGGAAAAGGTTTTCTTTGTCCTTTGGCATAGGGCTCATCATAATGCCTTGCAAGCTGACAAAGCATGATGATGGAAAGGATTTAGAAAGTGACATCACACTGCACTGACTCTTTGGCCCATCCTGCTACCTAAGAGTCCAGCCTCTCTAGCACCAAGAAGAGAGAATCTCAAGAGGTCACCACTTAAAAACTAGAATCACGAACTCTTTCATTATCATCTCTTTATTGGAAAGAGAGTCAATATTGACGATAAATACTGTTTCAAATGCTCCTCACTGGTCCTCTTCCCTTGATAGATGAACCTGGATAATCTGTGCCACACAATCTAGTTTCTACAACTAGTTTCTCTAGCATGAAAAGTACTTTTTTTAAATGACACCTTTTTGGCTTCCATGGTGCAAATAAGAATCTCTTCCACTAGGGACTTACTCTGGTAGCTTGAATATGTTGATATCAATTGCTATTTGCATATCTGGCAGGTTCCCCTCTGGCAGATTGCCACCACCTCCTCAATGATTCATCTTAAACTTACCTCATTAAGTATAACCTCCAATGAGAGTTAGTTCAATGTAGGTTAAGTTCTTAACATGGGACATTTTATTTGTTCCTCCAAGAGAGAGAAAACACCAAATAACCAAATTTGCAGAATTCAATTCACAAAGTAGATAAAATGGCTAGGGCTAAATGAGTTTACTAGCATCGTTCTGAGAAGAAAAATAAAAAGTAAATACATTGGTGTCTTTTGCACTCCTCTCCCCTGGCAGCTGGAAAGTTTTTGAAAGGATCATTATCTCTTATCTGTTTTCTGTTACCCACCATACTGAGAAGTATGGTGACTCTAGGCCTTATGATGGGGCCTTCATGCTATACTGAACAGTCTCTACCTACATTACCTCCCTAGACTAAAGAATTATAGTGAAGTAAGTGTGCTGTCTTCTTACTGCCCCTAGGGGAAAAGGTCCAGAAAAATCATCATGCTGTTTAAATTTGTTATTCTGCAATTGTGATACCAATTCTGTGTCATGATGCCATTTTCTGATTTGACAGGGTTAGGTTAGGATTATGATAACTGTAATTCACTTCTAGGTATCAAATTTTGTTAAATCACATTCTCTGACATATAATGATTGTGATGGTAGGGAGGTGAGAGATTTTAATGCACCAATTGCCTACCAATAGTATAATCAATATTCACTCTGGTATATTCTTCAGGTGTGTTCCAAAGGGATACTTTGTGGCAAAGTGTAAGAGTATTATGTTCTTAATATTATCATGTATTTTTCTATTGCTGATTCAAATTCATTTTACTTTTTAGTAATGGAAGAGAGTTCTAAAGAAGACATTAAACCGGTAGGACTTTATAGATTGATTCATCACTTTTTTTTTAACGTCTTTATTGGAGTATAATTGCTTTACCATGGTGTGTTAGTTTTCTGCTTTATAACAAAGTGAATCAGTTATACATGTACATATATCCCCATATCTCTTCCCTCTTCCATCTCCCTCCCTCCCACCCTCCCTATCCCACCACTCTAGGTGGTCACAAAGCACCAAGCTGATCTCCCTGTACTATGCAGCTGCTTCCCACCAGCTACCTATTTTACGTTTGGTAGTGTATATATGTCCATGCCACTCTCTCACTTTGTCCCAGCTTACCCTTCCCCCTCCCCAGATCCTCAAGTCCATTCTCTAGTAGGTCTGCGTCTGTATTCCCATCTTGCCCCTAGGTTCTTCACGACCATTTTTTTTTTCTTTTTAGATTCCATATATATGTTAGCATACAGTATTTGTTTTTCTCTTTCTGACTTACTTCACTCTGTATGACAGACTCTAGGTCCATCCACCTCACTACAAATAACTCAATTTCGTTTCTTTTTATGGCTGGTAATATTCCATTGTATATATGTGCCACATCTTCTTTATCCATTCATCTGTCGATGGACACTTAGATTGCTTCCATATCCTGGCTATTGTAAACAGAGCTGCAATGAACATTGTGGTACATGACTTTTTGAATTATGGTTTTCTCAGGGTCTATGCCCAGTAGTGGGATTGCTGGGTCGTATGGTAGTTCTATTTTTAGTTTTTTAAGGAACCTCCATACTGTTCTCCATAGTGGCTGTATCAATTTACATTCCCAACAACAGTGCAAGAGGGTTCCCTTTTCTCCACACCCTCTCCAGCATTTATTGTTTGTAGATTTTTTGATGATGGCCATTGTGACCAGTGTGAGATGATATCTCATTGTAGTTTTGATTTGCATTTCTCTAATGATTAATGATGTAGAGCATTGTTTCATGTGTTTGTTGGCAATCTGTATATCTTCTTTGGAGAAATCTCAATTTAGGTCTTCTGCCCATTTTTGGATTGGGTTGTTTTTTTGACATTGAACTGCATGAGCTGCTTGTAAAATTTGGAGATTAATCCTTTGTCAGTTGCTTCATTTGCAAATATTTTCTCCCATTCTGAGGGTTGTCTTTTCGTCTTGTTTATGGTTTCCTTTGATGTGCAAAAGCTTTTAATTTTCACCAGGTACAATTTATTTTTGTTTTTATTTCCATTTCTCTAGGAGGTGGGTCAAAAAGGATCTTGCTGTGGTTTATGTCATAGAGTGTTCTGCCTGTTTTCCTCTAAGAGTTTGATAGTGTCTGGCCTTACATTGAGTTTATTTTTGTGTATGGTGTTAGGAAGAGTTCTAATTTCATTATTTTACATGTATTTGTCCAGTTTTCCCAGCACCACTTATTGAAGAGGCTGTCTTTTCTCCATTGTATATTCTTGCCTCCTTTATCAAAGATAAGGTGACCATAGGTGCGTGGGTTTATCATTGGGCTTTCTATCCTGTTCCATTGATCTATATTTCTGTTTCTGTGCCAGTACCATACTATCTTGATTACTGTAGCTTTGTAGTATAGTCTGAAGTCAGGGAGCCTGATTCCTCCAGCTACATTTTTCTTTCTCAAGATTGCTTTAGATATTCGGGGTCTTTTTTGTTTCCACACAAATTGTGAAATTTTTTGTTCTAGTTCTGTGGAAAATGCCATTGGTAGTTTGATAGGGATTGCATTGAATCTGTAGATTGCTTTGGGTAGTAGAGTCATTTTCACAATGTTGATTCTTCCAATCCAAGAACATGGTATATCTCTCCATCTCTTTGTATCATCTTTAATTTCTTTCATCAGTTTCTTATAATTTTCTGCATACAGATCTTTTGTCTCCTCAGGTAGATTTATTCCTAGGTATTTTATTCTTTTTGTTGTAATGGTAAATGGGAGTGTTTTCTTCATTTCACTTGCAGATTTTTCATCATTAGTGTATAGAAATGCAAGAGATTTCTGTGCATTAATTTTGTATCCTGCTACTTTACCAAATTCATTGATTAGCTCTAGTAGTTTTCTGGTAGCATCTTTAGGATTCTCTATGTATAATATCATGTCATCTGCAAACAATAACAGCTTTCCTTCTTCTTTTCCAATTTAGATTCCTTTTATTTCTTTTTCTTCTCTGATTGTTGTGGCTAAATCTTCCAAAACTATGTTGAATAATAGTGGTGAGAGTGGGCAACCTTGTCTTGTTCCTGATCTTAGTGGAAATAGTTTCAGTTTTTCACCATTGAGGACGATGTTGGCTGTGGGTTTGTCATATATGGCCTTTAATATGTTGAGGTAAGTTCCCTCTATGGCTACTTTCTGGAGGGTTTTTATCATAAATGGGTGTTGAAAGCTTTCTCTGCATCTATTGAGGTGATCATATGGTTTTACTCCTTCAATTCATTACCTTTTAAATAGGGAAATGAAAAGAAATGGAACTAACATTTATTCAGTGTTTTACTCTGGTCTAGATACCATACTATGTGGTTAACTTACACTCTCTGCATAACCATCATATTAGCTTTGCAAGGATGCCATGCTATCATTTTCTTCTTTTTATTAATTACAAAATTGCTGTTCAGGGATATTGATTAATTGCCCCACGATCCCATAGTTAAGAAGTGGCTGAACCATAATTTAATTCCAAGCCTGCTAGGCTCCCAAATCCATTCCTCTCCCCATAGTATCTTTGCATTAATAGTATCCAGATACAGGATCAAGTTAAGAGATACTTCGTGAAATCTGATTTAGCTATATGTTTGCTTTTAAAATTCTTTTTCCTGAGAAGCCTGATTGGGCCTAGAGTTTGTTCATTCTGTTTCATAGATAAAGTAGTAATCAATACTTTGTTTTCATAAATGACAATGTGTTGTAACCCCTGAGATGTCTCTTACCCCCAACCCCTGCTCCTGGATTCTTTTCCTTTCATCATACTTCAAATATAGTAAAAGTTGTTACCATTTTCATTATATGGTATTTGTAAAGCCAGCTTATTGGGAAAAGAAAACTAAAAACAAAATGTTTACAGTATAATTGAAAATCACCCTTATGATAAGACAGAAGAAGCCACATCATAGAGCTGAAGGAGCACCAGAGTAGAAATAGTAAGATGGGATTTTGATCCTAGTTTTACCAATACTTGACCTGTGTCATTTCTGGCAAGTAATACATTTATAAAATAAAAGGATGTTTTAAAAAGAAAGATGTACAAAAAAGATGGAAGTAAAAGGGCATAACAAAAAATCAGTACAAAAATTGGATGCTTTTTTAATGCTAAACCTAAGAAAAGATCTGAAAGATGTCTTAAAGAATAGTCCTCTCCTTCTCCATTCACCAAATGATGATAGTAGGCAGCAGATGGTATACTGTTAACTAATGATAGAAGACTGCTGGTCAAGTCCTAGTTTGCCTTTATCCTTAGTGTTATGCAACCTACAGAGACTCTGCAATCCTAAAACAGAAAAAAAGGTTGGGAAAATGATTCATATGAATTATATCCACTTAAAAAGTCAGTTTCTAGTTACTTTAAATGAACTCAAGCCCCGTAAGTTATCGTAGAGTTCTGAAAGAATTTGATGAAACAACTCATGACCTTGGACAGTAAATTTCTGAGTCAGGATGGTTTGCTTGAGGTACTACATAGATAGATATAAGCTTCACAAGGACAAGAGACTTGTTAATATTGTTCCCTGGTATATCCACAGCTTTGAGCAATTATCTAGCATGGATTAATAGCTTGACACAAGTCCCTGACAAAATTCCAAAATCTATTTTTTAAAGTCTGTGGACACGTAGAAGAGAAAGCAGTGATCACTAGGAGGCAGCATCAATGCACAAAGACCAGCTATGCTCATGTCATGTAGCTTCCCCATTACAGAGAGGAGTGAAGATCACATCAAGCATTTGACCAAATTCACACGAATAATCCCTGTAAACAAGATGGAGGATAAGGACTAAATATCTTGCAATTAAATGAATTTGTAGCTGGTTTAATGAGAGCACTGTGCTGTTTAATGAATCAGTATCAACATGGATGGAGGTAGCTCTGCCTTGTCAACATTCGTTTTTCAATCTTATATGTAAGCAGAAAGTAATTTTTTTAATCAAATTTGTCCATGACGTAGAAACTGAGAATAACAGCCCAAGTTAAAAAAAAAAAAATTAGTAAGATAAAATTTAAACTGAGTAAAAGGAAATTTATAAAATGAAGAGGCCCCAGTTTACATGTTTTAATTTTCATTCTGTCAAGAATATGATTGCCATAAAACAAATTAATCTTACTGTATATGTTAAAATAATATAAACTTATTATACATACCTTCTATTTAACCTGAAATCCTCATAATTTATATATTCCAAACTCTTATGATAGCAAGTGGGACTCTGTAAAACTAAAGTGGTAAGACCCATGTTTGTAACCTTTCCATGTTGGTCTTTGAATACCTATAATAGCTGTTTACTGTTGTAGCCCACAAATCATACCGTTTTAAATACAGTCTACTTTCACTTGCCACACCCTGGAAGATAGGTATTATCCGTCTTAAAGGTAAGGATTCTGAGGCATGATTGGGGATTCATCCAGGCATATGACAAGTGCTAGGTCTTTTAGTAATTCCACCACACTTTCATTACTTAGCTTTTTAGTGAGTATTCCTTTCTGATCCATTTCAGATCTACTGAACCACAATCAGTTAGAGTAGGGCCCCAGAGTACTTAAAGCATCTCAGGTAATCAAATGAAAATGGTCCACAACGCAGCTTTGGGAACTGCCTTAATACCTAAGTATTTCCTTCAGGCTTCTGAGAGGTACTTGACAGCAGAGATTTTGAGGTTATACTTGCTGCTGCTAGGCCATATTATATAAGGAGTACAAAAACCTGGTTGATTTAAGAGCCTGATATTCACAAGTATGACCTCCTGTAAGACACTTAACCCTGTTGAGCCTGTTTCCCCATACATAAAATGATCAGTATTGTAAGCACTTGGCATTATGCCTGGCACATCCTATGCCCTTGGTAAATGTTCCCTACTAATTTTGAAGGTGAAGGCCCAGAATACACTATACTGCCAGTTAAGGACTGCTTTTTAACTGTGGCTACTACACAAATAGGTTCACATGCCATTATGAAGGGACTGTATACTTTCTCATCCACATGGTAAATCTTTCATGTTACACATCTGAGAAAAATGTTGACATGGATAGCCTGCATTAGGTTAAAAATTTAGAATGACTTTATAAAGGTATTAAACAGATGTTTAAGTAAAGCAAATATTAATAAAAGATTATCTTTGTTTTAAACAGATAGTATCTTTTCAGTTAAAGAAACAAATTAAGTCCTTTTTGCAGTTAATTGCCCTTTACAAAAAACTTTAGTGAAAATAT
Organism: Tursiops truncatus; assembly: GCF_011762595.2. Taxonomy (NCBI): domain Eukaryota; kingdom Metazoa; phylum Chordata; class Mammalia; order Artiodactyla; family Delphinidae; genus Tursiops; species Tursiops truncatus. The sequence goes on along the minus strand of NC_047042.1, from coordinate 74,211,914 downwards.
TTTGCCAAGAATAATTTCTTTGATTCATTAAGTTGGGCTTAGTGTTTGAGTCACAAAGCACAGAGGTAATTGCAAGTTAAAATTGATTTTAGCCTTTTTTATAAATAAGAAATTGATTACGGAATAAAGTCTCATTAAAGAATATAAAAGACTTGACACTGCATATTAATCACGTTGCCACTCATAATTGTGGCTCCCTTACAATGCTCATGAAAAACGAAATCCAACTTGAATGGGTTATGAGCATAAAGAGCCTACCGTGTGCACCCAGGAATGAAGAATTCCATGTACCATTTGGTGTATTTTCATGCATTTCCCCCACCAACCATTAATAAAGACATCCAATTCATATTCTGGAAATGATTTTTCTGGCATCAATAAGGAAAATACATCTTGACAAGGCATTTTAGATTTCAGAAGGAGAATACATCATATTAGAAACTCATTACTGTGAGGGAGAGGGACTGTGGTTTGTTTACTGGTTCATGTGTAATTTGTGTAAGATCAACTATGTTGAGAAAGCATCTGATTCTGGACATCATTTATACTTAGAATACATTTCACTTAGCAATCAAATGATCTATATTCCTTATTTGACTTTTGGAATTAGTTTACCAATTTAAAATACATTATTTATTTAAACAGAACACCTGGTTTACAGTCCCTAATTAAAGTGGCCTGTTTGCTTTACCCACTTTGCATTATTTTCTTTTTATTACTAAATTGATCATAAAACCTTATACTACAAAAGCCAAATATTTATGAATAGCCGGTACTACCTAGCCTTCCTCTAATCCTCCCAGAGACAACCCTAAACATCAGAACATCAGCCAAGTTATTCTGGGTAATGGTGCTTGATGACCAAAACTATCTCAACAGTTCTCTCCTTACAAGTCTTGCTTTTGTGAAAATGTGAAGATATTTTCCTCTGGAAAATGTTTTAGTTGTGAACCAAAAAACTGCCATGTTTAATAAGTAGGGTTTTCAATATTAAAAAATATGATGAAACCCACCTCTGAACTCTGAAAGGATCCATTCCAGAAGCCCTTTTCAGAATTTATACAAATTAGCCATCATCTCTTCTTATTGAGCTTGTATTTTTCATTTTGAGCCAAGGGACAGCAACTATGGCCTACTGGCCAAATCCAGCCTGCCACCTGTTACTGTAAATGAAGTTTTATTGGAACCCAGCCACGGCTATTCGTCATGTATTATCTATGGCTATTTTCATGCTACAAAACAGATTTGAGTAGCTGTGACAGAGACCATATGGCCCTCAAAGCTTAAAATATTTACTATCTGCATCTTTACGAAAGAAGCTTGCCAACTCCTATTTTAAACACTTTCATTAAAAAAAAAAAACTATTGAAATTTTGTTTGAATTACAAGAATGTAAATATTTTTCTATTGTTATCACAATGTTACACACTTTGGCCTACATATGACTTGATGAGAATTTTTGTGGACTAGCCTGGATATCTAAACACTGCTTATAGCACTGTTTCTATGGATTTTTGAAAAAGTATACACAACCAGTTGTACAAGGGAGTTTTAGAAAATAGCCTGTTTGTAGATGAGGGACATTTATCTACTTAATTAATTGATTCACTACAATAATCAACCAAAGAATAGGCCTGACATGCTTGGAGAAAACAGGTTTACTTCTTTGGAAATCAGGTTTATGGAACTAGGGAGTCATGAAAAGTTGTTGACAATAATAGCAAGCACTGCCTCAATATAAACTTAAGATTTATTTACTCACGTTTATAAATAACAAAAAACTCCTTTAATACTAGAAATTCCCCAATTCTTAAAGGATAAGATGGCTTTTAAGACCGCATGGAATCAATTTTTTCAGGTAATATATAACTTTGTTAGCATTTTTCCTTTTCTCAACCAAACACACTTTTACCCACACTTCTAAAGTGCTAGGGAGCCACCAGGGCAGTGTGATAAATGGGGATGGTTCAGATAACTGCACAAGACAAGATTTACCTTCCTGGGACTTTCTTAAAAATCAGGGACAGAAACATATGTATCCTGCACTATTGATGGTATTTGTATGCTTAATTTATATAATACTTGAATTTCTCTTTTCAACTAGTTTTCCATAAATATCAAAATAGCAGAATGTCTTTTCTAAAAGTTCTCAAAATAATCATTAGATTTTTATACTATTTAATAGAAAAATAAAACCAAGCTACCAAATGTATGATTTAGGCCAAAAAGAAAAGTTTTTTCCAAGAAAACGTAGAAATATTTTAATTTACATATCATATTACAATGAATCAATATGGAGTCAAAATCCACAATTACACCTTCATAAAAATTCTGCCCATCATCCTCAGAATAATCAGTTTCTGTACAAAGATTTACAGATGTCCAATATATGTAGTTTATCCTTAGTGTGCTACAGAGTTCAGAGGTTCTGCTCGAATATTCCCCAAATCAAGTGCAGAATCTGTCTCTTCATCAATTTCTCCAATGACTGCACTGTAATTGTTTAAGGGAAAAAAAAATCAGTTAAAACAATCTCATTTCTGATTAAAACTGAGAGAAGACAGTATAAAAGAACTACTACTTAAGGTGAAAAACAAACATTTTCATAAGGTTGTGAATTGTACTTTTAAAGTCACAAAACCCAAATAAACTGAAGGCAACATTGTTACGGGAACGAATATTAAAGAACAGACTGCATATAATGTGACTGGATCACGAGTCTTTATTTGAGTAACTTCAATGAACTAAATCCATCAATGGTACATATAAAATCTATTAGTTTTCCTTTCATGATTTCTCAGTTGACTCAATTTAAATCCAACACCAAAAAGAAGTACAATTCTTCACACATAACGATAATAATAGAACAGATACTTAGGTATCTAACAAATGATTTTTTGTTGTGATTGGCAAGGGTTAAAGCCAACAAATTTTTCCTTGATTCAACACTAACATAACACCTATAACATTATTTTCACTAATACCATGCTAGGTAACCAAGCCATGGCTCTCTAGCTGGATACAGTCATTGTTACATCCAGACCATGGGACATGTATGAAACATTATTACATAAAAAATTGGTTGTTTAAATTTGTTTGATTTTAATGAAAGTAAATTCTATAGACAAATGTTATACAGAATTTGCCCGATTTTGCTTTAAACTGTATACAGTCTTCAGTTCTCTAATAAATGGGAAGTACCAAACTTTAGGAGAATATATTAAGTTTTCTCAATATGAAACATATCAAGATCTTAATTCCATCATTAAGAATTTAGTATCATTTAAAATTCTTATGGAAGACAGTGGAGTGCTGGAAAATGTTTTAAAACTAGCTCTCCAAGGAAAAGGAGGAGGCTGATTTGCAGTGTTGACTGCTATCCATAGTGCAGATACCCCCACTATGGCCAATTTCAAGCTACCAAAAAGACATCAACCAACCAGCTTGCAAAATTCCCCAAAATATAAAAACCTGCTTCCGTGAGCCAGTACAAGCTGGCTCCAGCATACCACTGTGTCTACAGCAATGTTTAAAATTTTTTTTAATTGAAGTTCAAAAAAAAAATTTTTTTTTAAATTAAAGTAGGAGAAATCATCTTAAAATCAATTATTATGCAGAGCCCCAATATAAACAATCAGTGCTGTTCTGGTCAGGAGACCTGGGCCCCACCTGCTTTGCCTTTACAGCTCACTTCACCTAAATATTATCTCTATAGAATATTTTATAAACCTCTGATTAAAGATCAAATGATTTATACATCTAAAGGTGATTTTCTTAAGACAAACAAATAAAATGAGTAAAGTATTCCTTTATCTTCCATATCCTACTTGTCCAAAAAAATAATCTGAGATGCTAATACATCTTTTGCTGCCTTCCAGCCATGTTTTAATTTTAAACAGTACTCACTAGGAAACTGATTCAACACTCTTCTAGCCTCTATAATTGCACTAATACAGAAGCTGCTAGCCACATGTGACTATTAAAATTAATTACAATTAAATAAAATCTAAAATTCAGTTGTTCAGTCACACCAGCTACTTTTCAAGTACTCAATGGCCACACACACAGCTAGTACCTACCATAGTGGACAATGCAGATATCCAACATTTCCATCATCCCCAAAAGTTGTATTGGACAGTACTGTTCTACACTGTTGCACTTTTCTTAAATTGCTACCACTAAAATATATCTTCTCAAACTGCCATATCAATGTCACAAGTTAACTGAGGCTACAACATAAACATGGGACATCTTAAGTAAGCCAATTATACTAAAAAATTAGAAGAAAAAAGTAAGTAATGGATAAATACAGCTATGTTATAAAGCATTATTTAAAACTGTTCACACAAGAGATTTCAAAGACATTTTGAAACCCTAGCCCTGGGCCCTGGAGGTATATTTATGTTCCTCTGGAATTAGGGGTATTTTGGAAGAACATTTTACGAAGCCTCTCCAATGAAGTATTCAGTGTAAGGCAGGGCTCTTTCTGGACCCTATCCGGGCTACTTAACTATTAGAAATATGGACAAATCTCAGTAGATAGAAACCTCTTCTCCATATAGCAAGGCAGTACACCTATAGTATATTTAACTTGCCTTTAAAAAAGACATATTTTACTCACACATTATCACCTCTCACGATGTATAAACCCAGTACCACTTGTTCTACTCCCTGTGAAGAGCTGAACACTCGTTCGTGGCTTTCATCCAAAATCAAATTAATGGTCTGGTCAAAACCTTTCAGTGTTCCCTGTAAAGAAAACATTCAAGAGAAAAAGACAAATATTCTGGTTTACCTGAATGTGTTAATTCAATGACACCATTTTAGTTGTGAGGTACTCCAAGAGAAGTACCTATTTTAAATATATATAAGTTCTCTATAAAATACAATACCTCTTTAGGATCAACAGGCACCAAACTTACCTCTTGGTTTTTTAAGAGGGGCGGTGGGGAACCCACCACACTTCTGACTAGTGCGCAGAGTTGTTGAGAATTACAAAGGACACCTATGTACTAGTTTATTTCCAAGGAAGCAGCATAAAAGCCCAGGTAGTCCAGGAGATAATATTCTAAAAATACAAACTAAAACAAGGGAAACTTAAGGGAAATAGTCCACTACACAGCAGCTATAGCAATGTAACGGTATCACTTCATGTTACATGCTAGTAAACATGCTGCACACATTATCTCAATTAATCTCTACCCTTTGTGGTAGATACTACAAACATTCCCACTTCAGACAAGAAAATCTGAGGCACAGAGAAGTAATCCCTCAAGATTTCATGGGCAGAAATTAGCAGAGCTAGAATTCGAACCATGAAAGGCTTGCTTCAAAGCCAGACCACTAAACTTCTATATTATACTACTGTGAACAAGCAAATATAATCTACCACTTTTCGGAGATTCAGATTAGTACACAAACTTCAACTGGTAGTTATAGCTAAGGCTTAATGAGTACTTAGTATCTGCCAAAGTGTTTGATGGGCCTCAAACACTTGAAGGATATATTCAGAGAAAATTTTATGAAGAATCATGGTTCTTAAAAAAGGAAGGCATGGGCCTATTACAACATGGTAACTCAGATGCTATTCAAGTTTCTGAAAAACATCAATTTACATTGGTTTTGGTTGGTTAAATTTCTCATTAAAGTTTCATGTTTTAAAATTCAAAATATATAAAATTAGAGTGAAATAAAATGTTAGCTAGGAAGAGAAACATTAGTTAATGTTAGGAAGAGAAACAAAATATGGAGTATTTACTATACTGAACTAGCAAAAAGTTGTTACCACATCCATACATAGCCTCTTGGCTTCATTTTACATGCAACTATTCTATAAAGTGAACCATGTGTCAAAGAAATACACAACTACTGAACTTTAGTACTCAAAAATGCTCTTTTAGTACTTAAAAATGCTCTTTTTAAATGGCTTTCCTTCTTCTATAAAATTAATTTTCCAATTTATCATCTATCCTGTTAACAAAAACAAGAAAATTTAAACTTGAGGTTTTTACAAAATAAAAAACTATTTACAGATATTTGTTAATAGCAGTAGGCTTCTAAGATGAGATTAAAATATTTCAAACTGTCCTTATTTTTTGACTCAATACAATGTGAAGTACCTTAAAAACAAAACCAAAAACATGATTGTTCTCTTGATTAAGAGGAAAGCAAGGCAACTGGCCTTAGCTTTTGGAGTCAAATTCAATTTAAATCCCAGTTTGGTTCTGCCACTTATATCCACGTGACTCTGGGAAAGTAACTCACTTTTTCTGAGCTAGGTTCCTAACCTAGAATGCAGGGTTAATTCTTTTTCACAGAGCTGTACCGAGATTAAGTGAGATAACACACGTAACATGCCTGGTACATGACATATGTTTAATAAATGGCAAAGTCTGACACTTTGGTAATCGTCACTTAGGGATCCACTGAGAAAAAAATCACAAGGATTAAAAACAAAACAAACAAAAACAGAACAGCAGAATGGGAAAATAAAAGACTAAACTATAGGAATTAGATAGACAATAGAGAAAGTTTAGCAGCCTTAAAACTTTTTGGAAACTTTTTGGAACAATCATATGAAGAAATAAACGAAGAAATTAAGTAGCCCAAAATCATGGGATAAATTCCTCAGATCAAGGAACAGGTCAAGGAGAGAATCCAAGATTTTTCTGGAATTAAAATGGGATACTGTGATAAAAGGACAAATGAGATGAAATAAATTTATTCATTCATCATAATTCATTCTACAAAAAAACAAGAGATCATACAACCTAAGAATATCTGAAGAATATCAACACCATACAAGTCTTAAATGTTCATTATTTTATAGATGTAGTATCTAAATCTTAAAAAAGTTTCTAAGAACCATACACAAAATTTCAAAAAAATTATGATTCTGGTAGTGGTTGTCAGAACACTGAATGGGGGAGGAAATAAAAGATGGAGGAGGAAGATAAATATTATAAAATACAGGCAGGTATCTGCAGACTAGACTAGAAGTTCTCTGAGGGCAGAATCTATTTCCCATCCTAGCTTCTAGAAGCCTTGTATGTAACTTACAATGTTTATTAATGAAAAAAAAATATGGATTGGCAGCTATTTATCAAAGAGATAAAGACCTGAGTCATAAGAAAACTGCAATGCAGGTGTACTGTGGTGCCTAGTCATTAGAGATCAGAGGTTGTACATAAAAATTAACAACCAATAAGCCTACAAGAAAGCAGAGAATGAATATGCCAAATACTTACCACAATCATTCTCCCATCAGAAGTAATGACAGCAACAGTTCCTGATAACTGAATCAAGGAAAGCGTATCTCAGCGCATGTAAACTGAAAACTTAAAATCTGGTAAGGAAACGGTTTAAATTACTAGGAAAAAGGTAACAGAATTAAGATATAACTATTCAACACAGCCACATTTACAACATAAAAACTTTATGTTCTTCAATTTGGTGTGACATTTACAGAATTTAAAAAAGGGAAAAAACAGAAAAAGCATCCCTTTCTGTGTGTGGTCAGTGTATTCTATCTTAAAACAGCTGGGGTATTTGGTACTCTTTTCTTATTGGGGAATACTGCCAATTTGACAGTTGAGCAAGATATTTCTCCCTTTCTTATACCTATTTCTTTATCTCTAAAACGAAAATTGGATCGTTGCTAAACTAATCAATGTTGAATGATTTCAAGCACGTTAAGACACTGTCTTCCAGGACCTGGCTTCTGGAATTCAAAAGAAAAGAAGCTATATTCAATGTCACAGGTACCAATATGCTTGCATCATTAAAAGCCTTTGGCATTTCACTTTTGTCCCAAATTTGTACATGAGAGCACAATGCAGTGTTCCGTTCCTAGACTTTAAAACAGTAACAGCTGTATAGGGTAATTCACATGGGCTTTTTAAAGTTATTTGTCCCTCAAAACGATCCATTACAATAGCAAGCATTATTTTAATTCCATCAACAAAGAAGTTGAGATTTCAAGTGGTAAAGGGGCAGATATTCAATTTTTGCACCATCTGTAAAGTTTTTGCTATCCTCGAACAACGAGCAAAGCCTATGAATAAAACACATAGATTTATATGACCATCGTTGCCGCTAGTTAAACCGTTCCTCTTATTCCCAAACCTGAACGTATAGGCCCTAGGGAAACAGGAAGGATGAATCAATACCTGATTTCTATAGAGACACGTAAAAGTTTGGAATAACCACGTTGGTGGGTTTTTTTTTTTTTTCAGATTAAAAATAAAAGACACCTTGGGCCCGTACAAGCGGCAGGTTCCAGCCCCAGGGGCGGGATTGGTGGGTCCCAGATCCTTAACCCCTGCACCCGCATACCGGGCCCCGCAGCTGCCGGGTATCGCAACCACCCGCCGATCCCGACCCCCTGCCTCTCCAGCACCGGTCCTCTCCGGTGCAGGCGCGGGACTCGCCACAGCACCAGCAAATGCCTGTGGTGGCCGGCTCGAGGATACGGTTGATGTAGTTCTCCAAGGCAGACGTCATGATGCTCGGCCCGGCAGCTGGCAACAGAGCAGGACCGGCGACAAGAGGAGCTAAAACAGCCCGCCAGGAACTAGCGGCGGCTCCCGCCGACTGGCGGCAGCAAATACCGCGAGAGTACCGCACTGCTGCCTCCGCGAATCAGAGACTGAAAGAGCCCGGCCAACCATCCCCAAGAGGCTAAGCGGCGACTAGTTTTAATGCGCGTGCGCAGTATATTTCTACTGTGTTTCTGGGCGGTGTTCTCGGAAGCCGAGAGGGACAAAGCGAGCAGGCGGTGGAAGAAAGAAAGAAGCCTTCGGAAGGTGGGGTAGTGGGGAGACGGTGGGCGAGCGGGCTTCATAGCGGAGTGGAAGGCCATGTGGCAGAAGTTACGAAGGGGAAATATTGAGAAAAGACGGGCAAGGCGGGAGACAACGGAATAAGGTGTTTTCGTCACACGTGAAATAGAGAGATGAGTGCTGTTCTGGTATGAAGTGTAGACGCGGGGAAGTGGAATCCCTAATTTCCTGCCACAGGGCCGCAAATTAACCTTCTAGAAGCTAAATAGCCTAGGGCAAAGTTGCACACGTTGTAATCATATGGTATATACGCCTGGAGAACACAGCAACAAAAAGCATGTTCGCACAGTTTGCATTTGCCTCTAAAAGTGCTTCATCGCGGAGGCGTTGTTACTCATTTATGTAAGAAACAATCCAAACAGAAAAGTGTGAGTCTCCCTTAGAAAACAGTCTTCCCTTTACCACGCCACAGCCTCCCTCCCCTCAGGGTGAAATTAGTAGCTAAAAGGCCTGCAGGTCTGCTGCGCAGTCCTGGAAAGGACTGATTCAGGAAGAGCCTTCTAAGTAAGGACCAGACGGTTCTAGTCCAACACTGCTAACCATATCGTGTGGGTGTCCTTGCACAAGCAACGTCAACTCATTTGGGCCTCAGTTTCCTTAGATCCTGCTACATTTATCATTTGGGGTATTTATATGTGTTAGAAAACGTCATTTATTTTACTGTGGTACCCTAACTTCAAAGGACTTGAAGTTAGGAAAAAATCTATGTACAAAATACCAGTGAGAGTTATTTCCCCTTTGTACAAAATTGCCTTATGATTTCAGTTAGACTTGTGATTTCTTAACTGAAGAATTGAGGATTTGAAAACTCTTGCAACGTCAGCAGTTTTCTTCTGAAAAATCCAGCATATGTTTTCATTACAGCATACCCACAAAATTACCTACAGATCACTCCCAAATGTTTAATATTTTATATACTTAAACTTACTCTGACCTGTTCGAAACCACATGTAGTCAGGAATTAGGTGGTGCATGTCCCGTTTTTTTTTTTGGGGGGGGGGTGGATGCTGGAGGGCGGGTAAATGAAAGTATCTTCCATAAATTAAAAAAATGAAGATACTGTGTGGTTTGCAAATGTTAGACATTGCACAAAAAGCCAAAGTACTAATTAGTGATAAATGAGGTATCATTAGTAAGGAATTTTTAAAAAATAATGTGCCAAGTATTTAAAATCAATAACCCATGTAGTGTTTCATCTCTTAGAGTGTGTTTATATGTGAAAATGTTCATTTACATTATATAGTAACTTACAGAACTAATTTCATCATAATACAAGTTTATGACCTTGTGTGGTTTCCATTAAATTAATATGCCAGATAAATGACAGATGTGCAGTGTTTATGGAGCATCACAAAATCTCTTTGGTTTGAAAATTTTTACATTCGTCTTAAAACTATGTTTTCTGTAGTCACTAATGATCACAGATGTGGAGAGAGCCTATGGATAAAGAAAAGTCTTTAATAAGACAAAAATGAGTTACATCTGGATGCAAACATTACATATGTGATTTATCTAAATTAGCGTTGTGACCTTGGAAGTACACAGACATAGAGAGTTCAACACCTCATAATGGAAAATTAAGTTAAAGTTCCAACAGGGGGAAATGATATAATATAAACATCTGACAACTAAAAAGTTAAGTAGGGGTACCGTGAGATTTTGAGCTTAATTCAAAAATCTCTCAAAGCGCTACCCATACTCTGTCACTCTTTACTGAGGAGTAAAAGTATGCTGGAATGTTTTTTGTTTTATTAATGGAGCACTCATTTTATGCCATTAGTTCTGAATCAAAACTTTGAGCAGATAACTAAAATTTTTTATATGTAGTTCACTTATGATTGGCTCAGTATTTCTTATGTTTCCCAACCCACTCATGAATCTCTCTCTCATTAGTAATCCAACGGCACGTATCTAGAACAACAGCCAAGATTTATCGAAAATAGGGCAGAAAAGAGATGGGAAAGGGTAGAAAGGAGTTCCCTAGATATCTGACATTCCTGGAGTTACTTTCCCGTAGTACAAGGGTCCCCAAACCCCTGGCCTGCGGTGCCGCTACCGGTCCAGGGCCTGTTAGGAACCGGGCCGCACAGCAGGAGGTGAGCTGTTGGTGGGCGAGCCAGCAAAGCTTCCTCTGCCACTCCCCATGGCTCCCCCTCGCTCGCCTTACCGCCTGAATCACCCCTCTCCCACCCTTGGAAAAATTGTCCTCCCCGAAAACGGTCCCTGGTGCCAAAAAGTTTGGGGACCGCTGCATTAGTAGAAACCAAGGTATGTAAAGTGGATCTTTCTCTGGTTAATGATTCTCCTGAGAAGCAGGGCATAACTCACCTCCCTTTGTATCATGTATTCTTTCATTAACCTGAAGAATCATACTCATACTAGATTCTGAGGAAACTGAATTTGCACTTTACTGTGAATGGTTTATGGGGAAAAAATGACGATAATTATTGGAAAATTAAAATACTGCTTTTAACCTAATTTGATATGAGCTTTTATTTTTATTGATTTGTATTCCTATAAGTTCCAAAAGTGTCAACCAATCAGCAGTATATATTGAATAGATCTTTCTAGGGTTCTCCAAGGCAGAAAAGGACATAAATAAACCCTGGTATCTCCTTACAAGGAAATTCCTGAACAGGTACAGAGCTCTAATTATGAAATAGTGTATGGAAAAATAATAGATATCCCAAAATATAAAGAAAGGTAATTGATGTGGAAATATTAGTTCATTTAACAGTATAAATTACAAAGTGTTTTTCATATATTATGGGGTTTTTTTTCCTTTTAAGGTATTAAGACAGGCATTTTTAACACCATTTTTTAAGGGATGGGAAAAATTAAACTAACTTGCTAATCGAGAAGCAGTATAGGATTGTGATTAAGAACACTATCTCAGGAGCTAGCCTGTTTGGATTTGGATCCTGTGGGACTTTGAGTGGATTACTTAACCTTCTTGCCTCTGTTTTCTCATCTGTAAAATGGAGAAATGATGGTACTTACATCATCAAATTGTTGGAGGACTAAAAGTGATTCTTGTAAAGCCTAGCATATAATAAGCACTCGATTCATGTCAGTTATTATTGCTCATGGACATAGTTTACATCACAGGTAACCTTTTACTCAGTCCCAGAGCTTGTTCTACTACATTATTTTGCTCACTGCCTTTTTTTCTGATTGGATAAATTGAGCAGTGCACATTTTAATTGCTTAAGGAAGGGGAAGGTGGATATGTGTTAGAATCTTGGACGTTTTATGAAAAAGGTAAGACTTAAATTGGGGCTTGAGAAAAAGTACAAATGCACTTTAGGAAAATTAATCTGACATTAATTATTTACAGTGGAGGTAGGAAGTGAGGATTAGAAGGCTAGCCGGACTCCACGTGTGAGTTTCTGATTTGTAGCAGTAGGAATGGAAAGGCGGAAGACGTGATTCAAAGATAGTGGTTAAGAAAGGCAGGGAGGCAGACAGCAAATCACAGGCAGCACAGTGATAGTGGTTGGTGAACTGGCAGAATGGCAAGAGTAGGGAGACCCAGGAAAAGACAGGGCTGCTTGTTAATAAAGTACATGGGGCCAAGCTGTAGAACTGTGTAGGTGTGACACATACTGTGCACCAGCCAGTGGTGAGGCCACCAGACACGCTGGGTTCACTAGCAGTGGCAAACACTTTACCCTAAACATCTGGAGAACCAGTCTATCTCAGGAAGCCCACTGTGTCGTTTATAAAGGATAATGCATATTAATAAAATACTTACATATACGTGTATGCATTCTTTACATTATTTATATTTTGGAAACTTGAAACAGTAATATAAACATTTCAGCTACAATGTGACATGTACATTCCTGAAAATCCTCACATTCAAAAAAATAGCTCACTTAAAATAACAGACCTTAGGGAAAAAATAGGTCTGGCAAAGACCACTCAAACCCTGAACAACTGAACTAGAGCAGTGGTTCTCAAACTTTGCTGCTCATTGAAAACAGCTGGGGATCTCTGAAAGCTACTGATGCCCTGGTTCCCACTCGCAGACATTCTGAATTAAATGGTGTGAGGAGAGCCTGGGCATCAGGATTCTAAAAGCTCCACAAGTGATGGTAACATGAGCAAAGTTTGGGAACCACTGGACAGCATTAACAGAGACAATAACAATCCAAATGAGAATAGCACATTTAAAAGGACATGTGAAATTCCTAACAAGAAATGCTATAGTAACTTAGAGAGTTTTACCTTTAAAAAAAGTTGAAGGGGGCTTGAAAAATGATGGTATATGGAAGAATTGACACTGCTGAGTGATGGAAGCAAGGGCAGGAGAGCATCATCCTCAGACGTTGCAGCTGTAAACTTTGCAGTTGTAAAGTTTGCAGGAAATATAGAGATGCCAGAGACAGATGGCTCTGACCCATTGTCTGTTGTTGCTTTTGTGCAGATCTAGGAGAAATGCAAAATAAGCACTATCAAAATGGAGCACATGGCTGAGCTAAACCGAGGGAAGAATAGGATGCCACACAGTGAACAGGTGTCATTTGGGTACTGTATTTCTCCAGACCAGGAGTGGTCGTGCAGTCAGCTGTGTGACTTTATATTCAGCTGTTGGTTCTTGGTAGCACAAGACATTAAATTGCTAGGAAAAATGATGTATGTACCACCCTGCTTTCTGCACTATTCCAACATTACTCCCCTGTTTAACAGTCACATGTGAGCTGATTCATATTACACCAGACAGTGCTGTAGCACAACAGACTTCTGATATTCCACTTCAGATCTGGACTTTGGTTAACCTGCCCCTATTTTACTTATCCTCCTGTGGTTGAGGTAGGCAGGTATTGTCACCTCTGACTTTGCCCTAAGAGGATGCTTGAATTCATACCGCTTGGGGCAGCTTTATTTAAATAGTATGTGAAGAGTACAGCTAATCCAGTGGAGCACCCAGACCTCAGCCTTTTCAATCTCTTTTGTGTGTTTGTGTGTGTAAATTACCATTTTTATGTAATCACTATTGCAAAGCAGATTAAGCAGCATTGTTTTAAGCTGAGTGCTTGACTTGCTGTTTTTGTTATTTTTGCTTGTCTTTTAAAGATGAATGTCTTTAGCGGCTTGGATTGCAGAACAGATAAAATTTGTACTGTCCTTTTTACTGTGATTTTGGCGTGACAAACTTGGAAAATGATGTTGATGGCAGAAATTAATAAGTCTGTGATCTTCAACGTGAACTCACTCGTGACGGTATAATCCACACTGAAAGAACAGGTTTATTTAGACTTGTTGCAGACGTTATATTGCGAGAGATCAAAGCTAATTTATTGATATACTGAGGTTAGGCTGTGAGGTATGAATAATGTGAGAAAGTACAGAAAGATAAATGGTGTGGTAGTGTGAAGTATATAAGAATTGTCTTGACAAAAACTAAGTTACCTTGAGTCACTAATGGAAAGCAGATGCCTGGAATTACATAAAAATATGTATGGAGTAAAAGAAAATCAAAGCTTTACCTTACTATTTCTGAAAAATTCTCATTTTATAAGTTTTGCCATTATTTGGTTTTATACATAAAATAGAATTACACTCCCACCTCTACCATTTTTTTTTTTCTTTTTTCAAACCATGGATCTAGATTTTAAGAGCTAGAAGGAAATCTAGGAATTTCCAAGTCCACTTCTCTCATTTTGTAGATAGGAAACTGAGTCCCAAAGAAGCTGAGTGACTCTGAGGGTTACATAGCAGAGCCTACAGTGAAGGCCTCCTAGATTCTAGTTCAGTGCTCTTTACAGTAATTAGTAATAAAGTAACTTTTACTCACAAAACAAAATTTGAGTCTATATCTACAGATCATCAGCCCATATCCATGGATATGTCATTGTCTGCCTTTGTAAGGCAGACTTTTTCAAAGATCAGAAGGAATTGATATCCAAGAATATACTCAAAGGCAGCTCGATATTTTTCAGATATCAGTACCTCTGGGAAGAATAGCAAAAGCGAATAGGATATTGTGGTAGGCAGAATAATGGCCCCCCAAGGATGTCCACATCCAAATTCCTGGAACCTGTGATTGTTACCTTATATGGCAAAAGGGATTTTGCAGATGTAATTAAGGTTAAAGACCTTGGGGTGGGGAGAATATTCTGGATTATCTGGGTGGGCCCTACTCTAATCACTTGGATCCTTAAAACTGGAAGAGGGAGGCAGGAGAGTGGGTCTGAGAGATGTGTATGATGACTGGTTCCACTGTTGATGGCTCTGAAGCTGGAGAAAGAGGGCCAGGAGCCAAGGACTTCAGCTGGTTGTCTTTAGCTGGAAACAGCCCTTAGTTTACAGCCAGCAAGAAATCAGGTATCTTGGTCCCACAAAGGCAAGCATACCGAATTCTGCCAGTAAACCAAGTGAACAGGAAATAGATTCTCCTTTAGAGCCTCCAGAAAGGAACACATTCTGCCAACACCTTGATTTTAGTCCAGTCAGACCCATACCAGACTTCTGACCTATTGAATGTAAAAACGATAAAGTTTTCGTGTTTTAAGCCACAAAATTTGAGATAATTTGTTATGACAGCGATAGAAAATTAATGGAGATAATGCAACCACTTAATTTATTATCTTCCTGGATTTTGACTAAAGAAAGTCATTGAGGAAAGTAGCTATACTATACCTAGGAGATTTGGAGAATATTTGACCCTTTATGAACAATTTAAGTACTACTGCTCATGACCGTCTTTCTCTGTGGCACAAAGTCTTTCTAAATTTCTCCCTATAATTTCCTCCACAGTGAGATTCGGTGTAAAGCATGGGTTTCTTTAACCTAGATTACCATTTACTTCATGTGTGTTTCTTACCCATTATACTGGTATTATCGTAAGGTGGAGGCTGTCAGGGCAAGGAGGAGGGGTGCGTGTTCAACCTTTACTGAAATCTTAAGTCTTGATGAGGCATTCAGTGGTGTTCTTCTCAGCCTCCGTCTCACTTGTGAACATGTTCGTGGTTCTGCTGGTTTCTTCTCTGGGTTTTATTTTCCCCAAAGTCATTTTGTTAGTAAATAACAAAGCCAATCTTTGAACCTAAGCAGTCCAGCTCCACTGCAATTTTAACACTGTTGTCCAAGGGAAATGCCTAATAGAATGACAAAATAAAGACGGTGATATAAACAAGAGGTAGGTCATTTAAAGTTAATGGCCCCGGTGTGGGCACTTAGTTAGGACAGTTACAAAGAGGCAGATTCAACAATTTAAAAAATCTTATTCAACAATAAATGCCTCTGGTGCATTTATTTTATTTTTTCTTCCGTATTAGGCATCTGAGTTGTTAATATTAAACACCTCTAACGGGGGTTGGCAAACTGTAGCCCTCAGACTACAAAATTTACAATTTGTTTTGTAAATAAAGTTTTATTGGAACACAGCCATACCTATTAATTTATGTATTATCTCTGCTGGCTGCTTTTGGATGACAATGGCAGAGCTGAGTAGTTGTGACAGAAACCATATGGCCCACAAAATAATTAGTATCTGGCTCTTTACAGAAATTGTACAGACCTCTGTTCTCTAATGTCAACAAATGAGATTTCTAAAGCTTTTATATGCACATTACCAAATTGTCCTCTACAAAGTTTGCACCACTCATTCTTCCACCAGGAAAGTGAGCTAATTCATCATCCTGGTCAGCCTCAGATATGACCATAATGCCCATTTTTGACCAGCTTTGAGATATGATCCCTCCATTTTTCTGAATTTGCATCATGAATAACAAAGAAGCCAAAACTCAGATATATAAGACTTTAGAAGAATGTCTGTGGTGTCTCCTCCCTCTCTCCCTTCCTTCCTGTTGTTGGAATGTCACTGTGGAACCGAAGAAATGTTTTCCAAGTCATTACCCACTGATAACTCCTGCAGTGGGATTTTTCATGCATAAAAATAATGACAGAAAATAACGATCTGCATTTTAACATATGCATCAGAAACTAAATTAAAAACCACAGACGTCATAACACAATGGATTAAAAGAAATTCTCAGCAGAGAGTTGTTTTGAAAAACAAAAGGTGGTAATTCAAATTAAAGACAACCGTTTGTCAGGGGTGTTTATTATTGTTTTTCAGCTGTTCAACATCAGAGCTCTCTTAACTTCTTGAGAATTCCCTTCTTTATGAGTTTGGGTGGGACAACAGAGCTCATTATATCAGGTACGTTTTTTGCTCTTTCTTATAGCAAGAGAGATCTAGGCTGTTTATGACTACCTGACTTACAGAGAACGCGCTCTTGTGGTCACACAGCTGCAGCAAGAGCAATTTCATGAAGGAGCCATGCCGTTAATACTCCTGGTGGCATCCAGGGCACATGGGCACATCAGCAGTATGGGGCATGCAAGCTTCAGTCTGTATTGTTTTGCAGTGGTGTCCACAGGGTACTAACCCAGTTTTGCTGTGTGTTTGGGATGTGCTATGTGGTTATGTAACTTCTGAATCTTGTTCTGCAGCCTGTCTCACAATTATGTGAGCTCCTGAATATCCTTCAATTACTTCCCTTCCTGCTTGAATCAGCTCAAGCAGGTTTCTGCTTTCAAGCTGGCAACTAGGAATTCTGACTCTAGAAACATTCTGGAAGCATAGTGTTAGCAGTAAGCTACAGTAATCTTCAAACACTTTTTTTGTTCTTTTAGCCTCTAAATTTTTTTAAACTAAAAAAAAATTTTTAACTGAAACCTCCTTATCCAAGCTTACTTTAAAATCCTAAGTTTTTGTATTATAAATTTATTAATTATAAAGAATGTAATTCCTGTCACATAGTATTTTGTTTATGTGCTTTAACTGTATTTTCTTTCAAACCTTGGAGTTGCAGATTTAACTTAAAGTTTATGGCAAAGCCCATCCTTTTCAAACCCATCAACTGACTTTATTTTCACTTTAAATATGTTACCAAGCATTCTGTGAAAACTGCCGGAAAGTCAATCCACCATGAGCCCTAAACCTCCCTGCACATCCTTTCTGGGTGTGCTGCAAATGCAAGGCCTTGGTCATTCTTTTTACCTAGCTAATTGTATGTCCCTTCCAGCTCAGTTTTTAGGTAAGTAGGTGTATAATAATGACCATTTTCTAGTTCTTTCAAATCTATTTCAGTGTGCTCCAGTGACTTGGAGTTGTTGATATGTGCATCTGTGTTTGAGGGCTTTTTCTATGTATGTGTGGCAGGCTGGAAATGCTGGGGAATTAACCTCCTCAGAAAGCCGTCTTCAGTCAGTGACTGACAGGAAGGTTTGTAGATACCTCATCCCCTTCATCAACCAGGTGGGATAATTCAGGTGGGCTATCTCCAGTCATTCAACAGAGTAGCTGGCGTATAGTGCACCTTTCATCGACTGCCTGCCTTCCTGTAACACTTCTCCACTCCCTTACTGGCTTTCCCTAAATAAACTACTTGCACTTGAATTCTTGCCTCAGGATCTGCTTTTGGGGGAACCCAAACTAAGACAGAGATCATAAATACTTCTTCCTTTCAAAGGGGCCTGTGTCCTACTTGTTTGTGGCTAGCCATAGCCTAACTGCAGTCTTTATCATCTGATTTCATCTGATCATCTTTTACATGATGCAAAGGATGGGATGGGGCTTCTGCCCCTCTCCACAGACCTGTGCAGGCCTCTGTAAATATACCTGGGTAAGCAGTCACTGCTGCCGCCAAAGTTGCTTTAAAGTAGGTTGTTTACTCAAAAATGAAATACCTGTCTCTGGTACCTTAGCCAGGCTGCTGCCCTGAAGCTTCAGTTAGGCTCCATGATGCAGCAGGAAATGAAGCACAGGAATGACCCCGTTATCTGACTGTAGCACAGGAGCTTATCTTTCTCCCTGACACCACAGTGATCTAGTTGTGGCATTCAGAAGCCTGGGCTAAACTCGGTTTGGTGATTTTGGTCATGGAGAGGAAGGTTTGAGCTACCCATGCCTCTTTACTGGGGTAATTGGGTATGGGATAATTATTCTGTAAAGGCCCAGAGCTTACAGAATAAGTCACTCATGTAGGCATTGCCAATACTAGTGGCAGTCAAATACTTAAAGAAAGGCTTCTCCAGTCTTCCCCAAATCATGTTGGGATGGTGACAGTTTACCCCACCTTTTTGTGAGACTATCCCTATCATATTACCCCCTCTGAGTCCAGGGATCTCTTTATAGACCTTTCTGTTCAGAAGAGTGTCTTAGGACAGAGTCCCCAGAAGTACAGCTTGAAGCAAGGATTTATTTGTTTGTGATTTATTAAGGAATTGTTTCCAAGTGAAATCAGTAAGGAAGTGAGAGAAGCAAGAGGGGAAAGGGGAGAAACCAAGCGTGGGTGAGTTTGCAGGCTAGGTTTCGCTGAGGGTAGCTTCAGTCTGACCCCACGGGGAATGCTGCTGTGTGAGTTGATGCCGTGCAGTTTTGTCCTCACTCGAGGCAAGGGAACTGGGCTTTCAAAACCTCCCACCTGTCACTCTTCAGGGAAGGCTCAGGGAGGCAAGTTTCCAGCCCATTGTGAATGAGGGAAAAGCCCAGCCAGCCCAAGGGTAGGCAGTATTCCAGAAAAGAATGTAGGTCTGGCCTCTGGAAGTAAATGCACATGAAGCCAGGAGAGAAGTGCACAGAAGCCATGAAAGCAATCTTAGGAAATCTGGGTGGAGCACTGACAGTGTGCACTTTAGTGGGTGATTCAAGGTTCTAGTCCATTTAAGATTTGGGGATATTTGAAGTAGGGAAATGTTAGGAGGGTCAGAAGATAATTCCAATTTTGTAAAAGAGATTTTTAAAATGTATTTCCACTTCTTAACAAGGTGTTCAGCCCCAAAACATTCATTTGTGATCAAGGCAATTCTTTTGTTACATGGGCGGAGATAAGAAAGGGACTTGTGGAGGATCGTGCACCATATAGAATAAATTTCTTGTGACAACATTAACAAAGCCTTACATTGTTGGAAACATTTCTTGGCACACTTTGTTATTGGACTGCTCTTTAATATATATGTAATCCAAGTTTGCCCAGGAGTTGTCATAACTTGAGGGTACAAAGGAAGTCATAACAATGACAACTCAGATTTCTCTGGTTCGTGCCTAATCTGCCTCATGCAGGATTTCCATAACCCATTCAAAGTCTTCTTGGTCATTCTGGGAGTCCACCTGGGATTTTTTTTTGCAGTAACTCACCAAGTGTCTTTTCATTTCTTCTATTCTGTGTTTCTTTATTGATCACAGAGGCTTGGGCGTTCTCTTCATGGTGGCCCTCTCTACCAGCACCAGGACTTATACCTGTAAGATCAATGTCTGGGGAGGGGGAGTGTGTGGGAAGAAGGGGGCTGTCTCTCAAAACTTCCAGAGCTTCAGGCTGTCAAGGTTGCCATAATGATCATCTATTCTCAGTATCTTCCCTGAGCTAAAGCCATACTGCATTCAGATCACTAGTGAGGAGGATGCCTCTCTCCTTGTCTCTAGCAGAGCTTATAGTTGGGTTCTGAAGGAGTGCTGCATGTGCACCCAGGTCTCAGAATCCTTCTGAAAACAGCTCTTTCTTGCTTCTGTCTGTAGCTGTCTCCCTGTCCTCAGAGTTTAAACATGACCATGGGGATGGGTGAAGAAAAAGGCCCTCTTCTAGTCTCTTTCCACTGCATGCAAATGAACTTATGCGAATAGATGACTGTAAACACATCAGAAATGCCCAGAAATGCCCAGTCGGGCATTCTGAATTCTAACAGTTGATACACCTTTATCTTAAATTATCTTCCTATGAACACCCTTCCAAAGAAACACACACACACAGGAGACCTCTCTATAAATATGAATGTTGCAGAGGGGTTTCATTTGTTCCACTCACTTATTCAAAATTTTTTTAATGAAAGTTTGACATGCCAAAAAGTAGAAAAAGTTATTTGATACAGTATCAAATAAATAAGACATGCTTTTCTTAAGTAGCTAACCATTCTCCACAAGAATAGTAAACCGTGTGTGTGTGTGTGTGTGTGTGTGTGTGTGTGTCTCACTAACTACCATAGGAAAGCAAAAAGAAAAGTATGCAGTGGTGTTTTTACCACACAGTTACTGCTGGCAACAGTGTCTCTCTTTGCATAGCTGGGCTTCTTAGGCCCATTGTGGTCAGTATTTCTTGCTGCTTTAGGTTGCCAAGTTAACTGGGTATGAGGAGGACATTACTAGATGGAGAACCTTGTTTCCTGACCATTATCAGTTCTACAAACATTGGTGGCGGAGTGTCAGCTCCTGCTCTTGATTTTACCCTGTAATGACATAACTTCTAAATAAAGGGAAGTAGATGAGGTGGTTTTCCGTGTGGGTTTGGCTTGGCAGACATTGGAGTAGAGTTGTGTACAATTAGCTCAAGTTTTAATGGAGGCAGCATCTTGGATGGAATCACAGGAATTGGAATATTCCAATTTTAGCACTTCAGCAGTTCTAGTGGATTATTCCTTGTATCCAAGAGGTAGACATCTAGCCTGTCTGTACTGTGTTTTAGAAATCCTCTAGAACTAATGCTCATTTTATACATGGATAAACTGATTAAAGGATGTGGTTAAAAAACCTGCCCAAGATTACACAAATAACTCTATGGTAGAACTGAACCAGGACTCAGATCTCCCGAACATAATCGCCTTCCAGTCTTCCAAATTACCTCCCCACGTGGGCTGGCCGGCTTTTGTTTGCAAATAATGGAAAACCTGAACCGAAGTGGATTAAGGAAAAGAAAAGGCAAAGGTTTATATAAATTCACATAACCAAACTGTCCACAGACTCTTCTAATTTTAGGCTTTGTCAGAGTCTTGATTTATAGGTACATGATGCCATCGGGACACCAAGTTCATTTTGATTCTTGCAGCCCTGTCGTCCTCTGGGTGCTGGACTCATGTATATGCTAGATCTCCTCATGGTAGCGTTAATGGGCCTGACATTCTTCTCACACTATGTCAGGTCCCCGAAGCTCTCACAGAAGAGCACAGAAACTTCATTCATTGGAGGACTTAGTAAGTTGCTCACATTTCATTGGTCAAAATGTGATACATGCCCATCCCTGAACCAGTCACTGTGATCAAGTGCAAGATGCTCTGCTGGACTTAACATGGGGGTGGGATCTGCCCTCTCAGCCACACAGCTGCTTTCTGCTGGGGATGCGTGAGGAGTTCTCCTGTGGAAAATGAGGTCCTTTTGGTTGGAAAAAAAGGGGAAATGGATGCTGTGGAAGAAGCCAACAAGTATCCACTCTTCTTTAAGATGTATTTGAAACAAATGCAACAAAGCTCCAATATTAGGATACCTAAGTAGCTCATAATTTTAGTTATATTGAGTTGAATCATAGTCCCTACATATCATAACTATAGTATCCAAAATATTATTAAAATGTCTATTTTTTCCTTTTGAGTTTGTTTGAGGTTTTTAAAAATATAACCATGAACCTAAATTTGGAAATAAAGATTTAAAGATATTTGATATTTATAATTGCTGTCCTTTCAGTGAGAAGTCCTAAAATCTTATGGTTCAGAATATAATATATTTTTTTTCCAGAGACCCATGCTCACAAACTTTCTGAACAAAAAGCATTACCCAGGACCACTGCCAACTCAAAGGACAGAAAAGCTTTTTTGAGGCTTTTCCTCCTGTGTTGTCTGCACCTGATCAGCTCCCGTACACATTTTCAAATAGCCTCTGAAAACAGACTCTTTGTACCTTTCCCAACAAACCCCGTAATTCCTTATTCTCTTTTCTTTAATAATTACTTTCAAAGTTTTACCACATCTTAGGGTGCTATACACATTGAATAGAATGAGCTGTGCAAAATAAAGATTTTGGTGTAGGTCCAAAAGAACTATGCTTTTTATGTCTGAGAAAATGTTTTAAAACTCACCGCCTACACAGCAATAAATGGTTTAATGATAGTCCCTTAAGTGCGCCATCAGAAATGTTTTATAGAATTTCATGAAAGACACACTAGTTTATTTCCATGGAGAATTGGTTTCATTTTAAAGATACTATACTAAGGAAGATTCCATACAAACAACTCATTTTCTATATAGTCTTTTAAAAGTTTCTTTTAAAGGTTGAACTAGCATTCACATCAGGGTTTGATGAATCAGAGCAGTGCTGATGATTTCAACAAGGTAATATTTTTGCAATCTTCAGTAACAGGCCAGGATTGCATGGACTGTGTTAGACCTTACATAAGGTCTAATACAAGGGTACAAAACAATACATCATAATTTAGAAGCTGTGATAGTTAATGTTGTCATATATAAATAAGTAAAGTGGCTTAAACAGTGGTCTCTGATGAGCTTTGTTAGTAGGAATCAGCTTCCCGAGACCGCTAATTGTATTCACATTGATGAGATTAAATTTCTAAGTTTGCAAGGTTGAAGGTCAGATCCTGACTGGATGACTACATCAAGATGCCCGCTTTGTGGGGATCTGTCTGGGTGAGCGTCACACCCGGGAACCGGGAAATCCCTAGCTCTCATGGCTCACCTTTTCTCAACTTTTCCAGCTCTGTTGTTCATGTTATTTGAACCAAGCTCCTAGAGTTATTTTATGCCATATTAACATATGAGATAGTTTACAGATATTCCCTTAAGGAAAAAAGGTATTTATTTCTGTCTTTTATTTTTGATAATATAAAGACTTAATGTTTTGCAAAAAAAAATTGAGTTATTTGAGTACCCACCTGGCCTGAAATTGAAGCATCAGACAAACTAACTGGTTCTCATCCCCGCTACTGTGTGTCTTTCTCTTCTCTTTTTTCCTCCTTGCCACCTCTTTTGAATGAGCCATTTGCTCTCACTGCCTCCACTTCCTCAGTGCCAAGTCTTTCCTCTCCCCCCTCCACCATCTGGCTCCCACCCTCATTATTCTACTGAAACTCTCTTCAAAATTTATGACTGATAACAGGCAGAGCTTCTTAATCCTCATTTCACTTGACTTGTCTGCAAAATTGGTTGCTGTGTTTTATGACCTTCTTTTGAAAATATACCTCCTTCCTCTCCTGATGTCTAGAACCTACTGTCTCCATTTAATTTTCCTTTTTTAACATTCCCCACATTTTCATTTTATACCCCTTTCTTCTGGTGTCTTTTACTGGAAGCATTTTTTAAAAAAGAACTATAACATGGCAGATAAAGCCAATCTACTATTCTTTGCCCCTCCTCTCTGTTCTCCTATTCTGAAGTTGTATTATCATTAACATACGTTTCTACATTTCTGTGTCTGCATACAGTGTATGTTACTTTGTTTTAAAACTCACATATCCGTATATCATATTATAGCATCCTTTGAATCCTGCTTTTACTGAACATTATGTATTTGAGATTAATCTACTTTGATATATCTAGATTTAGTTAGTTCATTTCAATTTCTCTGTAATCTTCCGTTTATGAATTAATAACAGTTTCAACTACCCTTTAAATACAGACTTTTCAAATTAAGACTTTTTTTTTTTTTTTTTTTTGCGGTACGCGGGCCTCTCACTGTCGTGGCCTCTCCCGTTGCGGAGCACAGGCTCCGGACACGCAGGCTCAGCGACCATGGCTCACGGGCCCAGCCGCTCCGCGGCATGTGGGATCTTCTCGGACCGGGGCACGAACCCGTGTCCCCTGCATCGGCAGGCGGGCTCTCAACCACTGCGCCACCAGGGAAGCCCTAAGACTATTTTTTAGAGCAGTTTTAGGTTCACAGGAAAATTGAAAGGTACAGAGATTTCCCATATAACTTCTGCCCGCACCACATGCATAACTTCCCCCATTATCAACATCTCCCAACAGAGTGTACATTTGTTACGGTTTATGAACCTACATTGACACATCATAAGCACCCAAAGTCCATAGTTTACATTACCGTTCACTTTTGGTGTTGTGTATTCTGTGGACTTGGACAAATGTATAATGACACGTATCCACCGTTACAGTATCATATGGAGTGGTTTCACTGCCCTGAAAATCCTCTGTGTTCTGCCTGCTCGTTCCTTCCTCCACCCCAACCCCTGGCAACCACTGATTTTTTACTGTCTCCATAGTTTTGTCTTTTTCAGAAGGTCATATAGTTAGAATCATACAGTATGTAGCCTTTTCTGATTGGCTTCTTTTCGCTTAGTTCTACTCAGTAAAGTATGGGGAAGGACACCAGCTGAGAGATAAAGGTGGAAAAGGTCAGGTAGAACATTATGAATTTAAAGCAAAACGGTCATCTGTGTGATTCCTATGAGTACTAACAATTTCCTGTTTAGGTGCAAAAAAACGTCTGAAGCAAGGTGAGTTCGTACGTGGATTGGGGTTTTGTAAGGCAAACTCAGTTGAGGGAAAGAAGGAACTGGGAGTTGAAAGTATTTGCAAAGGGGCACTATGTTGATGATAATGGAATCTGTGGTGAAGAAGGTGGGAAGTAATGACAAGGGATGGATAATAAGAAAGTGGTGGGATGAAGGGATCAAATGTCCCCACATCATTGCAGAACCAAGTGGTTGTATGGAAGTATTTGTATCAGTGAACTGAATGCATAGCTATGCCGTAGGATGTTAGATCTTTCTATTTGAAAAGGTTCATATTTTTAAAGAGATGTAAACGTCTGGGGTGTGACCATAAAATAGGTGACTGAAGGGGAAAAAGGAAAATGTCAATGGAATATGGAAATCAGGAAATTGAGAAGCTGGGGCTTTTTGATGGGTCATCCACTTATTGAAATCACCAAAGATAAAGGACGGAAACCGGGTGGAATAGAAGACACTTTTCGGGGAACAGAAGACTAGTGAATAAGGAAGTGTGACTAGGAGGTTGGCAGAAGAGTGTAAGAAGGTGTAGAAAGAGTGGTATAGCCCAATGATGTTAGCATTGAGAGAACAGTGATTTTTGCAGGAGGGAAAGGGTGATAATTTGAAAATAGCAAGGAACATACCTACCTCAACTCCTGGCCCTGATGTTTGCTCAGGACCCAGGTAGGTTTCAAGTAAAGCAAGGAGGTGGAGGGAGTATTGGAAGAAAAGGGAACAGCTGGTGACAGGTTGGGGGTCACAGGAGACACTGAAAGGGTTTGTGTGGGAAGGGAGGGAAGTGGAGAAGATAAACAGAGTCTGTGGTTTGAGTCTGTGAGAAAAAGAATGACTTAGGCTGGGACTCCGGCAGATTGATGAGGTACTTGGGGATGTGAAAGATGATGGGATTGGTTATGAGAGGCTCACCTTGTAATATTCTTGGTGGTGTGTTAGCCTCAGGCATCAATGGTGTGGCCTCAGGACTGATAGTCTGTCAGGAGCTGAGAGTTCTAGAATCATCTGCCACAGTCAGTTCCGTTACCTTGGACGAGGCACCAAACCTCTGAAAACCTCAGTCTTTCCACATATGCAATGAGTAGTTTATCTAAATAATCTTTGGAACTTCTTCAGGTATTTAAAATATCTGAGAGTAAAGAAATGAGGTCATGCCACTGGTAAGTTTGCACTACTAGAAATAAATATTCATCTTGCAAATCGATGATGTATCAGGAGCTAATATTAGGAAGAATGAGAACTATCTGAGAGTTTATGCATCTGGTACCTTTGGCTTCAAAGCATGTTAATGATCTCAACAAAACAGATAAGTGACAGAACAATTCAGCATATTTTAGAGACATTTGGTTATGCCTTCCTGCTAAAGCAAATATACTTTGTAACTCATAAATATGAGTCAGTAATAGATTTATGATCTCTCAAATGCTAAATAGTAATTAAAGTTGAAACTGAATTGCCAACCCTTATCTCTCACCCTTCTTCCATTCTTTTGTCCCCCCCATCCAAACTGTATTATTTTCATTATAACAGTAGAATAATGCATGAATGAGACGCTTGAAAGCATACAGTCATAATTGGTGAAGGGAATGAGTTAGTAATGAAAATGCTTCTTCACAATTAATATTTAGATGAATTTTCTAACTTATTTGGTTGAATTGATGGGTCAATTCAGTCAACTCTATAACCACACTAATAACCTACTGGTTAAAAACTGCTTATTTCAGTCCAAATTGTGGAACAACTTTGGGTCCAATCAGATGAAGAACCCTACTAGCTGAGGAGCTTGTCTCTGAGTTTGGTGTCCTGGTAGGCGTTTTGTTGAATGCCTCTCTTGAGGGAGAAAGGTCTCTAAGGGTAAAAGCAGCAGAGCTTGAGCTTGGTTGGGAAAGGACATTGTGTAAGATAAAAGGGGGGCAATGTGGACATTAAATATTCCTTATTTGCAAATAAAAGCGCTGTGTATTGGAGCTAAAAACCTTATACGTGTGAATTAATTTCACTCAATTAAGCAAAAAGTTAAAGTCAGAATATTTCAGTAGATGAAAAATATATTTGCATATAAATGAAAGTGATTAAGTAGTTTATCTTGTGATAGTGAATGTAACTTTAAAATTTTGTTTAAGAAATATGGCATATTAGCTTATTTCATCCTAGATATTAATTATACCTACAGTTCGGGTAATTGGCCACTAGATGGCAGGGCTGTGACTAGAGTAAAGATCACAAGACAAATGGGCATTCGGTAGTCATAAGCAATTGAAAGAATCAAAACATGGAAAGCCTTGTAATACAGTTTAAAAGCACAAGTTAAGCACATACTTATGTATTAGGAGTTTTGTAAAGGCTGGAGATGTAAAAATGAATATTACATGTTTTCCATCACCAAAGAGGTGATAGTCTTGTAGCCAGATATATGTGTGGATTTTTTTTTTAAGCACTATGATAGAATGTGATAAATACTATTACAGATTTTTTTTTAATTTCAAAGTATAATAGGAAATTAGGGACTATTACAATTAATTCAGCTTAGGATGATGATGTTGAGGCAAGGAGTTCTTAGAAAATTATAGATAAGGTAAAATCTGAGAAGAGCTCATCTTTCTATAAAAAAACAAAACAAAAACATATTCTAAAGCCAAAAAGTACAAAGGAAATTTATCTTTAATTGTTATGGATAAAGTGGCAATTAAAAATTTTACATATGATTTAAAAGAAAAAAAGAAAAACTAATTTCTCTCTAATCTTTACTTCTAATCCAGTGGTTCCCAACCAGGGACAGTTTGGCCTTCCTCAGCACATTTGGTGATGTCTAGAGACATTTTTGGTTGTCACAGCTGGGGAGAGGACGCTACTGGCATCTAGGGGGTAGAGATCAGGGATGCTGCTAAACAACCTACCATGCACAGGACAGAAAGAAAACATTACCTGACCCAAAATGTCAACAGTGCCAAGGTATTGTAAAATATAGGCACATGTATCCGAGGTTTAAAATTGGACAGGAGGACACCAGTAAAAGTTCAGTATTTAGGAATGAGTGTGGTTTGAAACGTGGAAACTAGAATTTTTGTCTCAAGATGAGGAGCAGATGAGAAGGAAAGTTCTGGTGTTTGGAAGGAAAGGTTAGAAACAACACCTTGAATTACAGATATTTAGGCAAGCCCACTCAACAGCATTTGAATGTGGAGGGCTGGAGCAAGGACAACAGAAGTTTAATCTTGCCTTGTCAAATAAGGGCTGGAGGGTGGAGTGGCCAGAATCAGCACCACGGAACGTGCAGACCAGGGTTTGGATCTCAGCTCTGGTGTTTATTAGCTGGGTAACTCATTTTACTTTCTGAGTTTTCACTCCTTTAAAATGGGGGATTTGTTGAAAGGATTAGAAATGTATGTTAAATAGCCAGGACATACAAAATGCTTAATAAATGATATTTAACGTTATTGAGACATTCTTAGAGTCCTAACTATACTTCTCCTCCCACAGTTGTCTTTGTCCCTTTTGGAAAATTGGTTAGTCAGGATACAGCTATATTGCATCATAGTGAAAATAGAAAAACATATGAATTGTGGGATGTGAAGAGGAAAAGTGAATGACAAAACACAAGCAAAACTTTTGCAAGACGTCATTGGGAGAAATATTGAAAGCTGAGACAGAATCACCAAGATCTCTGAACAATATTCCTATCCATTAGGGAGGATATAGCTGATATTTCTGTGAGGAGGTGAGGGATGGGAGGGGTTGGAGGGAGGTGTTGCTGTGATTAGCCAGACACAGCCAAGTTAAATCCAACTCTGCTGCCCCTGCACCCACACAGCTGAACAGAACGAAGCACACAGTGATGCTCACTGCTCTCTTGCTCTCACAGCCGCCGTCCCCAGGTAGGTGACATTGCCCTGCAAGATACTGTATATCCCCAGTCTGTACTCCTTGTTGACTACTTCATACTTTCTGAACCCTTCTTTAAATCTTGAAGGCATCCTCCAACATAATCACTCTTAGCCAATGACCTTGGTTCCCATTTCACTGGCAAAATAGAAGCCTTCAGAGGAGGACTTCCATGAACTCTCACACCTCATCCACTTACTTCCTGCATCTGTGTGCATTCTCTCCACCTTCTTTCCTGTTACTAAAAATGAACCCAAACCATCTGTACTCTTAGCCAAGGCTGACCTCTCAATGATGTACTATATTCCCTCTTTTCACCTACTAAAGGCATGACTCCAGCAAGTCTCACCCATTCTCTTGGGTCATAATTATTCCCTCTCTTTTAGATCATTTTCATCAAAATACCCACTGCTGTTATTTCTCCCATTTAAAAAAAAGCAAAAAAGTTTTATTGTACCAGCTTCACCTAACTTTTTCTCTTTAAAACAAATGTCCTTAAAAGCATGCTCTATATTGACTGGCTCACTTTCTCTACTTCCATTTTCTCTTGAACTCAATCCATTAGGCTTTCACCATCGCTGCTCCACAAAAACTGCTCTTTTTAAGATCACCAGTGCAATTTGTATGGTCACAAATCCAAAAATCAGCTCTCAAACCTTACCTTCCTTGAAGGATCAGCAGCATTTTACGTGGTTGGTTACATTCTCCTGCTTAAAACCTTTTCTTTACTTGGTTTCCTAGATGCCACACTTCGCTGGATTTCTTTCTGCTTTGTTTGCTGCTTCTCAATCTCTTTTGCTCTCCCTCGACACACTTCCTCTGCCAGCCTCTACACTTTGGAATGCCCAATTCTGAGTCTTTAGACCCATTCTCTTTTCTATCTATACTCAATCCTCTAATGATTGTGTCCAGTCTCATGGCTTTAAATACCACATGCTGATGACTCCCATGTTTATATCTCTAGCTTGAATCTCCTGAATTCAAGGCTCGTTGCTCAAACTTCCTCTTCAGCATCTTCAGTTGGAGGTTTAACAGCCATCTCAAAATTAATATGCCTAACACTAAACTCTGTATACAAACCCCCTTAACTCAGTTAGTGGAAACTCCATTCTTCCAGTTGCTCAGGCCAAAACTTTGGAGTAATGCTTAACACCTTTCTCTTTTATTTATCACATGTCACTTCTAAAGTGTCAGCAGATTTCATTGTTTGACTATTGTCAGTTATGTCTCCAATCTGCCTAATCTGTCCACATCTCTCCACCTGTGTTGTTACTTTTCTGGTACAAGTCATTCTCCTCTTGCCTGGATCATTGCAGTGATCTCTTGGTTGGTTTTCCTGTGTCTTCTTTTAGCCTCTTCTCCAAGTCTGTTTCTTACACAGGAGTCAGAATAATCCATTAAACACTTAGATCATATCACCCCTCTGCTCAAACTCTTTACTGACTTCCTATTTCAATCAGAACAAAAGCCAAAGTCCCAAATATGACTAAAAGATCCTGAGCAGTCTGGTCCCCCATTAACTCAGACCTAATCCTTTACTTCTTTCCTTTGCTCACAAGTTCCAGCCACAACTGTCTTATCACTGTTTCTTGAATACTTCATGCAGTCTTGCCTCAGGTTCTTTGTACTTGCTGTTTTCTCTGCTTTTCCATTAGATTCCCTTGTGGTTCCCCCCCCCCCCTCTTTTCCTAAAGGTCTTTACTCAAATGGCATCTTGTCAGTGAGGCCACCTTTGGTCAATCTAAGATTTTAATACCCATCTTTTAACATTTTCTCTATTCCCCTTCCCTGCTTTAGTTTTTATCCTTAACACTTACCACTCTCTAGATACTATATATTCTATGTATATATTCTGCTTATTGTCAATCTCCCCTCTCCAAGGGGACAGAAGTTTTTGTCTCTTGTTCATTATTATAATAGCAGTGCCTAGAACAGGGCCTGCCACATAGTAGGTCTTCAATATATATTTGTTCAATGAATTTCAAATGAATATTTGTTGAATGAACCTTGAATGAATCTGGTAACCCTATAACCATCGCTGGGGAGGAACGTTAGAGTATTATGTGAAAGTTTCTCACATAATAATGCTCAGCAATGTAATTTGGCAAACAATATCAAAAGCATTTCCTTTCAGAATCATTAAAATTACTCTAAATCCTCCAAAGCCGTAACTGATGGACAGGGATTGACAAGAGTTGCCATATGGCATAGGCAAAACTAGAAAATTCAGTTCTCCTATGGACATGTCATGCAAGACAAGGCTGCCCCTCTTAGGGACTTAGATAACTCGATTTCAAAGTTTCTTGACTAATATTTTCATTATTGATTGCTGAATAAAACAAATACCTAAAAACTTAATGGCATAAAATAATGTTTTGTTATGACTCATAATTCTATGGCTTGACTGAGCCGTTCTTCTGCTCTACTCTGCATTGCCCATGGTCACGGGGACAGCATCAGTCATCTGGAGGCTTGACAGGAGCTCAGCCAGACCCTCAGCAGGGGTCTTAGTTCTCTTCCACGTGGATCTGTCCACACTGAGCTTCAATTACAGTGGCTGGGGTTCTGAGAAAGAAGGTTCCAGGAGTAAGCATCCGAGAAATGGGAAACAGAAGCTGCTGCATCAGTTAAGGGTTAGACCCAGACAGGCACAACATGCTGAATTATGTTAGAGCAGTCACAGACCCGGTTAGAGACCACGGGAGGGGGACTCCACAAGAGGCGTGGTGCTTTGGGGGTTGCCACATTAACCCTCCACTACATTGGGGCACTTAATTAGACACCTCTGGAATGCTGGATCTCATTTCCTGGGTCTACCTCTGATTTCACCCGAGGCTGTGATGTATACTTGTGGGCAATTTCAGGCTGACTTTGTACCTCTCACTTAAAGTAAGAGCCAGATTTTTTAGCTTTCTGCCCCACATCCTCCTCTGATGCCAGGGAACCTGAAAGTACAGGTGAGTTAACTTCCAGGACAACCTTGTGCAATGGCAGGTAGAAGCTGGTGAATAGATGCTCCAGGCCTCCTGTCCCTCATGCTTCTTGGTATGTCCCGGTGAATTGAGCTCCTTTTGCCCACACTGAGAATTTTGATGATGAACCCTTAAATTGGCTTTCCTATTTTCCAAGCTCATGAATTTCCCTGACCCCTCATTCCTGTGTCCTAGGATCACCATCCAAATAAACTATTTGTACTCAAGACCTTCTCTGAACTCTTTGCTGGGGGCAGGGGGCAAAGTTACAGAGGTAATTTTATCTGATAATGAGAAACATCCTTTCATGTTTCATTTAAAGAATAAAGCTAGGCCTTGTGGAAATGGTTGAATTTGTGCCTATAAATTCCAGTAAACGAGCTGATATTCTGAGGGTTGGATATGTGCTTCAGTGTATAAAGCTCATTGAAGTGAGGGGGAAGGTTTAGTCCTTTGTCAATTGGAAGACCAACTGGAGAGGATGACTCATTCTCTGTTGGCCATTCTGCATAGAAGTTGGACGTCTCCAGTTTAGAAAGTGTTTAAATGTGCCTGCAACTTTTCTTTTTCAAGATAGATAAAGCCTTACTGAAAAGACAATGCTGTCTCCTTAGGAATGGTGATTATTTAAAAATTTTTCTGTTTAGGAAAATAAAATATTTGGTACCCAAAGGCTTTAATTGTGGCCTATAAGCTAAGAATGGGGCACCTTCATCCAGTGAATAATTCAGTTTAACTGGAAGAATAAATTCTTATGCAAATTTTGGAGGAATTTCAATGTGTAAGGGTGTATATTTATACTAGTAATTGAATTTATATTTAAAGAAATATAAATATTTTTCAAGTAATGTCTTTAAAATATATTTAATTTCTTTCACAATTTATTTATATCTCACCTTCTTCAAAAATGACTTACAGCTACTTACAATGATACATTAAATGTGACCAGGAAGGGTATATTAGAACTGAAATGAAAGAAGAAAGAGTAACAAGCGTGGGTCACAAAGGAAATGTGTATCCAAACATCAGCTGTGTTGCTATGCTGGCCTTCCTCATGCGTACTCCACTTGAAATGAATTAGAAAAATACCTGCAGAGGGTGAAAGTTCTCCCTAAAATAGAACTTTGGATATATTCCAGCATAGAGATGCACATAAAATAGAATTCAAAAGTTCTGCTCTGTGTAGCACGGCAACAATTGATGTAGCTTAAAAACAATTTAAAGCAGTTATAACCAGATGCTCACTTCACAGAAAACAAAAATTTTCAAAATCCTCCATTTAACACCCATAGAATACCTGACTTTGAGCAGAGCTGCTTGCTCACACATTCTCCAAAATGCCCTTTATGCTTAACATTCACCAAGATAACTGAGATGACTTATTGTATTGGCCTGTTTATAAATTGGTTAAAAGTTCTGGGATATCCTCCAAAAATAGTGATTTTCACCTTTAAAATGTTGGTATGTAACTCTGTTTCCTGGCAGTAATGAGCCTGCAGAGCCTGTTTGTTCAGGCCACTCATGATTCGAGATGATAATATAACCGCATCATTAGTCTACAAAACAATGTTCATATTTCTGTTTTCTGTGGGACTGTGTCCAACTCATCTGAAAGTGGCATCTGATTATTAAGAATCAAGTTAGAAAAAAAAAAGAATCAAGTTAGAATAGTGAGGGTGATAATTTTGCTTTACCCTTGTGTAAAATTTTAGCTCTTCTATCAGGAGTCCATTTTTGATAAATTTAAGAATTGTTTTAGAGCAAAGATTGCTACCACATCCTGCCCACTGTCCACCACACACAGTGGGGTGTCGCTCCAGGACCTTGCTTCAGACGTGTAAGCTCTGCCACCTATTAAACCATTGATATCTCTTTAAAAAAAAGAAAAGGAAAAAGGAATTGTTCTAGGCTGCTGTTCTAGTTAATAGTTTAAATTAATTTTATTATGTACCTAAAAAAATAGTATGTTTAATCGGCTATCAATTATCTGGGCATCCCCAGGATAACATTTGTAAACCCATAGAACTTTATTCCAAGTTATCTAGATTGATCCTACAGTTTCCCTTTGTCACCAGCTCAAGAAGCTTGGTATTAGCTCTTTTTTTTTCCTTTTATCCACTCACCCCTAACTCCCCTCCCCCAAAACTGTCATTCCAGCTCTAGAACTTGGCTCTTTCTGAAGTCTGTTCCTTTGTAATAACAATGGCCTTATTAGCTGAACCACTTAACCTTTCCATGTCTCAGATTCCTCAGCTGAAAGCACCTACCTTCCTAGAGTTGTGGTGATTAAATGAGTTAATTTAATACAAACGTACTGTAGGGAAGGGAAACATTTTTTCCCCCTACCCTCCTAAATTCTCTGACTGAGGTCCTATAAATTGCACTAACAGAAGACAGATTAACTGGAGGAAAAACAGAAGTTTATTAGCGTGTGCATTGCACAGACACATGGGAGCACTCAGAGCTGGGTAACTCAAAGGGGTGGTTAGAATTTGGGGTCTATTTACCTAACTCGGAGGGGGGAAGGAAACTTATGGAAAAGCAGATGACTCTTTGGACAGATAAATGGGCCCTTAGGGGAATATATGGGAGACATGATAGTTGGTTGTTCTGCATGTCTGGGTGTGGTGCTGGCTTCTCCTCTCCCAGAAGAGAAGGTTACAGTTGCTTTCCGGAGGGGACTTATGACAATTGAGTTCTTTGGGGAGGCTCTCCTTTTAAGCAGGTAAGGAATTTCAGGAACTGAAATGTCTTCAGCTCAAAATAATCCTTACGTTAAAGTGGCGTATTTGGGGATGGCATATCCTGATCCCCTTCAGTATGTAAGACCATGTAATAGTGTTGGAACATTCCTGACAAGCACTCTCTGAGTGCGTGTTGCTGTGATTGCAGTGACTGCTATGGTAGGATTCTCTTAGAGCATCTGTAACTGGAGGTTTGGGTCCAGCCTCCCTGTTCCAGAGCCTGTGTCCACGGAGTTAAAGGTGAGGGAGATCCTCATCCCTCACCTCTCCTTCCTTCAAGATTCTGAACCAATTAGGAACAAACCTAAGAAGCAGTAGTACCGGATGGTGCAGAGACAATGTGGGTAGAAGTGGACCCCTGAGCCCCTGGGGCTGCCTGTAAGATGGGCACTTGAGGACAACCTGTCATGAGCCAAGGAGCCATGCAAGGTCGGGGGTGTCTCTCTCAGAGAACAGATGTTTGCTTCATATTTTAAAAAGCTGCAGTGCTCCTGCTGCCACTGTGAAAGCTGAGCTCTTTCCTGCAGAAGACTGTAATTCCTCTACTCTGCTTTGGCTAAGGAACAATTGAGCTTGAACCGATTTGCCTTCTGTGTTAACCTGATTCACACTTGCCTGTTTACCGTTTATGTGTGAGCTAAATCACGTTACAGAGATGTATGTAGGAGACTGTTCTATGATGGTGGGACTCATGTTTGCCCTTTCGTTTTAAGGTTAAATCTGAATGTCAGCTATTTATTCCTGCTGAACAGGGTGAGTGGAAGCAGGTCTCAGCAACTGCAGGCGGGGTCCTGCAAGCTTACCAACAATGGTAGGGCGTAGACACCCACAGATTATCGGCTCTGCTAGGAAGTCATGGAATTAGTTTAAACACATATACGCAGAGTAAACTGTGTGTCCCAAAGTTTCACTCTGTTGGGTTTTTTGGTTTTGTTTTGTTTGTGCATTTTTAATATTCACAGCCATGCTGAGTTGCCTTCCTAGGCATTCCAAGTTTTCTCTGAGAAAGTAATTATTTTTTTTGTTTTTATTTGTTTTTTATTGTGCTGGTCACCAAGTTGCATAGATTTTGAGTGGTCCACTCATACTCTGTTTTCCCATAAGCTCTGATAATTTTACTAGCAACACATATGTTTCATTATATAGTAGAAACACATGTATCTTGTTTGACAAAAATTGCAGCATACCAAGAGAATGTGGAGAATGGGGCTTCCCTGCTTGGTCTGACCTATTTGGTCTGTAGGTAGGTCTGTACCTTTGGTCTTTACTTGGTCTGTTTATGATATGGAAGCCAGAAGTAACAAAGAACTCCGACCTTTGTAAAATTTATGTGGAAAGAAGTATAAGAGAGAGTGAGAAGTCTAGAAGAAAGGCCATGCATGAACTCTGACCTGTGATGTCATGGTTAAGAATGTGGACCCTATAGTCTAGCTCTCTAGGTTCAAATCCTGGCTCTTCCACTGATTAGCTCTGTGACCTGGGAAAGTATGCCCCATTTCCCCCTGCAGAAATACAGATGATATTACTAGTGCCCATCTTCTAGACTTACATTGTAAGAATTTGGAGAAATAATCCACATGTAGTACATTGAAGTGTGGTTTCACCCCGAAGATATGTCCGTGTTCTAATCCCCAGAATGTATGGATGTTACCTCCTTTGGTAAAAAAAAAAAAAGGGCTTTGCAGATACAATAAAGTTAAAGATCGTGAGGTGAGGAGATCACCTTGGATTATCTGGATAAATCAAATGACAGGTATCCTTATAAGAATGAGGCAGAGGAAGGTTAGACCAACAGAAGAGGAGGCAGCTATGTGGCCAGGGAGGCAGAGATGAGAGTGACTGGGCCATAAGTAAAGGGATGCTGACAGCCACCAGAAGCTGGAATAGCAGAGAATCGGTTCTCCAGTAGAGCCTCGCAAGGGAACACAACCCTATCAACATCTTGATTTCAAACTTCTAGCCTCCAGAACTATGAGAGAATAAATTTCTCTTGTTTTAAACCAAGTTTGTGGTAGTTTGTTGTAACAGCCAAGGGAAATAATACACCATACAAACCATGTAAAGTTCCTGGCCTGTAGCAAACCCTCAATAAATATTAGGTGTTATTATTACCCCTGAACAATAGAAAACGTGGCCTAATGGATAGTGGTTTCTTCGTGGTCTCTCCGATCACTTAAGTCAGTCCTCTTTGCATGAGGAGCTGCTAGTACTGACAGTTGCTAAGAATGGAAGATTTTTCTTTGGCACTTCTGAGAGGGCAGAAGTGTTTGTCAAAGTCTCCGACACTTTCTTTAGAGAAAGGAAACGTTGATGGCAGTTCCTACACTTTGAGCCAAGGCAGGCACACAGTGCACAGATAATGAAGTTTCTATTTATAACATGGACTCGTACAGATCCCTCCACCGGAAGAACACTGGCAGTCGGACTACAGATCCCACATGTGTCCAAATATATTTTGTGTGACTTAGCCAATCTCAAGGCTTCCTGGAGCTGCAAACACAAGCAGATGGGCCTGGCAGGGGTGACACCACAGCCTGTTTGCTGAGAGCTTCCTCTGGAAGCTTCTTCTTGGAGAGGGACTGTGCACATTAAGTAGGGTGACCATGACCATGCGTCTGGTTTGTCTGGACTGTCTGGTGTTCTCCTGTTGTACTAGCACCCCAAATGGTTCAGCATTTGTCACTGTCAAAAATGTCCCAGTTTAGATGATAAACTATGTGCTTACTTTGATGTGGGGACACATCATAGTCAGCTTGCCAAGGAACAAGATCTAAAATCACAGGAAAAGATTTCTTTCCTAATAAGTTAGGTAATTTTGTAAGAGTAACTCTAAAACTGACAGAGGTAAGGATGGTAGATCCATCTATATCTCTATATATCTAAGATATTTTTCCCCTCATGGCTGGAAAATTGAAAGGCCCCAAAGGCCAAGTATAGAGAAATGGGTAATGAGAAATCCAGGATTCTAGCAGACAATATTAAAAGTCCTTAACATTTTGGAGACCTTACTATCAGGGTCTCAATCAGCCAAAATGCGTGAGGGGATTCTTGGAGAGCAGATCATGCTCCAGACCTACCAGGGTTAAAATGACAAGCTCATTGCTGGTGCTGTGTAGCTCTTGGTCTGAAAGGGTACCATTTTCTGTGGAGCAGTGCATCCCACATCCAGCTGTCAAAGCCCACCTGGGCTGAGATGGTGAATAAGTCTGCAGGATTTCTGACTGACCATTATCCCCACTGCATTGAGGCTCACTGGTGAGATGGCTGGGGTCAGGCAGTGGAGCAGATCTCTCCATCTGGAGGGAGTGAAGTGACCTCCCACTTTCTGAAACTTTGTGATATGCTCAAGGTAGCAGGGTGGAGAGGTAGGAAGAAGGCAGAAAGATGACTTAATATTGGGGAAGAATCCTTTCAATGGGAAAATCCTTCTCCCAATGGAAAAATCCTTCTCCCAATGGAGGACACAAAGCCAAGGAGAGATTTAGGTTAAAGAGGGAACTGTCTATGATCAGAATTATTAGTGTGGCTTAGATCCAAATTTGATCAAGTGTCTTTGAGGGAATCTAGTTTTCTCAGGATAGCATCCTGTACTCTCCAGGGATGAAGGAAAAAGATTGGAGAAGCCCAGCCCATCCATATCCCTGTAATTTCAGAATGTGGGGGAGTGAAGGAGGTTGGGGACAGGGTGATAGAGCTAAAGGGGAGATCTAGACTGTGATCAAAAAGTAGGAAAAAAGATACAACTATGAAACTATCATACAATGTGTAATAATGCTATATATTGTTGGTAGACACATAGATAATAAAATTATACCAACATGCCTGGGAAGAGTACTCATCCACTAGAAGGAAACAATTATCCCCGGGGAGATGATAGGGGACAGAGATGGGCCCACCCAGGGATGGGTGGGGGTTGTCTCTGTCTTCATTTCCCAAAACTATGTTGGAAGCGATGACTTTGAAAGCAGTGACAGGAACCTGACTTCCATGTCCCTACCCTCCTGTCCCTGTCCCTCTAGAGCTCCACTACTCCTGGCTCCACACAAGGTTCAGGCCAGAACTGTGTATTCTTGGGTGTCAGGTTCACCTTGCTCTTACCTCCTAGCAGGCAATTGGCAAGATTCGCCTAAAACCCAATTATTATATATTTTGGATACCATAGATTCAAAGTCACATATTTTCTCATGGGGAGAATGATGTGAGGTTTTAGTAAGCAACTTTTTCATCCAATCACTGATCCATATACAGAGGGCGTTAATGGCCCCAGAAAAAGCTCAGACTGAGCAGGGAGTGGAATGTGTTGGAGAGAATCCAATAAACATGTGAGTACATAGTAAGAAATGGGTTAGACTACATGGAAAGGGTTTTCCTTTGTTTATAATAAGGACTCTCTCCCGTTTTCATACTCCTCCAGACCAGTGGTTCCCAAAACGTGGTCACCAACTGGCAGCATCAGCATCACCTGGGAACTTGTTA
The DNA here is from genome assembly GCF_011762595.2 of Tursiops truncatus. NCBI lineage: Eukaryota > Metazoa > Chordata > Mammalia > Artiodactyla > Delphinidae > Tursiops > Tursiops truncatus. The sequence continues at coordinate 74,172,747 of NC_047042.1, read as the reverse complement.
GACATGCAGATTATTGGGCCCAACCCAGACCTGCTGAATCAGAAACTCTGGGGGTAGTGTCATCAATCTGTGTTTTAACAAGCCCTCCAGGGGATTCTGAGGGACACTAAAGTTTGGTAACCACTTCTGCAGACTCACTCCTTGTTGCCCATGATGAAGACAAGCCATTAAAAATCACCACACGATTGCTTTGTAGAGGAGACAGATGTCGAATTATAATGTTGTACACCTGAAAACTTACATGTCCTACACCGATTTTATCTCAAAAAAAGTTAGAAAACGAAAAAAAGTTACCACTACCATCCTAACAATCCTTATCCCCACTACTGCATCCCATCCAACAAAAAGAAAAAAACAGGAGAACAAAGAGGGTTAACAAAACCGAAGTGAAGGACAGGCCTAAACTAGTAATTGGAGTAAACTATTGGAGAATGGTAATGGTAAAGCAAACAAATTAATCACAATGATTTTAGATGATAGAGAAAACTAAAAACAAGAATTAAGATAATGCTAAAATTAAAATTCAATAAAATAAGTTAAAAATAGAATAAGAGGAATATCAGTGAAATTTTCCATAATAATAATAACATCTGCCCATCTAGTGCCTCCTTCATATCAGGCACTGTGCTAAGAAAGGTGCCTCTTCTAATTCATTTCATTCTCCCAATAGCTCCATGAGGAAGGCCCATTACCATCTCCATTTTACAGCAAGAAAAGGAAGGCGCAGAAAGAGTAGGTACTTTGCCCGAAGTCACACAGCTTGGTAGGTAAAGTGAAGAGCAGAAGTCAGCTAGGAAAGCAATGAAAAACATACCTATTAAGAGTGGCCTTGGGCTTCCCTGGTGGCGCAGTGGTTGAGAGTCTACCTGCCGATGCAGGGGACGCGGGTTTTCGACCCGGTCCGGGAAGATCCCACATGCCGCGGAGCGGCTGGGCCCGTGAGCCATGGCCTCTGCGCCTGCGCGTCCGGAGCCTGTGCTCCGCAACGGGAGAGGCCGCAACAGTGAGAGAAAAAGAGTGGCCTTGCTAAAAATAAAAAGAAAGCCCATGAGGTTAATGAGTTTAAAATGAAAGGTCACAACTTAACAGAGGAAAAAATACATGGGTGGGGTGGGAAACAGAGGAGAAACGAAACAGAACAAGGTCCCTAACAGAGTGGGGAGGCGGGTGTGCCTTCCAAGGGCCTGAGGCAGAGCGTCCTACTTGTCTGGGTGAAGAAGCGAGGAGTGCAGAGCTGGGCACACCCTCATCACCTTCCCTTCCACTTAGCTCCCTCTCAGGACCTTTCAGCTCTCCACAGAAGCTGGGAGCGGATCTTCTTAGACCCACAAATATCTCTACATCATAAATATCATGCCTGTTACAGTGACAGGACCTCATTTGGTTCTTTTTTACCAAAGGTAGAAAACCCTTGGTCTGTCCTGGTTAATTAGGAGTTAATTTGCTTTGAATCGGTTCAAAGTTTTTGGTTTTTTGTTTCCTTGGAATCTTGGCTATAATGGCTTCATTTTTTGAAGACATACATTTTCCATTAACCATCCAGCAAAGAACCCTAAGCCCATTGAAATAACTATTACTATTAATTGGGTTTAAGGACAATTGAGATAGCTTTTCTATTTTAAGTTTTGTTAAGTGTTTTTTCCCCTCCTTGTCTTATTCTGACTCTTCAATGAGGAGGCACTATTGTGAATGTCCAAGAGCAAAGAAGGAATATCCGGGCAGCTCACACCCCGGAGATGCCCAGACCTCCGCGGTGAGGAGAGAACGAGGGCTTTAGTTTGATGCAGCCAAATGTGTCCAGGTGCAGCCGAGGGCGAGCTGCCTACAGCTGTGTCTAATGACAGTAATTGGCCTAAAAGCTGGTGGGAAGTTTGTTTCTTTCCTCCCGGAGAGGTCAGAAGAGAAGAGAACACCGTCCTAACCACAGATGAGCAGAGCGGGGTAAAATGCCTGATCACATTGGAGGTAAGACTGCAATTGGGGGCGACCATCTCTATGGAATGAAAAACTGATACTTGCACTACTTTTGAAAAAAAAGTGTTTAGAATTCATGTTCTTTTCTACTAAAAGAGAAAAAGAAATGTTGGGAATAATAAAACTGAAAGGGAAAGATTAATTGTGCAGTATTAATATGGTTCAGAGTGGGTACGTTTTCATTAACCACATTTTAATTCGGTAACATCTGAATATAGTACAAAAATTTTAAACTACCAGCAAACATGCTGTTAAGATGAATGCTCCCTTTCACCCCTATACCCTGGTTCTCTAGGTTTTTCCCACTTAGGAGGCAACCAAATATATACTGCTAAATTTCGTTCAAAGATTTTTAAATTTTTTAAGTTATTGGTCAATTATTCTATATTTTGTTTTATTTTTAGGGAGGGAGCACACTATGGGTTGCCCTGTGGTCATTTTTCTGTGCTTTTTCTTAGCAAATGCCAGCAAACAACCTTTCTTCTGCGTTCAATGATCCCTGACGAGCCAATACTTCCATGTTGTAGATGTACCTTTACTCTGAAATAGGATTTTCTAGATGCTGGGATAGGCATGTGGGTGGAATCTAGAATGTCTTTTGCTATTAAATACAGCTTGACAAAGGGATTTTTAATAAAATATGTTGGAGATGCCATAAGATTGGCCTTAAGAAAAACATGAGAGAAGGAATAATAAAAATGATGACTGTTACAGATGGTCCCCAGCTGACAGTGGTTCAGCTTGATTTTTCGACTTTATGGTGGTGTGAAAGTGAGATGCATTCAGTAGAAACCATACTTCAAATTTTGAGTTTTGATCCTTTCCTGGGCTAGTGACGTGGCGGTCGGCACCCTCCTGGGATGCTGGCAGCCGCAGCAAGCCGTAGCTCCCAGTCAGCCACACAACTGCAAGGAGAAAAAACCCGCACCCTTGTAACCATTCTGTTTTTCACTTTCAGTACAGTATTCAATAATTTACACAAGATATTCAACACTTCATTATAAAATAGGCTTCATGTATAATGATTTTGCCCAATTGTAGAGGAATTTAAGTCTTCTGAGCACGTTTAAAGTAGGCTAGGCTAAGCTATGATGTTTGGTAGATGTTGCGGTTTTTTAAAAATTAATTTATTTTTGGCTGTGTTGGGTCTTTGCTGAGCGCAGACCTTCTCTAGTGGCGGCAAGCGGGGGCTGCCCTTTGTTGAGGTGCATGAGCTTCTCACTGCAGTGGCTTCTCTTGTTGCGGAGCACGGGCTCCAGACAGACTTCAGTAGTTGTGGCATGTGGGCTTAGTAGTTGTGGCTCGTGGGCTCTAGAGCGCAGGCTCAATAGTTGTGGCACACGGGCTTAGTTGCTCCACGGCATGTGGGATCTTCCCTGACCAGGGCTCGAACCCATGTCCCCTGCATTGGCAGGCTGATTCTTAACCACTGCACCACCAGGGAAGTCCCAGATGAAGTGTTTTAAATGCATTTTCAGCTTAAGATGTTTTCAGTTTACGATGGGCTTATTGGGATATACCCAGGTCGTAAGTGGAGAAAGATCTTTATTTATCTAGACCTACTGTGTGCTGAGTCCTTCAATGCATTACTTCAAAATTTGAAGTTTAGATACAGCAACTTGAAAAGGCATTAGCATGCTTGTTTAAAGGTTCGGAGATTTACCCAAGGCTCTACAATTGGTGACAGCCAGAATTCAAACCCAGGCCTTTCTAGTTCCAAAATCTGTGGGCTTTCTCTTTCACCTGTTGTTTCTCATGCTGGCCCATGTTACCTCTTACAAGGGGATGGCATATGAAACTGCCGAAATCACAAGAAAGAAAACAAAACAGGACTAGTGTTGGGAAAAAATATGAGAAGAAACCATGGGGGCTCAAACAGAGGCTGGGTTACTTTTAAAAATCTTGTTAAAAAGAGCTATTCCGTGATTTATATAGCATCACGAACTGAAATTTACCCTTTTCTATCGTCACATCTGTAGTAGTTGTAAGAATTCTGTTGTCACTTTAGATCCCCTCTGGGAGAAGAATGGTTTGTCTTTCTTTCTGGATGTTTGTGCTGTGGTATCTGGATGGTTGTACTGTGGTGTCAGCTGAAACTGATTCTGAAACTCTGAAACTGATTCCTGGACAGTTGACCCTAAGTTTTGTGATTACTGGTGGGGTAACTGTGATAGAATATTTTAATGGTTTTGCAAGAAAAAGAATATAATAGTTATCTATTGTTGCATAACCAGTTATCCTGAAACTTAATGGCTTAAAACAACAACATTAACTATGTTACAGTTACTGTGGGTAAGAATTCCACGTGCCTCTGCAGCTCAGGGCCTCTCACAAGTTTGCAATTAAGGGCTTGATTGGGACCACAGTCATCTCAAGGGTCGACTGCGGGAGGATCCACTTCTAAATTCATTTGTGTGGCTCTTGGCTGGACACTGAGTTCCTCACCACAGGAGGCTCTCCATAGGGCAGCTCACAGCAGGGGAGCTGGCTTTCCTCAGAGCCAGCAAGCAAGAGAACAGGAAGGGTACCCAACACTGGATTTATAATTTTCTATAACCCAAAATTGGGAGTAACATTTCTCCTCCCCTCCCCTTCCCCCCACCCCCTCCCCTTCCCCCCACCCCGTCCCCTTCCCCCCACCCCGTCCCCTTCCCCTCCCCTCCCCTTCCCCTCCCCTCCCCTTCCCCCCACCCCGTCCCCTTCCCCTCCCCTCCCCTTCCCCCCACCCCCTCCCCTTCCCCTCCCCTCCCCCTCCCCTCCCCTTCCCCTCCCCTCCCCTCCCCTTCCCCCCACCCCCTCCCCTTCCCCTCCCCTCCCCTTCCCCCCACCCTCTCCCCTTCCCCTCCCCTCCCCTTCCCCCCACCCCTTCCCCTCCCCTTCCCCCCACCCCCTCCCCTTCCCCTCCCCTCCTCTCCCCTCCCCTGCTTTCAGACAAGTCAATAAATCCAACCCATACTCAAGGGGAGAGGATGACACAGGAGAATGAATACCAGTACACTGGGACCCTTGAGGCCATTTTACGGACTCCTACTACAAAGGCAGCATACTGTAATTGCCTGCTTACTTAGAACCTGTTGACTTCTTTGTCTCTCCCTTTCCACCATACACTCTATAAAAACAAGGGCTGTGTCTGTTTTGGTTACTATTGTAACAAATGTGGTACGCAGTATATAGTCAGTAAATGTTTAATAAATGAACAGGGTAAAGGATAAATTTCAGAAGTGGATATGATTGCAACTCTCATACAAGTGAACACCTACCAAATCTTTTATTTAACTTCTCAATTAATGAGAGTACAAAGGAAGATATAAACCATTCAAATGAAAACTCAAAGTACCAGATATTTATTGTCAGATGCGGAATGCTGACAGGAGTTTTATAAATGAGTGCAAACTGGCAAAACTGGTCAGTATTAACAGGGCGATAATCAATGGCCACACTGAACACACTGCATATAATTTGCATTTCTATGGACAGAAATTATTCTCACTACTAACAGTTTTCTACAATTAGCTTCTCCCTCTACGTGTTGTAAAATAACATAGTCAAAGGCAAATGCTCAGATAACCTTTTGGTGAACTAGACAGTGTGCTCACTAAATTTCAAAATCTTCCAAAATATTTTCTTACAAATGAATGGTGCAGACTGGGAGAAAATGCACCGTAGGACAAGGCCAGGCAAGAGAATAGTCTAGCTCTTTTCTTCTCAAATTCATGTAAGCAGTTAGGACACTTAATTGGCAACCTAAGTTTCTTGATTATCAGGGAATAGGGTTTCTTAAATACGTTAGAGCAGCGGTCCCCAACATTTTGGCACCAGGGATCGGTTTGTGGAAGACAGTTTTTCCACACGAGCGACGGGAGCGGCAGACAAAGCTTCACTCATTCACCCATGGCTCACCTCCTGCTGTGTGGCCCGGTTCCTAACAGGCCGCAGACTGGTAAGCAGCCCGGAGGTAGGGGACCTGTGTGTTAGAGTATCTCAGATGTGTGTCCATACTTCGATAATATATTACTATTCCCTTACAAGTGGTTCTTGACCTTGTGAAATAGAGAGTATCTCTGGCAAAGGAGAGTAAAACCAAAACATCCCAATGCTCCAGGCGGTGCTGGAGTCTTGTAGGTAGAGTCCAGGGTACCAAGGCTTATGAGATCCAGGGTTCTATCAGCAATTTCCAAACACAGGTAGATCAGCCACGTCAACATCTTCCTAGGTGGGGGCGGGAATAATGTCCTTGTCAACATTTTGACTCTGGATTCTCTCTAAAATGTGTTGAATCAAAATATGCTGAAGTGAGGCCAGGATAATCTTATTTTTAAGGTACTTCTCACATAATTCTAGGTGGCCAAATTTATTTTTTTCCACTGGTCTAGATTATTTTTTATTGAACACATTCATGGTGGTGTGGCTATGACCAAAATGCATCTGAAAAGCTTATGGAGGCCCCTGTATCTACCACGGAGAGGTTTTAGGTGGCTTTTCCTTTGAGTTTCTTCAGGCAAACAGAGAGATAAAGGTTTCTTCTCTGGGAGGTCACTAATCAAGAAAGCTAAAACTCTGAGAAAAAAAATACTATGCTGTAACCTTAGCTGTAAAATCATTACAGAAAAAAAGAAACAAAGTAATGAGGTGCAAATTTCTTCTATATCCTCAAACCACAGACTGTGGTGCTATAGAATTACCTGATTGATGGAGCCTCGATAAAAATCATTTTGTTTTATCAATCAATGGAACTTTCAGCTGATATTTGCAGTGTCCTGCTGGGTCCTACTAGAATAAGAGAAAGAAAATTATGTACATTTTCCTACCATGCAAATTTTGCTGAATCACTCAAAAAGCTACAACTATTTGAAATTCAAATGAACATTTACCATCTGTGGTCTTCATTAACGTTATAATGGAATCATGATTTCAGACATTTCCGTTGACGAATAATAGTTTTCTTGAGACTTATACCTGCTAGTTTTAATTTTGTAGTCCATAAAGTGTAACAGGTAATCTGATTTATTACATATAAATCAGAGTGAGAAGAGACATTAGAAATGATCAATATCAATATCCTTCTTTTATGAGAGAGGAAACCAAGACTCTGAAAAGGGGAATTCCTATGGGCTGAATTGTGTCCCCCCAAAATCCATATGTTGAAGTACTAACTCCCAGTATCTCAGAATGTGACTGTGCTTGGAGGTAGGACCTTTAAAGAGACAGTTAAATTAAAATGAGTTCATTAGGGTAATCTCATTTAATTTGTGTTCTTATAAGAGGAGATTTGGACACAGGCGTTTTTTTAGTCTGTTCAATTTGCTATAACAAAATACTAGAGACTGGTGGCTTATAAATAACAGAAATTTATTTCTCGCAGTTCTGGAGGCTGGGAAGATCAAGGTACGGGCAGGTTTGATGTCTAGTGAGGGCCTGCTTCCTGGTTCATAGATGGCTGTCTTTTGCCATCCTCAATGGTGGAAGGGGCAAAGGATCTCTCTGGGGTCTCTCTTATAAGGACACTAATCCCATTCATGAGGACTCCACCCTTAAGACCTAATCACCTCCCAAAGGCCTCACCTTCTAATACCATACATCACATTGGGGATTAGGATTTCATATATAAATTTTGGGGAAATACAAACATTCAGGCTATTGCAGGTGTGTACAGAGGGAAGGTGAGGTGGAAGACGCATGGAGAAGATGGCCATCTGCAAATAAAAGAGAGAGGCCTCAGAAGAGAACAGCTCTGATGCTGGCACTTGGATCTTGGACTTTGTGCCTCCTGAACCGTGAGAAAATAAATTTCTGTTGTTTGAGCAACCCACCCTGTGATACTGTACTTTGTTATGGCAGCCCTAGCAAACTAACACAGGAACCAAATTGCCCAAGTTTAAAGAGCTAATTATCTATAGAACTGGGACTAAAGTCCCAGGCTTCCACCTCTCAGTTTAATATATTTCCCTCTATGTCATGATGCTATTAATACATAAAAGATTAATTCTCAAAAAGCTTTAGTTATGCAAAATTATAGTACTATACCAGAGCAGTTTGAAGATTGTTCTCATTCTTCATTCACCTTAAACATTAGACAGTCTCAACAAATGTTGGATATCAGCATGGGAATGAACATTAGGTATAACACATGTTTGCCCTGAAATCCAGACTAAGAATCTTACCATTTCAGTATATGGACCCTATAAGCCATGAAAAACTTTGACACTTGTTATTGTATGTATAATAATCTCATCTTTGACATCACCTCTGCACCCCAATCTCTGAGCTCACTTTCTTACATATTGTGTGTAGTGTCTGCAATTCCATGACTTTATGTAGTTTGAATCCACAATAGGTTTTTAGCCTACCATTATAGCTGAAACCTTAAAATTTGGGGCTCAACAACTTAAACAAAAAAGAAATTTCAGGATTTTTTGACAGTGAGAACTTTTTTTTGTCTTCTTTGGAGTTTTGCTCTTTTCATACTTCATCTGTAATTTGCCTACCCACGTAAAGTAAGGGACCCAAAGTAACGTAATTACTGTATTTGATTTTATGATTAGGATCTTTCACAATCAAGAATAATAAGCAAATGGAAAATGTTTGTTGTTAAAGTAGAGCCACAAGTCCTGCAGCACAGATTTTATGTAGGATTGACAGATAAAACACGAGACAGTACAATATTTGGGACATACTTATACTAAAAGATTAATTTATTGTTCTCTGAAACTGGAATTTAACTGGGTGTTCTGTATTTTTATTCGTTAAATCTGGCAACCCTAATTTTATGGAATTTAATGATAGATTGAATATCAAGATTCTTCCATGTGATGAAAGACCCCATAACTTTCTCTTTCTAATGTATACGGGAAAGATTAAGCATATTCGATGCTTAGTTTCTCAAAGCAGAAACTCATTTTTTGGAGAGGCAGTGATCTAAATAGGAAATAGATTGTCAGTTGACAACATTTTGTAAAAACTACCAAACCTGTTTATAAAGAAAAACCAAGTTTATTGCTTATTCCACTAAGGGAGGTCATTATACTGACAGTACTTTAGTAGTGTCTCAGGAAGTGGAGGTCAAAGGCAAAGTATTTGTAAGGGTTGGGGAGTCTAATTTAAGGTGGGTCTTTCAATGAGGTAGAAGGGCTGAAAGGGATTGGGCAAAATTTATGAAATAATTGTTTAAGATTGGCGGACCCAGCAAGGCAAGGGTCTTGAAATTAACCTCGAAGAATAAACAGTCTTCGATGAGCCCTATGACTGATCTATTACTCTAATGAGGGCAAGTTTAGTGGTTATTTGGATAAGTGGCTTTTCAGAACATTCCTGTAACAAATAGCAAAAGCAACAGTAACGGTAACAACATATAATTAATTTTAAGCTATTTGCAACTTCATCTTCTAGAGCAGGAATTTTCTGGAATAGGTAAGTCATGGAAACGCAGAATGTCCAATATTAAAATCATCTTAACGTAGGCAATAAGCCACATAGCAGTAGATCAGTTGTTCTCTAAGTGTGGCTCAGGAACCACAGGCATACTGAGTTCTTTTTAGGGGCTCAACAAGGTTGTCTCTTTTCCAATTATATGTCTGTGTGAGGCCAGATTTTCTTCATCTATTTCAACCAAAACAACATATTGCAAGAGATTGAATCAGATGAGAACCTCTCTTCTATTAAGCCAGACATTAGAGATTTGCAAAAATGTTAATGCTGTTCTTCTCATTACAGTTTTTGGTTTCTATTGTCAAGAACTATAAAGGTCCTGAGGTTCTGCAAGTTAGCAAATTAGCTTATCCAGTTTAATGGAGGCTGACGGAAGACATGAGACTCCTGTGTCAGAGTCAAAAAGACTTTCGTTGCGCACAGCAGAACCAGTATCCAGAACGTCAGTATGTGTACATCAGTTTCCCCCAATGAGCACCAGGTCCCCAGGGGTGACATGGGTGGGTCTAGGTGGATGCTGTACACACAGTGGGTTGCATGATGGAAGAGAAAGACTGAGCTTGAGGAACCTGTTATTTATAGCCAGGAATGCGCAAGCCTGCTCTTTGTACTGGAGGGAGGCATTACCTTATCCCTCAAGGCTGCTCACTGCGTACACAACCATGAGAAACCCTGGGTAAAGAGCTGTCGGAGGCTTGCATTCTTGGCATTCACATCAAGATGTCTAGGAGCGTGAGACACCGAGGGAAGCATGTCACTCAAGAGTTATTTTTCATAAAGAGGATTTATGTCAACATACTGGCTATATTATTGCTCTCTTTAAATGAATTCAATAACATTTAAACTTTTTCTCAGTTCTAATTAATAATTGATAAGCCAGTTAAAAGCCTTTAAACACACTTTTTGTGGTCCTCAATAATTTTTAAGTGTATGATGTCCTGAGACTAAAACGTTTGAAAACTACTGTTGTAAATAGTTTATTTCTCACCATTATAGCCCTGTTGATTTTTTTCCCTTCACCTTGGTCCTAGAGATTATTTATTGCTGCCAAGGAGTGCCAAAGGATTTATGCAGTATGTGCTCAGGCATAATCTCTTTTACTTTTTAAAATTTTTTTATTTTATTTTTTTTGGCTCCATTGGGTCTTCGTTGCTGCTCGCAGGCTTTCTCTAGTTGCAGCAAGCGGGGACTACTCTTCATTGTGGTGCATGGGCTTCTCATTGTGGTGGCTTCTCTTGTTATAGAACACGGGCTCTAGGCATGCGGGCTTCAGTAGCTGCAGCACACGGGCTCAGTAGTTGCGGCGTGTGGGCTCAGTATGTTGGTGCATGGGCTTAGTTGCTCCACAGCATGTGGGATCTTCCTGGACCAGGGATCAAATCCATATCCCCTGCATTGGCAGGCAGATTCTTAACTACTGCCAACCAGGGAAATCCCCATAATCTCTTTTAAGTGTTCCCTTGATACCTCCCCGCTGCTGGTCTTCATTGCCCTCTTGGTCCCAAAGAAGGCTGGAAGAACTAAATGGCTTCTGACCCAGATGGCCCTTGGAGAGTTGTGACATTTCACCCAAGGCCCTGCTGGTTAAATTCTCCAGAGAGGCTTTTGGCTTTTCTTTCTCCTTTATTGATATTTAATGTCAGGATGGAAACAGTTCTGAACCTTGGCTGTCTATGATATGTGCTATTATTTAATTCTTTAGTTCTCTTTTATTAGAAATTCCCTGAACGGTTTTGTTTTTTCCTTTGTTGTTCTTCATGTTTATTCAATAAATCTTTCATTCTTTCACATTTTTCCAACAGGAATCTTTGGGATGTCCTTGTTATATATATTTATTTTTTATATATTTATATGTAAATGTGTGACATATATGTATATCACAGGAATTCCTTGACCATGTTTGTATTCTGACAGCACAGGTCCTCTGGGTTGTTTTTGTTTCTTTTCTTACTTGAATTTTCTCAGGACAAGGCATTCCAAGGACTTTTTACAAAATGAGCACTTAATGAGTCCTTGGCACTGTTTAGATTATGATCACACTGAAATATCTTAAAATTCTAAATAGATGACACCAACACAGGAGGTTTACTTTCTAACTTGCCCATTTATGTAACATTTCATTAATAATGAGCAGGGTATTGCCTTCTTTTTAAACAAAAAATTATATTTAATTATAAAAAATAGGGGAAAATAAAATTTTTAAATATAGTAATTAGTTGGTAGCACAGACTTTACAGTTAATGCTTCCATTCAAATTCAAGTAGAATATAGGCTATTAGACCGCAGGTGCCTTTGGGCCAGGAGTTATGCCTTACTCAACGTTCTCTCCTGAACACCTAAGAAAGGGTCTGAGCACACCATGGGTTTTCAGCAGGTGATTGCAGTACTGAAGAGATGAATAATAAAAATTACTAAGTGCTAATTTTATAGAAATCATAAAACATCTCCATGGAATTGTCTTCTTACTAGATCATTTGAACTTCTCCACTCAAACTGCCAAATCCCTGAACACAATTTCTTAATGGACTTATACCATAGCGAAGTATACTCGCAATATCTGGTTGTACCACATAAAACTGTTGTTTTGTAGAATGATCAAATAATGGCCATTTCATGTGGCTTATCCTAAATAAATCTAGGTCAACGTTAATTTTTGTGTTATATATACTTTAGTAGGGGAAGAATAAGGCAAAGAAAACAGGTCCCTTAAGTGAAACAGCCTCATGGTGGTCCCTGAAATGAAACAGCCTCATGGTGTTTCTAGGTTGCCGAAAAGGGGGTGGACTCAGTGAGGGGGGGGGTTACTATGGTATGTTAGAGACATAGGAAACATTTGTGGGTGGATTAGTAAACTGTAACCAGACATATTTTGTTTCTGAACCACTTCTGTTAATGGTGGTCTGAAGGGAAGAGAGTGTGAATTTGGGTTAGAGCTCTGAAATAAATACAGAGATGTTTGCAGTCCTCTCTGCAAATTGAAGCAAAAGATGCACAGTATTTCATTTTGTACTTGGAATTTTAAAAGATATTATTTAGCCCCATTTATAATGAGAGATGCAATACAAGGAAAAGAAGAAGTAACTGAATCAGCAGCAACAGTTCTGGCCAATGAGCTCTTCAGTGGTGCTGGGCAAACTCCTTGTTTTAATTATTCCACTGAAACCTTCCTTTCTAGAAATAATACACTTTTTGGCTGACAGCTTTTTGATTCCTAGAAATGTCTGATTCTCCTCACCTCCCATCTCCAAATAAACACACACAAGAATATTTTATTGGCTAAAGCAGACACTGGATGCAAGTGATACAAGTTTCTGGGTGGCTTATGGCAGTAGATGTGTCTAGAAAAGTGTATTACAGACTAGTTGTTACTGCAAACTTCACAAGGTAATTCATTGTACATCATGACCCAGTACATCCAGACAGACAGACACACACCTGAAACACAAATTTAAAACATAAATAAAGTAGTATTTATCTTTGATATTCAGGATTCACACTAATATTTTCACTTTTTATTTTATCAAAAATGGCCACAACCCACTAACTTGACTTCCTGAATCACCAATAGATCCCCACATACATTTGGGAAACAAGAAAGAATTCATATATAAACATTTAAAATCTTTATTTCAATAATGCCTGATTCAAAAAATGTAAACAGGTATAATCATCTACAGAAATGAAAACTTGTGGGAGAGCGTGCTTGGTGGCACGGAAAGCCTCAGCAGTATTTTGTGAACAGTTAAAGGAAACTCAGGAGTACCTGCAGGTGGGGTTTTCTTGCTGATTAATCTAGGTTGTTTCGGAAGCAGATACCTTCTATAACTCTATTTACCATGTTTCAAATCTACATATGTAATGATTTTTAAATTATTTTTACATGTATCATTACTTTTCTGAAACATTATTGCTAATGGTTTTAATAATAATATTTTTCTCAGGAATGTGATTCTCATGGTTGACAAGGGATTACTGAAGATATAGAAAGCAATCTTTTTCCAACCATGTCTATACGTATCTGTATCTATGTTTATTTGTTATCTGTGTACCTGTATCTATCCAGCATATTAAATAAGTCTAAAAGTTAGGTAGGGGAAGAGGATAGTTGCAACTTTAAATAGGATAGTCAGGGAATGTCTCAATGAGAAGGTGACATTTGCTTTAAGATCTGAAGGTGAGGAGAGCAAGACATGTGGATGGGCATCTTGAGGAAGAGCTTTCCAGGCAGAGGGAACAGTGACTGCAAAGAAACAGATACTGGAGCTTGTCTAGTGTTTTGGAGAAGCAGCAAGGAGTGAGTGAAGGGGTGAGTAGTAGTAGGTGACAGCAGAGCAGTCACCCGGGACAATTGTACAGGACCCTCTGAGTCACAATAATGATTTTGGCCTTTACTTGGAGTAAAATGTGAAGCTACTGGAGGGTTGGGAGCAGGGGTATCATAAAATTTGTCTTCCATTTGGACAGGATCTGTGTGGCTGCTGTGTGATATATAGACTGGGGTGGGGACCGTGTTGGAACAGGGAGACCATTTACTGTGACTATTGCAATAATCTACACAAAAGATGATGTTGGCTTGGCTAGGGCAGTAGCAGTAGAGTGGGGAGGAGTGGTAGGACTACAGATCTATTTCGAAGGTGTATGTGGTTGTATTTTCTTCCGAATTGGACATAGTTGTGAGAAAAAAGAGAAGTCGAGGATGACTGCAGATTTTCACCTGAGTTACTGAAGAGCTCTTGTTGATCAATTAGAAAATGATGAAGACCTCAACGGAAAAATGGGTCATGATGTAATTGAACGTAGGAAGTAACTTTTTTTAAAGTATGATTTTTTAAGTAAACTTTTATCCGAGAAAAGTGCACAAGTCATAAGCGTACAGCTAGATGAATTTTTACAAAACACACCCATGTACCCAGCACATAGATTAAGAAACAGAGCATTACCTGCATTCAAGAAGCATCGCCTCCGTAAAGTAATTATTTTTCAACTTAACTCTGCATTTATGTTAAATCTTTTCTGCATAGCAAATGATGTGGATGTAGAGAGATGGGCCGCAGAGTAGGGGGGATATCTTTAGAAATCAGAAGAGGGAGAGTTAAGAAGCTCTCCTGCAACCGTGTGACAGGAATTAGTCATCTGCTTGATCTCATGAAATTCTTACTGAAACGTTCTTTCCTAATAATACAATGTGAGACAGAAGGTAAAAATAGATATATCTTCTATATAGGTCTCAAAATTAGAAAGTTCATAGGAGTTGCTAAAAAAAAAATTTAAAAAGAACACTGAGTTGACAAAAAAGAAACTTATATAAAAAGTGAAATTGAATGTACTAATGCCTAATGATCTGAGGTTGTTTTTTTTTTTTTTGGTGGTACGTGGGCCTCTTACTGTTGTGGCCTCTCGCATTGCGGAGCACAGGCTCCAGACATGCAGGCTCAGTGGCCATGGCTCACGGGCCCCACTGCTCCGCGGCATGTGGGATCCTCCTGGACCGGGGCACGAACCCGTGTCCCCTGCATCGGCAGGCGGACTCTCAACCACTGTGCCACCAGGGAAGCCCTGATCTGAGGTTTTAAAGTAAAATTTTTATTATCTAGAAAGTTTGGTAAAGGTGAACATTAAAATAAGATTTAGATGATGAAACTGAAAACTGGATTTGGACTACAGAAACTATAGTTATAGTTTTTCTTAGAAGTTACATATGAAAAAATATTGAATATATGAGCCAAAATGGGTGTGAGGGACTGGGAATAGAAAGGCAAGGAGAAATAAGAAATGAAATTAAGTTCCTAGATGATGATTTGAGCCCCCTCCCACCAAAGACCCCACAGACTTTGGAAATAGACATGTTATATTTCGAAAGTGAAGACATCTCTTCCTGTAGATGCTGGAAATGTGCACTGATTCTAAAAACTAATTGCATCATTATTTTGATAGCATCAAAAATGTTAAGTACATCTAAAGGTCACTGTTTTTATTGTTGGTGAAAAGAAAATGGCTGTCAAAATTAAAATTTAATGTTGAGAACAGCAAACATTGACTCCCTTTATTAAAAAAAGTATGAAGAGAATAATATGCTGTAGTTACTGTACTGGGATAACTTTATTTATTTATTTTTGCTTCTTAGTACTCATTCCCCCTTCTTTGGGTAAGGCACCCCTATTTTGTCCTGAGGAAATTACTTAATCCTCATTGTGTACAATCTGGTAAGAGGGGAAATCAAGGTGCCTTGTCCTTTTCTGGCAGCAAGTGGGCCTGTGCCCCAAGGGAAGCTGTCCATGCCTCGTCTCCTGGAACAGGAATCTTGAGCTAAGTGACCAAACAAAGGACAGCACGCAATTGATGCTGATTCATTCAGGAGGTTGCTCCCTGAAGACAGTGTCCCTCATCTCCTTGAGCTGCCCTGGTTCTTGTTCTTTCTTAGATTAATCCCTCAACTTTTCTTTCACCTTTGGGAGCCCTCATCCCATATCCTATAAACTTCCTTTTTTGCCTAAATTAACTAGAATTGTTTTCTATATCGTGAAACCAAAGAACACCAACTGACGATCTAATGCTATTCATCAGATAAGGACCACCTTTCCAAAATTTTTGCTAGTAAAGACAGTTTGGTTGAATATTGAGTGAACATTTGGAGAAGACCAGGAAATATTTCATACTCACAAATAGAAACTTTTTAAGAAAAAATATTCAGTAGTGGCATCCTGCTCGAGATACATAAATTCTTAAGAGTAAATTTAAGAATCCTTCAAGTAAAATATGTGTGTATGCACACACACACACACGCACACACACACACACACACACACACACACACACACTCAGAAAGAGAGCAAGAGGGAGAGAGAGAGAGGAAATTCAGCTATCAAGATTTTCATTTTAATGAAGACTAAAAGCAGCAAGTATTATGCTGTTTTTATATTGCCCCGGTTTCTAGAGGGTAGGGTCTACCCTGCTCTTCATGGACAAGAACTTGTTATTTATTCTTTGATGATGCCAAAGAAAGTGAACTAAACCATGACCTTGCCAGAAAACAAAATCTCCCTGTTGGATCTTTTCAGAGTCCTTTTCCAACCATCAGTTAAACCGTATACCATGAACCTATTACAAATCACATGTAAATATTCTTTTAAATTATTTTCAAAACAACGCCTTTGTGACCAAGTATAACAATTTTGAAGTAAAAGAGACTTAGATTCAGACCATGATTCTTCAGCTATAGCACTGAAAAAGTTAATTGTCTGCTCTTGACCTAAGTTTCTTTAACAGGAAAACGTGAATAATTACACCTACCTTATCTGTAAGGTGTTCATAGCTGGTATTATTAATAGTTATATTCATAGGTAGAAATTAATATTTCAAGAAGCTACTTGTATTAGGAGTCAGTTTATAAAATTTGCGTATTTCTAGGATAATCTTAGAAGCAAACAGATTTTCATATTTAAATTTGAACCATGGCTATATGGTAATGGAGATTACTTTTAGAAAAAGGAGAGTTCTTGACTTTGAAAATAATATAGAACATTTCTTATTTCTGATTGAAAAAGACATTTATAAAGACTTCATGATGACAACACAGGAATGCATCTATGCAAATATAATTTTTTTTCCTCAGGAAATATGGAAGGAAAAAGAAACATTTTAAAACATTTAAGATATGATTGGAAGTGCTCAAAAGCCAACTAAGCCCCTTTCAATGATTAGCAGAAAGCAGCTGGAAGCGTCTGTGGATTACAGCCTAAGAGACTCCAACAATATGTATCGATCCTCTTCTTCCCAGAAAGATACTATACTAGGTGGATTTTTTTTTCTTTTTTTTTTTTGGCTGTGTTGGGTCTTAGTTGTGGCACATGGGATCTTCGTTGCGGCATGCAGGATCTTTCATTGAGGTGTGCAGGCTTCTCTCTAGTTGTGGCATGTGGGCTCCATAGCGCTTGGGCTCTGTAGCTGCAGCACGTGGGCTCGCTAGTTGTGGTTCACGTGCTCAGTAATTGCGGTGCACGGGCTTAGTTGCCCCGCAGCACGTGGGATCTTAGTTCTCTGACCAGGGCTCCAACCCACGTCCCCTTCATTAGAAGGTGGATTCTTAACCACTGGACCACCAGGGAAGTCCCCACTAATTGTATATATATCCAAATATTCTTTATATCATCTTTCTTAATTTTATAAGCTGCGTTCCATCATTTTGAGTCTGAGTCCATGTCTTTTGAAGTCTTGACAATTCAATGGCTAAAACCAGAAAACAGACACATCAGATATATCATACCTTGATAAATTATCTAGATATTTTATCTTTAAAAGACTAACTTAAAAAGATATTCATAAAAAAAAAATATTCATGCTCAAAATCCTCCCAAAGGGATCCTTGAAATTAGGTCCCTATAAAAGGTAAATTCTAAACAAACGGTGATCATCAGGCTTTTAAGAATTACCCAAATAAGAGACTCATTATGTAAAATGTTTCATATTCAGAAAATCTTTTAACAGTTCTAATTCTTTTGGTTTATTTTACCTACTTAAGTGATATCACTACATATTTATGTATCATCTTATTGTAGAAGCATCATTGCCAACAGGTATTTTAGGTACCTTCCCTTGATGTCTACTAAATCTTTCAGTTGTCCTCATGGGGTTGTCCAGTCTTCCTTTTATTAATGTTCTAATCATCTTCACAAGTACTTACAGATATGTCTTTCTGACACTAGACTGAATGGCCTACGTGTTCCATGGTGACAAGAACAGTATCAGTTTTGTTTACTGTTGTAATCCAGCTAGTAACCATACAGAGACTGGCACAAAGTTGGTACTTAATCAGTATTTGTTGAATGAATATCAAACTGGTGGAGGCCACCATGCACTGGTAAGAAACCAACCATGACAGTACCCCTAGATTTGTCTTTATTTTTCTTAGCTCTTCTGGTGTCAACACCATCCACCCACAGCATTCTATTAGAAAGCCTATCAGATGACTGGGAAACCAGGAGGCTAAAATTACTCAAGCCATGTTTGCCACGTATTGATACATGTATGCCACACCCAGCAATGCACCTGGCCTCACCTTAAATACCCATGTGTTACTGCAGACACACAATGGTGTGAGTGGGATTGTGTGCGAACATGCTCCTGAAATTTTTAAAATATGAAATATTTCAGTGCAATGACATTCACCTATCCTTCCCTTAATTTCAAATCTCTCTCTCTGAAAGTGCTGTTTATTTCATAGTCACATGATTTCTACCAAAAATAAAATAAATAAAAGGCACGGATGGTACCCCACCTTCCTTGGAACCATCTCTATAAACTGTCCAATATTATTTTCAAAAAAAGAAGGAAAAGCCAAAATCATATGATGAGTATTTTGAAAGCTGTTTTGATTCCTCCCATCTCCCCTCCCCTAATTATTCATCAAAAAAGCAAAGAGAGAATGTCAGTATTTGTGTCCCTATGTGACAGAAGCTTTATGTGTTGCTGTAAAAGTTCAATTAGTTACTTTTACAGCAACACTAGCTAGTGTGTAGGTATTACTTACCATAATTTGCACGAGACTACTGGAAATGAAGTGAACAGCCCAAGGGCACATGGCTAATGAATATCAGAGCTAGGATTTGAATCTGCCTGTTTGATTCGAAAACCTGTGCTGTATCCCCAACATCTCAATGCAATAAGTTCACACGGGAATTCACACAACTCCAGTAGAGATGGCAAATTGGTTTAACCATCTTTTTTTCTCACCTGTATTTTAATTACTGTGCTGTTTTAATGGTGAGAGCTGAGAGTGTGGGAGACCCCACTAAGGGAACTGTTCAAGAAGGAAATTGATATTATATGGCTAGAACTACACAAGTGTTTCAGTATCTATTTTTCTTCTTCAGTTTCACAGCTTATTTAGTTCCAAAAGGCAGAATTATTGAAATAAACTTTTCAGTGTGTAGAAATGGTCTCTCAAGAAAAAATTTCCTTGCTCTTGAAAATATTTTCGTTGGAACAACATAGAAAGGTACCAGAGGAGCCTGTCTGAAGAAATGACTTGAGTCAGCAGCAGTCTGAAAGATTTGTGAATCTGGGTAAACACCTCTGAAGGAAGCCTAACATTTCAGAGTTCCAGCCCAGTTTGGGGGCATATTTTAAATAAACATTTATCAGGCAATACTCTTTTCTGTGACTATAGTTTCTTAAAACATTGAAACAATGAACTAACTTTTGTGCAGGGCATATACACAATCTTTCCCAGGAGTTATCTGGGCTGGGAAGTTCATTGGGCTGTAAGTTCATTGTCTATTACTTCATAAGACATAGGTTAAAAAAAAAAACAGCATGTAATGTGATGTTTGCTTCTAAATGTTTCCTGGAGGGGGCAGTAGAGGAAGAATACAACAATAAAGTTGAGGTAGAGAGGAAACATTTATGAAAAATCCGTTCTAACACAGATTTGTCACATAGCTGTTGAAAAATATATGTGTGGTATGTGCTTGTACCCTAAACTGCAACAATTTGGAGACTTTATAAATATGTGGACATTTATATATACACTCATATACATATATACAATATGCATTTATTCTCATGTACATACAAAATTGTTGAGATTTTATTTGCTTTATTTTCAGACAGTAATAGTCCACAAAAAGCACTGAAGATAAGCTATAACCATCACAGTTATTTGGAGGATGTTTTAAACCCTATAGTCATCAGATGTTTACAATTAAATATATCTTAATTGAATGTTTTCTTCTACACAAGCACAGTAAAGAAAGATTATATTTATTCCAATAACTGAAGTGTGTTATCAAAAATAACCCAATTTATATTTGTATTCTCACCTTGCATTATTTTTGACTCATATTAAGGACTCTATATATTTGTTTAATTGAATTATAATCTTGTATTCTGGCACAGTTGTACACAAATTCCAATTCTTTCTATTCTAATAAGATCCACTAAGTCTAAAGCAATATTTAAAATGAACTTTGTGTATCACATGAATTATCTTTATCAGATACGGGGATTTATTTTAGGTAAACTACATTTTGAAACTAAGACATCCCTAGTTTTTGTTATTGTTTTTCTGTCTTCTGGAAAAGGAAAAGAAATCATTTTTTATTGAATATCTATTATGTGCTGTCCCAGGCAACTTGCATAAATATTATCACAGTCATAGCATTGTTTATATACCACTAGATGGTGCTAATATCACTTGACCCCACCACCACCACCCCGCCCCATTCAGACCAGGAAAACTTGCCTAATCTTACTCACTTCAGTGGATCTTGGATTACAAAAACTAGACTGCCGAACAGTTATCAACTATTTTGTTAATTTGAAGTAGCATATTTCAGGATCTTAGATTTTAGAACAGTGTCTACATAACTGTCTGTGGCTTGAATTTTCTTTGTACAACTGCATCATATGTTTATTCAGCACAAGTTTGTATTTCTTACCGCAAGCGAAACTCAATATCTCCTGAAGTGGTAATTCCGCCTATGAACTGCTTGGCTCTAAGAAAGTATTTCCTAATATAGAGTAAGAATCTTCACCCTCTATAATCCAACTGCTGGTTCTGAAGTTATCCCTGGGGGTCATGTAGAAGCAATCCATTTGTTATTCAACCATAATTCACTGAGCATATTACATAATGCTGATGTAACAAAGTACCCCAAACTGGATGGCTTATAACAATAGGAATTTATTCTCTTTCCATTTCTGGAGGCGAGAAGTCCAAAATCAAGGGATTGGCAGGGCTGTCCTCTCACTGAAGTTTCTGGGAAAGAATCTGTTCCATGCTCTCTTCTTAGCTTCTGGTGTTGCCTTGCCAGCTATCCTTGGTGTTCTTAGCTCTAGATGCATCTCTCCCATCTCTGACTGCAATATCACGTGGTATTTCCCTGTGTATCTGTATCTGTGCCTTTGTCTTTGCTTCTTATAAGGACACAGTTTGGGGCTCACCCTAATGATGTCATTCTAGCTTGATTACATCTGCAAAGACCCTATTTCCAAGTTTTATCACTTTCATAAGTACCATAGGTTAGAATGTGTACATATCTTTTAGGGGGCATAGTTCAACTCATAACACTGAACATCTACACTATTCCACGGTTTGAATTAGTAACTGAAGGGCAAGAAGGGGAAGATAAAGATGGCATAGCTCCACTTTAAAGAATCTCAATCTAGTCAAAAAAAGGTCCATACATATATACACTACCAAATGTAAAATAGATAGCTAGTGGGAAGCAGCCGCATAGCACAGGGAGATCAGCTCAGTGCTTTGTGACCACCTAGAGGGGTGGGATAGGGAGGGTGGGAGGGAGATGCAAGAGGGAGGAGATATGGGGTTATATGTATACATATCGCCGATTCACTTTGTTATACAGCAGAAACGAACACACCATTGTAAAGCAATTACACTCCAATAAAGATGTTAGAAAAAAAAAAGGTCCATAAAGAATTAGTACATGGTTACAGTGGTTGAGAACAAAAACGCTATGAGAATAGAGGGGAAGGAGTGACCCGCTCTGATTAGGTAGGTGGAGCAAGGCTTGATGGAGGAGGTTAATTTCTAGCTGTTTTTTTCATTCCATTAATTTTCTGCTTGATCATAAAACAAATTCATACTCAGTGTAGATCATTGGAAAATATGAAAAGAATAAGATAACCAAAAATCATATATTAAACTTTCATCCAAAGGTAACAATAGTTACTATTTTAGTGAATAGTTTTCAGTATTTTTCTCTATGCATATATAAAATCTTTCATATAAAAAGGACGAGGTTTTATATAATGTTATTTTTTAAATTTTATTTGTTTATTTTTTATACAGCACGTTCTTATTAGTTATCTATTTTATACATATTAGTGTATATATGTCAATCCCAATCTCCCAATTCATCCCACCACCACCCTGCCCACCCCCCCCCACTTTCCCCCCTTGGTGTCCATACGTTTGTTCTCTACATCTGTGTCTCTACTTCTGCCCTGCAAACCGGTTCATCTGCATGGTATCATGTTCTGTAAACATTGTTTTCATTTAATAGGACCTCAGGAATATTTTACACTTCATAAGATATTCTTCTAAAATATTTTTGAATTATATAATAGTCATTTTGTAGATGGATCACAATCTATTTAAACTGTTTACAGAAATATAAATATCAGAAAAATGTATGAGACATAATTGACACACACCATTGTGTTAGTTTTAGGTTATAACGTAATGATTTGATATATGTATATGTTGTGAAATGATTACCACAATAAGTTTATAATTTTTTTTCTTAACATAATGTGATTTTCATCATAATAAGAAAAATTTCTCATGCACTACTAATTACTTCCTAAGAGTAAACTGCTAGGACTTAAATGATTAAATAATTTTTTAAGTATTTAAATAAATATTGCCAAATTGCCCTCCAGAAAAGTGCCTTACTTTACACTCACCAGAAGAGAACCTATTTCTCTGTCTTGTCTCCAACATTGTGTATTCTTTTAAAATTTGGACATTTGATTGGTGAAAATTTATATGTTAATTTTCATGGCTTTGGTTTTTACTGAGGGAAAATGCTTTTTTATACATCTTCTGATTACTCATTTTTCAAAAAGATAGGCTCCGTGAAGTTAAATACCCTCTCTCTCATGTTACTACTGTATCCTAGTTCCTCGTATAATAGTGGACATTTAGTAGGAACTCATTAATATTTATTGAATGTACTCAGGCATTACTTGACTTCTTTTTTCCATGTTTTTATCTGTGTATTTGTATATTTCTTATTGAATAGTCAGTGGTCTGTATATTTTGAATATGTTTAATTTCCCAATTTATAGTGGGAACATTGTTGTTTGCCACTTAATTTTGTTTAATATGTTTTTTATTTTTTTAATTTCCATTTCTTTATAACAAATCAAGTAATATTTTCCTTATGTATTATGTCTTTGGTCTTTGCTGAAAAAGACTTTCTTCATCCCAAGATTATGTAACTATTCATCAGTAATTATGGGGAAGTAATGGTCAAGCTCAATTTTTGTTTTCAAATTCTTAATCTACATTGTGGAGGGATTATTTCCCAGGTGATTTGAAATTTCAACTTTATTGTGTAAAAATGATAATGGGAAATTACAGCAACAATAATAATCCTAGAACTAGGAATCATTGTGTAGGAAGAATAGGAAGTTAGATATTTACTTGGAAATCCATAATGATCTTTAAAGGACGAGCAAGTGTCCTTTAGGCAGAAAAGAGGAGTAAGGCATTCTTGGTAGGAAAATGACACAAGGAAAACGTAGAAGCAAGAAAGAAGCGGTTTGGAATTGATGTGGTTGCAGTTAGAAAGACGTAAAGTTGGAAAGGTAATTGGGAATTAGATTTTGCAAGATTTTATATGCCAAACTGAGATGTATGGGCTTCGTTCTTTAAGAAACCAGGAGCTATCAGAGTCTATTCTCTCTATAAATGATAAATCTTCCAACACATGAAATAGCTAACATATTTCCCTTGAGATTGTCTTCTGCACACTGATAAGCCCACTTTCTTCCTTCTCTCCTCATATAATATGGTTTGACTTTATCATTTTTTGGATAATTTTTCTATGAACATACTTCAGTGTATATGTGGCAGCTATTAAATATACTTTATTCTGTTTCCTTTTGCATTTTTAAAATGCTGCTTTCACATGTGTAATTCCTTGGAAACACAGGCTTTATCATTTTCCTCTTTTTAATTCTCCTCCCAACACACACAAAATATCAGAATTATTAACTGAATAGAGACTTTATATTTTTGGTGAATAAAGTGATTAATTGCTAGTATCAACAAAAAAATTGTGTTTGGTAGTGATGCTGCAGACCTCTTGTTCTCTCTTTCTCTCCAATGAAGCATCAGAGTGGCTATTTATTTACACGTCTGAAATGAGGTGATATCAAATATCAAATATCAAAAATAGGCGATAGCCAAGCTCTCAATTGGGGACCAGCTAATTAGATATCAACTTCTAAAATTCCATGTTTTTTTTAAGCCTGGATGCAAAAGGATAATTTATTTGGAAACGTTTAACAAGTTTATTCTACAGTTTTCTTAATGTTGGTCTTATAATAGAGGTAAACCATTGCCATACTTTCATTATACCAAAAAAGAAAAAAATCACTGTAAATGGTACCTACTTATTTTTTTTTAATATCTTTATTGGAGTATAATTGCTTTACAATGGTGTGTTAGTTTCTGCTTTATAACAAAGTGAATCAGTTATACATATACATGTGTCCCCATATCTCTTCCCTCTTATGTCTCCCTCCCTATCCCACCCTCCCTATCCCACCCCTCTAGGTGGTCACAAAGCACCGAGCTGATCTCCCTGTGCTCTGCGGCTGCTTCCCACTAGCTATCTGTTTTACGTTTGGTAGTGTATGTATGTAATGGTACCTACTTATGATATCCCTTCAGTTGTCTCCAGCCATGCCGAGTATCTTTAATGGCATTATTGTTAGCTTGGAATGCCATGTAACAACCTTTGCAGGTGTACCAACTTAAACAGGGAGAAAACAAGAGCTAACTGTGATACAAAATAAGGTGGGGTAATAGCAAACATACCCCAAATCGTTTAATCAAATTCCCTGAAAGTTAGCCAACAGAAATTTGGAAGATTGTCTAATTGTCTAAGTGCAATCTCACCCACCATTCCTGTTCAGAGGTAAAATGTAACGTATGAACTACCAAATGTAAAATGGATGGCTAGTGGGAAGCTGCTACATAGCACAAGGAGATAAACTCGATGCTTCGTGACGACCTAGAGGGGTGGGATAGGGAGCGTGGGAGGGAGGCTCAAGAGGGAGGAGATGTGGGGATATATGTATACATATAGATGATTCACTTTATTGTATAGAAGAAACTAACACAACATTGTAAAGCATTTATACTCCAATAAAGATGTGAAGAAAAATATAACTTAGGAGATTCTGTTAAAAGTGATCTCTTACTGAAATGGCTCAAGAAGAATTTGAGGGGAAGAAAAGCGTCCCCTTATGACAAATTAGTAAGGAAAGACATACCATGGGAATATTTAGCAAGTCTTCCATAGCCAAAGATGGCTCCTTGATATTTAAAATTATCTGTGACTGTTCATAAGGGATACCATGTGCGTACACGGGTGCAGGGAGGTGTCTTTTGGACAACATCTCAGCATGTTGCCTCTTATGATCAGTGGGTGGTATCATTTCTGATAATGAATCTTGTTCATATAAGCAAATGATTATTTTAGAAACAATAACAAAAAGGCAACAAAGTATATCTAAACATGATGCAAGCTAAATTTTTTTTAAATGTAGATGTTTGTGATTATAACTGGGTATTAAAACCAAAGTATTTAATTCGTAACTTTGGCTGAGGCCTTCTGAGTATGTTCAGACTACTGCCATATTTCAAAATGAGGTTTGAGATCACCAGAGCTAGTTTTGTGTAGGTCTTCACCCACATTGAGGTGAAGGGAAGAAATGGAGATTAGAAGAGGGATTATGGGGACAGCTATCAAAGAACTGTAAGTCCCCTACCCTCTGCCTCATTCTGCATTCAAAGAACCAGAGAGCTCGGCATGGTTCTTCCAAGTTCTTGCTACTTGGAAGACCCAGTGGACACAGTCTCAGGTCAGACAAAGGGTAGGAGGCTGACTGCGGCTGGCTGGCCAGCTGCCCTAATGGTGGACCTAAGAGACACTGATCCATTGGAGCAGGCTGTTTTTCCAGAATTTGTTGGGGGCAAAGAATTCGTGAGAGTTTCCCACAGACCAGATGAGGGAAAAGAAAAGTAGAGGAGAGCATGTGGGGCAGCTTTGCCTGGAGAGATTCTCTCTCTCAGAAGAGAGAAGCTGGAGGTGCACCCTGGATGTCTAGGGGCCCAGGTAGGAATCATGGGCAGTCAGTCAGAGGTGGTGCACTGCCCTGTACCACAGGAACCTTGGATAAGTGATCCCCAGCAATGGACTTCTCTCCAAAGAACCTTGAAAAGCATCCCAAAAGAAAATAGAGCTTTAAACACCAGCCAAGCCCAGAGAATATCATCTCCAGTTGTCTACAACAGTATATGATGAGTAAAATCCTCCCTCATCTTCTCCCCAATTCCCACCAGGTCCACCTTGGGAGAAGTCAGAAACCATGGATTATTAGCAAGCTGGGGGCAGAGAGGTAGGGACAGAAATTGAGATGAAGCTGACCCTCCTTTTGAGCAGGTTCAAGCTAGGGAGAAGAGAACATTTGGTATAAATGTAGTTGGAAGTTTTTACAGTTACATGGGACAGGTCATTTTAATATTAAAACTGTGATTTAGGGAACTAAAGTGACCAGAGGTTACTCTGAGAGTGACCCCAGATGTCAACAGTAACTGCTGTAAAGTGCGTCTAAAACAAGAGAAGGACCAGGCCTGCAGATTGGGTTTGAACAGAGAGCAGTTTTCTGGGTGCACATTTGAGGCCTTCTTGTTCAGTATAATGTGATTAAAGCCGTATGCCTCTGCCCAAAGCCCTTTAGGTTCTGGATATGAGACCAGTTTGCTTCCATGGTTAGCTTCATCCTAGTCCTAAGAATAAAGGGACTCTTGCATCCCTACATATTTCAGTAGCTCAGGATCCACTTACCTTATTGCTGACACCTCTAACCTTATACCTTGAACCTTGTTTTAAAAGCCAGCCTTTTGCATCTTTCCTTGTCACCGTGTCCCCACCGTGTTTTCTAACTCTGAGTTCAGTTTTTCATTTGCACCTGACATCTTCAGCTATTCTTCCTGGGGCCTGAGCCCCATTCCCCTGGCTGGAGGCCCACCACACACTGCCAATCCACTGCCAGCCAGCCCTCCCTAGGCCTCTCCGGACTCCCTCAGGCTGTGCAGAGCTGGCCTACTGGGACATCCCACTCACTCACAAATTTCCCTGTTGCAGAACTCCTGCCCAGACTTCTCCCTGTCTCTGGCTCTGTGTTCCCTACCCTTGCTTAAACAGACTCTTTTAGCCTGTGTTGAGCCTCTCTGATACTCTTTTCTTGCTGAAAAAAGCTCCAGTTACTAAAAGTCCCATGCCAATGGCCTACCTCATCTCCTGGCCCAAGAACCCTTAATCATCAGGCCCAGGCCCCTTCAGTCGTCTAGACTTCGGTTAAGGCCGCGTAGAACATGTTCTTTGATTTAAGAAATATTTATTTAATTCTCTGGTCTAGGTGCTTTGGAGTTAAGGAACACATCCTTAAGTGCCTTATATCAGGAAGGCCCATTTAGCCAATGCTTAACTTGACCAAAACACAGCTTAATATATTTTAAAATATCCACTTCTCCATTCATTGCTCTTACACTTTTTTATTTCTTTCTCACCCAACCCTCCTGAATGACAGTCATAGCAGGGAGAGACCTTTTCTGCAATCCCAAGTCCATTTATCAGGCCACCAAGAAGGTAAGCCTCTTCCAAGGCTATGGCTGCTTCCAGGCAGCAGTGCCTCCTTGTAGAAAAGGTATACCAAGGTGTCTAGGTTTTATTGGGTACTTCGAAACCCAGATAAATGATTTATAACCTACACCAGCTTGATCAGCAGGAGAAGAAATAGTTTTGTAATAATGAAGATGTCAAGAATGCAGGCTTGGATTTACACATTTATACAGAGCAGATTCCCCTCCTTTCTTTTCTTTTTTTTTTTTGCTGTATGCGGGCCTCTCACTGTTGCGGCCTCCCGGACCAGGGCACGAACCTGCGTCCCCTGAATCGGCAGGCGGACTCCCAACCACTGCACCACCAGGGAAGCCCTCTCCTCCTTTCTTTGTTTCCTCTTTCTGCTCCATCCAGATTCCCATCCAGTACCTCCCTTGTGACGGTTGTACTGTGAAGCATGTCCTGGAACCATATCCCACACTCCTGGTTGGTTACAATGTCATTTTAATATAAAGTGCTAGAACTATTAATTTTTTTAAAGAAAACATCATTTCTATCCTTTTCTTATAGGTGTAATTTCATTTAATCCTTGCAACTTACACTCAGATTTAAAGCTGGCAGTGGGACCAACACTGGCATTGTAAAAGGGTACCAGTGACACCGACAAGTTAAGAGATTTGATCAAACTTAAATACTTGGTAAAGTTGGATAAGCACCCCCGTCTTCTGACTCCCAGCCCAGCATTCTTTCCATCATTCCAGACCTTACCCCTATTACTTCTATTCTTTTTTTTAATTGAGGTATAATTGATATATAATGCTATACTAATTTCAGGTATACAACATAATGATTCAATATTTGTATGTATTGCAAAATAATCACCACAGTAAGTATAGTTAACATCCATCCCCATACATAGTTACCATTTTTTTTTTTCTTGGGATGACAACTTTTAAGATCTAGAACAATATTGATTCTAAAGATTAGGTTTGGTTGCAAGTGATGGGAAAACCAAAACAATAGTGGTTTAAACAAGATTTTTATTTACCTCATACATACTGTACAAACATATGGTGACTCTGTGGTCATCAGAGCATCAGGCTTCTTCTGGATAATTGCTTTGCCAGCCTCAGTACCTGGCTGCTTCGTCTTTTCAACATGGCTGCTTAAGTTCTGGCCATGGGGTCCACATTACAGCTAGCAGTGAGGAAGAATAGGGAGAGAACTCATCTTTTTCCTTTAAGGACATTTTCTAGAAGTCATACTGTACATTTTTGCTAAATCGCATTGGCCAGAATTTAATGACATGATCCCAGCTAGCCGCAAGGGAGGCTGGGAAGTATAACCTTTATTCTGGGTGGCCACATGCCTTAATGAATTTGTGGGTTCTGTTACAAGAAGAAAGGGAGGAAGGATGTTGAGGTGACAGCTAGCAGTGCCTACCACAACTTTGCATTTTACATTTTGGCAGAAGTCTGTTTTCCTTAGATTATTTATTTTTAATTCACATCTACTTGCTTATAAAATACTATGATATTTTTAGGCTTCTCCTTATATTTTAGTTTACACCTATAAACTGCCATTATAAGTGTTGGTAATGATAGAATTCTTTTAAATTTTATTTTCACCATACTTAGTCTTTGTTTTTTTTAAACATCATCATTGGAGTATAATTGCTTTACAATGGTGTGTTAGTTTCTGCTTTATAACAAAGTGAATCAGCTATACATATACATATATCCCCATATCTCCTCCCTCTTGCGTCTCCCTCCCACCCTCCATATCCCACCCTTCTAGGTGGTCACAAAGCACCGAGCTGATCTCCCTGTGCTATGCAGCTGCTTCCCACTAGCTATCTATTTTACATTTGGTAGTGTATATATGTCCATGCCACTCTCTCACTTCATCCCAGCTTACCCTTCCCCCTCCCTGTGTCCTCAAGTCCATTCTCTACATCTGCATCTTTATTCCTGTCCTGCCCCTATGTTCTTCAGAACCTTTTTTT
Source organism: Tursiops truncatus (assembly GCF_011762595.2). Lineage (NCBI taxonomy): Eukaryota > Metazoa > Chordata > Mammalia > Artiodactyla > Delphinidae > Tursiops > Tursiops truncatus. Next base: position 74,142,960 of record NC_047042.1, on the reverse strand, counting down.
TTTTTTTAGATTCCATATATATGTGTTAGCATATGGTATTTGTTTTTCTCTTTCTGACTTACTTTACTCTGTATGACAAGACTCTAGGTCCATCCACCTCACTACAAATAACTCAATTTCGTTTCTTTTTATGGCTGAGTAATATTCCATTGTATGTATGTGCCACATCTTCTTTATCCATTCATCTGTCAGTGGACAGTTAGATTGCTTCCGTGTCCTGGCTATTGTAAATAGAGCTGCAATGAACATTGTAGTACATGTAATTAGTCTTTAATATTACCTCTTGCCTGGGTTTTAAGTAAAAATATACTGAATAAATATTTTCTTTGATATGATTTATTTATAACAGAAAGCTTTGTATTAAATCCTCAGATATATTGAGTAATAAAATAAAGCATATTCTGCCACCACTTAGATCCTCCCTCATTATTATGCATTTGGACTCTTTAGTTACCACCCATCTCAAACTCTTTCTCTTAAATGTATTGAAAATATCACTGCCGAAATAATTTCCCTGAAGTACAGCTATGATAATGTCACATCTCCATGTAAACACCTTAATGAGTTCCCCGTTTCTTATAGAACAAATTTAGATTTTTTAGCCTGGAATTTACTACTTCCCACAATATTATCCAAACCTTAACCTTTAGGTTTGTCTTCTGTTATATCTTTTGTAACAGTCATCCTTAGTGGAAATATTCCATGCATCCCATAAATGCCTGACACTTTTGCTCCTCTCTAACTTTGCTAATGAAGTTTTGTCCGCTTGGACCAAGCACCTCCTCACACCTCCCCTTATACGTACCTTCCCCCCACCCAACACTTCTTCTTCTACATATTTTACTATTCTTCAAGGACCTATGAAATGCCATCTTCTCCATGAAGCCGTGGCCCAACACCAATATTTTTATAAACTTACTTCTATAGGTCAGGTCCTAAGTAGTTTGTACATCTATTATTCTCTTATCACATCATACATTTTTTAAATAAATTTTATTTAATTTTAATTTACCCCACAGTACTTTGTATTTTAAGTATATATGGTAAATATTTATTGAATGAATGAATAACATAATGCTTTGTCTTTTCTATGAGTTAAGGCTCCTTGGAAGCAAACTTGTATCATTAAGAGGTGAGGAAGCATATTTAGGCTCTATTTTTTTTTTAACATCTTTACTGGAGTATGATTGCTTTAGGCTCTAGACAATAGACAATAGGAAGTAAATGGTATTACTACTTGATATCAAATGAATAATTCATAGACTAGTTCAGAATCAACCTAACATCTTTTGCAAAAACAACCGTAACAAAAATACATTACATACCCCACATGTTTTATACTCATAAAGAGTGTATCTTTAATAGTCATCCTTTAGCATTCCTTCAGCATGATAGTTCCTCAGTGTGATAGTTTAAATTTATAGACCAATACATTTTCAATAGTCAAAAAAGAAAGAAGGTGGGTATTGTAAAATTGGGCAAACCTGATTAATATCAAATTTGGGCAAGACTTCAGAATGGTAATTGAACTGATAACTTGTGAATACTTAGAATAAAATGTGGTAGCTATCAGAAGGCATAAAATACAAGTTACAACAAATTAGATTTGCTTTCTCTTTTGGTTATCATAACGGAAGATCAGGGAAACATTATGTGCCATGTATATCTTGATTTCTTTTTTATTAAAAGTGTTCTTTATGAAATGTAGAAATAATAATATAACAGCAGTAAAAGAAACAAAAGAGAGACAAAAATCACTATCTAACAATCATTTCTCTTTATTTTTCCAAATTCCCTCCATTCTTTTTTCATGCACTATTTAGTCACCAAACATTTCTTGAACACCTTCTATATATTTCATATAGAATATTTGCGTTTTAATAGTTAATTTGGCTTTCCAGATATATAGGTGGATAAATGATGAAATATTAATTTAATGATAATATGGCCAGATTAATTCCCAATTTGTTAAATCACACCTAAAGGATGTGAATTACTGACTTGGCGTCAACCTGAAGAGGTGCTAAAACTTCTATTTTGGGGCCCAGTCCTAGTCAGTATGTTCATCATAATCTTTAACTTTGAAAGAAGTAATGCTAATGAAATGTGCAGACATGCAGATGAAACAAAGTTGTAGATGACAGATAATATCACAGATGAAAAAACTAGAATTTAATTCTACTCCACTTATCATGTCATGAACCCCAGGAATTGTGTCTACATTATTAACAATAATTATATTGATGGCAACTAATGCTTTTGAAAGAGAGCTGATTATGTATCAGCCATCGTGCTTAATATTTTACCAATATTGTTTAATCCTCGCCCCAAATTTTAGGATGAGGCAGTCATTCACAGATGAGGAAACAAAGGTTGAAATTAGTTAGATAACAAGCTAATGAGGACCAAAGTCAGAATTCCAAGTCTAATCTTCTGACCATACAGCCTGTCTTGCTTTTTCTTCAGTTTCTTTGTATCTGAGCATACCTAGAAAGTTCTCTTTAATTTCTCAGTGTTTCCCCAGTCCTTAACTCATTCTGAAAGATTTCTGCTATCCACACTGTATGTACAGATCTGAGCCTCCTTGACCTTTAAAATGAAAAACAAGTATCGATTCACCACAGACCTCTCTCTGCAGACACATGGAACACTTTAGGCACCTCTCTCTCCTTTCTTGCTCAAGGGATTCTTCTGTAATTTTATTCCTACTCCTTCCTACTCTCCTAAGTCTATCATAGGTGACAATGTATAGTTTCTTTAAGTTTTTGACTATTTACTTTTTTTTAAGACTTTATTTTTTTAGAGCAGTTTTAGATTCACGGTAAAACTGAGCAGAAGATAGAGATTTTCCATATACCCCAGACCCAACAAATGCATACTTCCCTTGTTATCAGCATTCCCCACCAGAATGGTACATTGGTTACAATCGATGAGCCTGCAGTGATACATCATAATCACCCAAAATTCACATTGTACATTTCTATGGATTTGGCGAAATGTATAATGATACAAATCTATCATTATGGTACCATACAGAGGATTTTCACTGTCCTTAAAATCCTCTGTGTTCCCCCTATTCATCCCTCACCTCATCCCCCTACCCCCCAACCCCTGGCCACCACTGATCTTTTTACTCTCTCCGTAGTTTTGCCTTTTCCAGAATGTCATGTAGTTGGAATCATACAGTAAGTAGCCTTTTTAGATTGACTTCTTCCACTTAGTAATATGCCTTTAAAGTTCAGCTTGATAGATCATTTTAGCTTGATAGATAATTTCTTTTTTTGTCTTTTCAGCTTGATAAATCATTTCTTTTTTTTTGCTGAATAATATTCACTGTCTGGGTGTACCACAGTTTATTTATCCATTCATCTCCTGAAAGACATCTTGGTTGCTTCCAACTTTTGCCAAGTGTAAATGGAGCTGCTATAAACAGCTGCTATTGTGGGAAAGTTTTTGTGTGAACTTAAGTTTTCAGTTCATTTGGGTAAATATCAAGGAGCATGGTTGCTGGATTATATGGTAAAAGTACGCTTAGTTTTATAAGAAAGCACCAAACTGTCTTCCAAAGTGGCTGAACTGCTTTGCATTCCCACCAGCAGTGAATGAGAATTCCTGTTGCTTCACATCCTCACCAGCATTTGGTGTTACCAGAGTTCTGGATTTTGGCCATTGTCATAGATATGTAGTGGGGCTCTTACGTTTTTCAGAGACTGCTGACCTTATTGCCTATGCCTAATACATACTTCCTTGGCTATTGTAAATTCTAAAGTGGCATGGTCCCAAGGTTCCTGTCAATTTTTCTTCATCAGTCCTCTTCAGTCTTAGTAACCAAGTTTAGACTAGCAATTGACTTTATTGCTTTCTCTAAAATCTGAAAAATGATATTGCTCGGAAAACGAGGCAAATTTTGCCAGATGCACTGATTTTTAGCAGACTATATCTTTACAAGTTATCTGGGCAGTTTAGAGTTTCCATTATGTGTATCTTTTGTTTCTGGGACAGCTTTGTGATTTGCCTTTGGCAGTAACTTTCACTCCTTCTATCTGATTGAACAGTCCATAGCTCTAGCACCAAAGCATCATCATTCATTTTTATCCTTATCAGGATGAGGTCCTTATACCTCTCTTCTTAGAGGACATCCAAAATTTGTTTCAACACCAAGATTCTATAATTTTTGCTTTCTACAATTAAGAGCCTGTAGCTAAGGGAAGATGTCCTGAATTCCTATTATTTATTTGTGATTTTTTTCTTAAATAATAGTAGTTGTTTTTAATTATATAATTATGGTGGAGCAGAGGAGTGGTAGCTACAGCCTTAACTTGTTAAATATTTTTAAAAGAGCACTACCGTCTATTAATAATATCATATAAATATTTAATTGAATTGTCCTAAATGAATTCTTCAGTGAATCACAAAGCAACCCCTACTACATTGATTGAGAGAAGAGTCAGATTTATAATGCCAGAAAGGTACCCAGGATTTAACCCCAAGCTTCCTTGACTGAACACAAAGACCTAGTTCTGTTATACTTTCTCCAGTTCCTAGAGTAGAAAGTACAGGTTAGATGTTACTATTGATCAGATGCTTTTCTACGTAATTTGAGTAGCCTTAATTCAACGAATAAATAGAGAAGAAAAATATCCCTGGAAAACTCAGATTTGTGATATTTAAAAAGTGATGGCCAATATCAATTGAGTCTGTAGACATACACAGAAGAAATAGTTTCCAAAGCAACAGTAACCAAGTTGCCATTATAAATTCAACAATGTGAATTATTTATTTCTAGAGATATTTCAGTAGGGATAATAAAAACAAGTACACAATAGCTATTCTATATTTACAGCAGCTGCCTAAAAGGAAAATCATGTGGCATTTAGAAGAAATAAATATTTTGAACCACCACATTTGTGCATTATTCTTTCCATTTACCTCATCTTAATGGCATGGGAAAAATTGTGCAAAAAGAGAAATAAATGTTGAGCTGTTTATGTCCTGTACAGGTTAAGTAGGCATATTATTCTCAACAGAGATACACAGCTAATGGATACTATCTAAGCACCATTCTTCCAGCAAGACTCTCTAGATATTTGAGTAGAGAGGTATCTCTCATTCTCCATGAAACAAGTTTCCTTTCTCTATTCTTTCTGCTAATAGAGAGAGAGAGATGATTATATCAGCTGAGATCAAAAAGACCCAAGTTTCATATGCACTTAAGCAACCTGTAACATCCAACCACCATCACTGAGGATGAGATTTTTCTTTATTGTCCTTCCATAAGGCCCCTTAGAATGATCTCTGGGCATGTCTTCTACTCTCTTCGAGCCTGCACTTACCTTCCTTTAAATCTGCTTTCTCCGCATGCAAAGCTGAATGGAGGTATTTACCACTTCCTGTATTAGCACCCTTTAGCCGTGGCCTTAAAATATTAGTCTTTCAGTTTACCCTCTCCTGTCTCTCGAACTCTAACACAAAATATGTAATAGCATGGAGGGTATCTAGCTCGGTTTTTGACATGGACATGGACCATGAGGCCCTGTTTTCCCAGGTTGCTAGGGCTCTCCCGCAGCTCTGTCAGTGGTTCAGGGCTACCAATGACAATAGATAGTAAAGCCTGATTCAATGGCTTCAGTCTTGGATGTTCTCTTTTGAGAAAAAAGTAAAAAATGATGGAGACATTGGATAGCTGTTCAGTAGCATCTCATACATATATGTCCTTAAGAATGTAGTTGAATTGAGCAAAATCAAAAACTATATCTTTTATGAACCCATGTATTGCAAATATAAATTATTAGAATTGATTCAATATTTTATAATTGTTCTTTTAAAAATGGCATTAAATATGTAAATCACTTGCTTCATGTGAAATAGGACATTGACATTCATTTAAGAGGGTTTGAACTACCTTTCTTCCTCCTCAGGTGACATTCAGTTTATAATCCATTCTCTAAAGGACATATATTAATATTTAGCAATTACTTAATTAGTTTGTGACCATCTGAGTATCAGAATCCACAATATGATGATGAATAGTTGCTCTTAAAATAGAGTCCACTGATAGCCACATTCCACCAAAATTATACAACTTTGATACCTAATTAAAAGGTACTAAACAGTCACACTACTGGACTGTCATTCCAAAAATTAAGAACTTCTGACTTTCATCAGCTTATAGGTTCTAGTTTTCCTCTAAATTTCAGGGGCTGGATATGACAACCTAAAATAAGTAGCTGTCAAATACATGCTTTCCTCTGCTCCTAGATGTAGAATCCCAGTATTAATCATGAGGAAAGAAAAAGATCTGAAAACCTATTCCAAATCTTTTTGCTAAGGATGCATCAATATAGAGATGTGCTTTTCTTTATCATCAATACCTTCTTCTATCTAACTCCAGTACGTTTTCATGCATTATTTTCCAACCACAAAGGAGAGGTAAAAGGATGAGTAAATAAGTGTTGGTCACAATTATTTACCCACTTTACTATCATTAGGCTGCAACAAGTGCGAAATAAATCTGTTTTAATTTAATAATCTGAATTAGATTTGTGCTCAGTTAAGCTCAAGGTTGCGGCACAAGGTAAGTGCTTAGTGGTGAGAAGAATGTCAAGAAGAGAGAAGGGCTCCTAGGGAGAGACATAGAGGCAAAGGTAGGGAATGTTGGAGGGGGATGCCGAAATTATACTTCCCCTGCCAAAAGTGTTTGGATTGGGGAGAGAGTAGGGAGTCATGTAATGGCATATATTAATCATAGTTGTTATAAGTAATTCATAGACATATGAGGTAGCCAGATGTAAATGAAAGCTGTATTTATTCACTTAAACTCCAAACTCTCTCATTTTTCCGCCCATCCAAAATTCCCCCATTGTGTGAGTTTGTAGTTAATTCATTTGTTAATTCACTCATATATGTGAAGAGCCTTACCGTATATCAGGAATTGTGCTAGGCAGTGGGGATACTAGTTCCGCCAAGATTTGCAATACAGTAAAAATGTCGTATTAAAGATCAACAAACATGGCGGGGGGTGGAGGGAGATGGAACCAGAAAGTTTAACTTAGGAAGAAACATTTGAGCTGATGAAGAAGAAAGGGGTGGAGGAAGAGCATTCCAGTCCAAGAAAACCATGTGGTGAAACCCAGCGATGTGCATGAAGATGGTGTGGTTGGGAGTATACCAGATGTATGGTTGCTTGGCAGGTTTGGAGGCATAAGGAAAGAAAGAGAAAGAAAATGAAGCTGGAGGAGTGGGCTGGAGAGGAAGAACTCTGTAAACCAGGATGTGGCATTTTGGATTTTTCACTTGGGCCCTTAGGGAGACCATGAATTTTTTAACGCTGAGGATTAACATGGTAAGATATTTGTATCTTTGAACAAAATGTAGCCTGGAAAGAGGATAAAATAGATAAAAAGAGATCAATATTTTTATAGAGGCTAAATATTTTTGTTTCTTAATTGGTACAATGTATAGACTCACTGAGTGAGGAAAGAAAAAAATACCCACTGAGAAATTTAAAATATTGATGTAGAACTCAGAAGAGAGTTGGAGGTATATAGGGTTGGCCAGCAATATCAGTTGGGTTCAATGCCTAGGAAGAGGAAGAAAACATAGGATGGGCTTTAGAAGATACCAATATTTAGGAGTAAGCAAAAGACAAGAAATCAGCAAAGAGTCTAGTGGAATAGGAAAAAGCCAGGAGAATTTAGTGTCCATGATCCTGATAGAAGTAAATTTTAAGAAGGAAAGAAAAAATGAATAAAATAACATGGTTGAGTAAAGTGCAACAAGATGACTACAGGTTCTGTCTTTAGAAGACCATTACTGGCCAGAATGACAGCAGAAGGAACCAACCAGTGGTGAAGAGGAGAGGAATAGAGGGTGAAGGTGGTGGTAGAGGGAAGAAAAAGATGGGACTGTAGCTGAAGTAGGAAGTAGTGTTTAGCCCTTTTTTTAAGCATGGAATCAGATAAACTTGTTGATAAACTTCAAGTCAATAGAGAACTGAAGGAGAGAGACAGAATACTCGATGGATCAAATCCCAGAGAAGCCTCCAAGCAATGAAATACCACTAAATGGGTCAAAAGATGCTTTTATGAGAAGAACCTCAGCGCTTCAAAAATATTTAAAATGGAGGAAGGGTAGCGATTGAACTGGTAATTTATTCATACATCTGCTATAAAAAAAAGTTGATCTAAATTGCATCCCTAATCCTGGTAAGAGGGGATAAAACATTCAGTTTGAAAGCCTACTGTTTAAAAGTAATTATTTTTAAATTCATAGATCATAGATTTGAAGGGGACTTGAAGGATCTCTTAAAGTTTCTGTCAGCAAAGTACTGAAAAAGGAGGAAAGGCATGACTTTGGGGCCTCTTTTTCTGGATCCTGCTTCTAGATGCTGCAGTGGTTAATGGAGAGGGAGGTGCTCCATTCTGCTTCCTCCTGCTGCTCCCATCCCTGCAGGAGGTCCAGATGGTAGGTGGGAGGGGATGGGGGCTGAGATCGGTCTGGATTCTGCTCACAAGTGCACTGAGGGTTTATTTTCACTGCTTATGATTGGTGGTCTCTCTGTTGACAAAGTGATGCAAGAGTCCTTTGGGCTCCATAGCAGATAATCGAAAGCACTTTTTTAAAAGTTCAATTGGAATGAGATAATATGAAATTATAAATCTATAATATAGAACTTTCAGATGCAAGTACAAAGTGATGACACCATAGCAACTTCTTTTGTACACAGGAACCTATATTTAATATCAGGAACTTCACCAACACTCAATATTTTAAGAAGCTAAACATTAGTAGTAAAAAGTTAATTTCAATGCTGCTTCATTTAAAAATGGATTTGCATTAAAAATATATGTAGCTGGAGGAGCTTCGAGATGGTGGAAGAGTAAGATGTGGAGATCACCTTCCTCCCCACAAATACACCAGAAATACATCTGCATGTGGAACAACTCCTACAGAACACCTACTGGACGCTGGCAGAAGACCTCAGACGTCCCAAAAGGCAAGAAACTCCCCCACGTACCTGGGTAGGGAAAAAGAAAAAACAGAGACAAAAGAATAGGGACGGGACCTGCACCAGTGGGAGGGAGCTGTGAAGCAGGAAAGGTTTCCACACACTAGGAAGCCCCTTCTCAGGCGGAGACGGGGTGGTGGTGGGTGGCGGAGGGGGAAGCTTCGGAGCTGCGGAGGAGAGCACAGCAGCAGGGGTGCAGAGGGCAAAGCAGTGAGATTCCTGCACAGAGGATCGGTGCCGACCAGCACTCACCAGCCCGAGAGGCTTGTGTGCTCACCCGCTGGGACGCGTGGGGGCTGGGAGCTGAGGCTCGGGCTTCGGAGGTCAGATCCCAGGGAGAGGACTGGGGTTGGCTGTGTGAACACAGCCTGAAGGGGGCTAGTGCGCCACGGCTAGCCGGGAGGGAGTCCGGGAAAATGTCTGGAGCTGCAGAAGAGGCAAGAGACTTTTTCTTGCCCCTTTGTTACCTGGTGCGCGAGGAGAGGGGATTAAGAGCGCCACTTAAAGGAACTTCAGAGAAGGGCGTGAGCCGCGGCTACCAGCTCGGACCCGCGAGACGGGCATGAGACGCTAAGGCTGCTGCTGCCACCACCAAGAGCCTGTGTGCGAGCACAGGTCACTATCCACACCACCCCTCCTGGGAGCCTGTGCAGCCCGCCACTGCCAGGGTCCCGTGATCCAGGGACAGCTTCTCTGGGAGAACACACGGCGCGTCTCAGGCTGGTGCAACGTCACGCCTGCCTCTGCCGCCGCAGGCTCGCCCTGCATCCGTACCCCACCCTCCCCACTGGCCTGAGTGAGTCAGAGCCCTCGAATCAGCTGCTCCTTTAACCCTGTCCTGTCTGAGCGAAGAAAAGATGCCCTCAAGCGACCTACATGCAGAGGTGGGTCCAAATCCAAAGCTGAACTCCAGCAGCTGTGCAAAGAAGAGAAAGGGAAATCTCTCCCAGCAGCCTCAGGAGCAGCGGATTAAATCTCCACAATCAACTTCATGTACCCTGAATCTGTGGAATGCCTGAATAGACAATGAATCATCCCAAATTGAAGAGGTGGACTTTGGGAGCAACAATATATTTTTTTTTCCATTTTTCTTTTTTCGGTGTGGATGACAAGCTCTTGGTGCTCCAGCCAGGCATCAGAGCTGTGCCACTGAAGTGGGAGAGCCAAGTTCAGGACACTGGTCCACATGAGACCTCCCAGCTCCACGTAATATCAAAACGGCAAAAATCTCCCAGAGATGTCCATCTCAACGCCAAGACCCAGCTCCACTCAATGACCAGCAAGCTACAGTGCTGGACACCCTATGCCAGACAACAAGCAAGACAGGAACACAACCACACCCATTATCAGAGAGGCTGCCTAAAATCATAATATGGCCACAGACACCACAAAACACACCACCAGACATAGACCTGCCCACCAGAAAGACAAGATCCAGCCTCAACCACCAGAACACAGGCACTAGTGCCCTCCACCAGGAAGTCTGCACAACCCACTGAACCAACCTTAGCCACTGGGGACAGACACCAAAAACAACGGGAACTACGAACCTGCAGCCTGCAAAAAGGAGACCCCAAACACAGTAAGTTAAGCAAAATGAGAAGACAGAGAAACAGCAGATGAAGGAGCAAGGCAAAAATCCACCAGATCTAACAAATGAAGAGGAAATAGGCAGTCTACCTGAAAAAGAATTCAGAATAATGATAGTAAACATGATCCAAAATCTTGGAAATAGAATGGAGAAAATACAGGAAACGTTTAATAAAAACCTAGAAGAACTAAAGAGCAAACAAACAGTGATGAACAACACAGTAAATGAAATTAAAAATTCTCTAGAGGGATCAATAGAAAAACTGAGGCAGAAGAACGGATAAGTGATCTGGAAGATAAAATAATGGAAATAACTACTGCAGAGCAGAATAAAGAAAAAAGAATGAAAATAATTGAGGACAGTCTCAGAGACCTCTGGGACAACATTAAATGCACCAACATTCGAGCTATAGGGGCCCCAGAAGAAGAGAAAAAGAAAGGGACTGAGAAAATATTTGAAGACATTATAGTTGAAAACTTCCCTAATATGGGAAAGGAAATAATCAAGTCCAGGAAGCACAGAGAGTCCCATATAGGGTGAATCCAAGGAGAAACATGCCAAGACACATATTAATAAACTATCAAAAATTAAATACAAAGAAAAAGTATTAAAACCAGCAAAGGAAAAACAACAAATAACACATAAGGGAATCCCCATTAGGTTAACAGCTGATCTTTCATCAGAAATTCTGAAAGCCAGAGGCTGTGGCAGGACATATCTAAAGTGATGAAAGGGAAAAACCTACAACCAACATGACTCTACCCAGCAAGGATCTCTTTCAGAATCGACAGAGAAATTAAAACCTTTACAGTAAAGCAAAAGCTAAGCGAATTCAGCACCACCAAACCACCTCTACAGCAAATGCTAAAGGAACTTCTCTAGGCAGAAAATACAAGAGAAGGAAAAGACCTACAATAAGAAACCCAAAACAATTAAGAAAATGGTAATAAGAATATACATATCAATAATTACCTTAAATGTAAATAGATTAAATGCTCCCACCAAAAGACATAGACTGGCTGAATGGATACAAAAACAAGACCCATATATATGCTGTCTACAAGAGACCCACTTCAGACCTAGGGACACATAGAGACTGAAAGTGAGGGGATGGAAAAAATATTACATGCAAATGGAAATCAAAACAAAGCTGGAGTAGCAATTCTCATATCAGACAAAATAGACTTTAAAACAAAGACTATTACAAGAGACAAAGAAGGACATTACATAATGACCAAGGGATCAGTCCAAGAAAAAGATACAACAATTGTAAATATTTATGCACCCAACATAGAAGCACCTCAATACATAAGGCAGTTACTAACAGCCATAGAAGGGGAAATCAACAGTAACAAAATCATAGTAGGGGTCTTTAACACCCCACTTTCACCAATGGACAGATCATATAAAATGAAAATAAATAAGGAAACAGAAGCTTTAAATGATACATTAAACAAGCTGGACTTAATTGATATTTATAGGACATTGCAACCCAAAACAAGAGTACACATTCTTCTCAAGTGCTCATGGAACATTCTCCAGGATAGATCGTATCTTGGGTCACAAATCAAGCCATGGTAAATTTAAGAAAATTGAAATCGTATCAAGTATCTTTTCCAACCACAATGCTGTGAGACTAGATATCAATTACAGGAAAAAATCTGTAAAAAATACAAACACATGGAGGCTAAACAGTACACTACTTAATAAACAAAAGGTCACTGAAGAAATCAAAGAGGAAATAAAAAATACCTAGAAACAAATATGAACACACGACGACCCAAAACCTATGGGATGCAGCAAAAGCAGTTCTAAGAGGGACGTTTATAGAAATACAATTCTACCTTAGAAACAAGAAACATCTCAAATAAACAACCTAACCTTACACCTAAAGCAATTAGAGAAAGAAGAACAAAAAAACCCCAAAGTTAGCAGGAGGAAAGAAATCATAATGATCAGATCGGATATAAATGAAAAAGAAATGAAGGAAACGATAGCAAAGATCAATAAAACTAAAGCTGGTTCTTTGAGAAGATAAACAAAATTGGTAAACCATTAGCCAGACTCATCAAGAAAAAAAGGGAGGGGCTTCCCTGGTGGCGCAGTGGTTGAGAGTGTGCCTGCCGATGCAGGGGACACGGGTTCGTGCCCCGGTCGGGGGGAATCCCACATGCCGCGGAGCAGCTGGGCCCGTGAGCCATGGCCGCTGAGCCTGCGCGTCCAGAGCCTGTGCTCCGCAATGGGAGAGGCCACAACAGTGAGAGGCCCCGCGTACCGCAAAAAAAAAAAAAAAAAAAAAAACAGCACACATCCTCATTAACGTCCATGTCTCCATCCTACTGGCACAAATTAAAACTAGCAGTGGCCCGTGCAGTGAACTTAGTGGGATCCCAGTTAATCATTTTTTTAAATTGAAAAATAGACTTTTTCTCCATAAGAACCATCTGTACCTTCAGGACATTCTTATTAACACTTTCTCTCCTGGACTGTGCATTTCCATTGAAAATGAAAAGAAGCAAAGATCTCAGAGCTTCCCCCCGCAAAAAATATATATGTGCTTCTAAGATGACTTTCAACTCTGAGAGATAATTGGTGTTTAAAACATTTCATGAACTGCTTTGCAATCTGAAAAGAAAATAAATTTGTCTTCTTGATTATAAAAGTGTATACTATAATTAAAACATTAAAATATGTAAAAACATTAAAAAGTTACATAAAATGGCATCACCTAGAGATAAATCCTGTTCATGTTTAGGCAAACACCTCAGATACCTCTATAAAAGCACATATACACACATATGCTTATCGTAATTCCACTAAAAGATCCTTTAATTTTTAATGATGACATAAAATTTAGTTTTTTAAAATTTATTTTAAATTTCAGAATTTAATTTCCAAGGATTGGAGACCATGGCTTCTAAACATTCTTTGTATTTTAGCCTACATTGCAACATAGATAAACAGATTTGGCGTGTTAGGATATTTTATGTTGGTTCATGTTAGTAGCTGTTGTTTTCCATTGGAAAGAGACCAGTTTAGCAGAAGTTCTTTTGTGTTTCTAAGTGATTTTTCCCCTCTCTTCATATGTGTCTTAACGATATCGTACCTTTCCTACTAGTCATGATTTTCCTCAGTAAAAGAAAAGGCCACAGCATTCAATGATGATGGTATTGTTTTTTCCATGAAAGGACATAAAAAATAAGAAAATTGGGCTTCCCTGGTGGCGCAGTGGTTGAGAGTCCGCCTGCCGATGCAGGGGACACGGGTTCGTGCCCCGGTCCAGGAAGATCCCACATGCCATGAAGCGGCTGGGCCCGTGAGCCATGGCTGCTGACCTGCGCGTCCGGAGCCTGTGCTCTGCAATGGGAGAGGCCACAACAGTGAGAGGCCCACGTACCAAAAAAAAAAGAAAAAAAAAAAAGAAAATAATTTTATTTACATAGGCTGAGAAGTTTTTACAATCTGAAGACATACTGTGAGGAGACCTATTCAAAATGAAAAATGGAATCGTTTGTTTGTTTGTTTGTTTTTCATTTTGAAGAGGTTGTAGGAGAAAAGGTCATTACCATGTCACCTAGGATTTATTCTCTGCCTGACAAAAGGAGGAACCAAATGAAGACATTTGAGAAAAGTGGGAAACTACTCATAAATTCCCAACAAGAGATGAGAGCACAAGTACCAGCGTCCTCTTTAAGTGTAGTGTTTCAAGGAGAGCTAACCCATTTTGGTGGGACAGTTTAAGAGGGGAAAGGAAAATAATAAAAAGAGAGAGAGCAGGGAGAAAGATAAGGCAAGAGTTAGAGAAAAGCGAAGCAGAAGGTGGATGTGGGTGAGCCTGAAACCCCAGATCCCCCCTCTGCTCAGGAGCCAAGCCCCTTGCCCTTGCTCCACTCTTGGAAACAATCGTTCTTTCACATGGGGCCACATGGATTTGTTCCATGTGTTCTTGTGTGTACACTGTTTGATTTGCTGACCTGTCTTGGATTCCTGTTCTTCTCTTGGCCTTTTCTCTCTTTACCAATGAAACCAAGATGAAATGCCTTAGAGATGAGTATCTGGATAAAGCTACCTGAAGGAGACCAGACATCCTGAATGGCCAGGGCAGTGTCATGTGTCCATCTCAAATTTCCTTTCAGATCAAGTCTCCTGACTTCCACCGGGAGCCAAATGAGCACCAGGCAGTGACCCTTCTCTTCCTGAAAAGGAAGGTGGTCAGGAACACAGATAAAGAGGATAAGTGCAAAAATTACATCTTGGTTGCAAACCTTGGATATAACTTCTGTCACTGGTTTTAGTACTTGGTATCACATATTTTGACAGTTTTTACAGACTTGTATTATTTAGTGTTTTTTAAGAGACTCTCCAAAGAGTCTATTTTGTGAATAGCCAGTCTTTTTTTATATTATAGTTTCAATTCAATGGCCCCTTTGAAGTGGCTTCTCTATGTGGATTCCAATCAAAGCAAGACAACAAATAAAGTACTTTCTTTTCATTTGCTGATATGTGGAAAAAAACTGTTTTTGCTTTCTATGGAAACTAAAATTAATATTTAACCTCTTGGAACTTTTGCAGAGTAATTAAATTATGCTCTAAGATTTATCTTTACTGCAGGTTTCGTAGTCTCTGAGAATACCCCAGAATGTAATCTTATATTCTGGGCTTGATCATTTCTTTTTTCTTTTTTTTTAAAGCCCAGATTTAAAAAAAATTTTTTTAATTTTTATTTACTTTTTTTTTATTGCAGTATAGTTGATTTACAGTGCTGTGCCAATCTCTGCTGTACAGCAAAGTGACTCATTTATACACATATATACAATCATTTTTTATATTCTTTTCTGTTGTGGTTTATCCCATGAGATTAGATATAGTTCCCTGTGCTATACAGTACAACTTTGTTGTTTATCCATTCTAAATGTAATAGTTTGCATCCACCAACCCAAATGCCTAGCCCATCCCTCTCCTTCCCCCTGCCCCTTGGCAACTATAAGTCTGATCTCTATGTCTGAGTCTGTTTATGTTTTGTAGATAGGTTCATTTGTGCCATATTTTAGATTCCACATGTAAGTGATATCTTATGGTATTTCTCTTTCTCTTTCTGACCTACTTCACTTAGTATGATAAACTCTAGTTGCATCCATGTCACTGCAAATGGAATTATTTCATTCTTTTTTATGGCTGAGTAGTATTCCATTATATATATGTACCACATCTTTATCCATTCATCTGTTGATGGACATTTAGGTTGTTTCCATGACTTGGCTATTGTGAATAGTACTGCTGTGAACATAGGGGTGCACGTATCTTTTTGAATTATAGTTTTGTCTGGGTATATGCCCAGGAGTGGAATTGGTAGATCATATGGTAATTCTATTTTTAGTTTTCTGAGGGACCTCCATACTGTTTTCCATATAGTGGCTGCACCAACTTACATTCCCACCAACAGTGTGAGGGTTCCCTTTTCTCCACACCCTCTCCAGCATTTGTTATTTGTATACCTTTTAATGATGGGCATTCTGACTAGTGTGAGGTGGTACCTCATTGTAGTTTTGATTTGCATTTTCTAATAATTAGTGATGTTGAGCATCTTTTCATGTGCCTACTGGCCATCTGTATGTCATCTTTGGAGAAATGTCTATTAAGGTCTCCTGCCCATTTTTCTTTTTTAAAAATTATTTATTTATTTATTTGGCTGGGCTAGGTCTTAGTTGTGGCATGCGGGATCTTTACTTGCGGCATGCGGGATCTAGTTCCCTGACCAGGGATCAAACCCAAGCCCCCTGCATTGGGAGGGTGGAGTCTTAACCACTGGACCACGAGGGAAGACCCTCTGTCCATTTTTTGATTGGATTGTTTGATTTTTGTTGTTGTATGAGCTGTTTGTATATTGTGGAGATTATAGCCTTGATCATTTCTTAATTTAAGGGATGATTAAACCTACTTTAGTCTACAACCTTTGCATTATCTTCTTTTTCTGCAGTACGCATACACACACAAGAACTCTTTTCTCTGTAAATTATGATGTAATTATTTTGCTTCAAAAATGACTGAAAGTAAATAAGACAATATTATCAATCAGTTATTCTGGTTGGAGGGTATATAAGTATTATGTTATTCTCTATGCTTTCTAAACATTGTAAATATTTCACAAAAGAACTTTTTACTGAAATACTTTTATTTTGACCTAATTTCATATTTACTTTAAAATTACAAGAATAGAACATAGAATTCCTATATACCCTTTGCTCAAATTCTCAAAAATTAATACTTTACCAAACTACCTTTACAATTCAGTCTTTCTACAAGTACTTTTTTTTTTTCCTGAACCATTTGGAGTAAGCTGCATGTCTGACATCCTTTTACCGCTCAATTCTTCGGTGTACATTTCCTAAAAATCAAGGACATTTCTTACAGTATATTTACCAAAAATTAATACAGTATTAGGATTGTGTTGATACACTACTAGTTGCTAATCAACAGGTCATATTCAAAATATTCCAACTGTCTCAGTCATGTTCTTTGTAAGGCAAGGAAATCCTGGACCCATGCATTTGGCTGTCAAGTCTCGTCAGTCATCTTTAGTCTAGAAGTGTTTTAGTCTTTCCTTGCCTGTCACGAACTTGGCTTTTTTTTTTTTTTTTTTTTTTGCGGTACGCGGGCCTCTCACTGCTGTGGCCTCCCCCGTTGTGGAGCATAGGCTCCGGACGCGCAGGCTCAGCGGCCATGGCTCATGGGCCCAGCCGCTCCGCGGCATATGGGATCTTCCCGGACCGGGGCACGAACCCGCGTCCCCGGCATCGGCAGGCGGCCGCTCAACCACTGCGCCACCAGGGAAGCCCCAAACTTGGCATTTTTGATGAGTCTAGGTCAGCTATTTTTGTGGAATGTTCTTTTTTTAAAAAATTTATTCATTTATTTATTTTTGGCTGCGTTGGGTCTTCGTTGCTGCACATGGGCTTTCTCTAGCTGCAGAGAGTGGGGGCTATTCTTCATTGCGGTGTGCCGTCTTCTCATTGCGGTGGCTTCTCTTGTTGCGGAGCACGGGCTCTAAGTGCACAGGCTTCTGTAGTTGTGGCTCGTGGGCTGTAGAGCGCAGGCTCAGTAGTTGTGGCGCACAGGCTTAGTTGCTCCGCGGCATGTGGGATCTTCCTGGACCAGGGCTCGAACCCGTGTCCCCTGCATTGGCAGGTGGATTCTTAAGCACTGCGCCACCACGGAAGTCCCCGGAATGTTCTTAGACTTGGGTTTTCAAAAGAATTTTGAAAAGTTTTTAGAGGCCACATATTTTCTGTTTCTCAAACTAACTTAAAACTGCATCTAATTCTACATTCATTTCCCCTCAAGCAGCCCTGCTTCTCCTCTGCATCCTATTCCCACAAAAGTTGTCATCATTTACCAGTTACCCTCCTCCTTCCCATCCAGCTGCCATGATGGAGATGGTATCTTATAAACCCATTTTTGTAGGGTTCCCTCTTCTCCATCCCCACTGCCATTCCTGAGTCCAGGCTCTCACTTCCGGTAGCCTCCAGCCATCTCCAGCCTCCCCCTCCTCCACATCTCCCCTCCCCACAGCCTTTCATCCCTAAATCTCCGCAAACAAATCTTAAATATAAAATATAAATCTTTTGGTGCTTCCCTACTACTAAAGATACTTCAAGGATTGTACAGAGTTTGTGGGATAAATCACCAAGGCCTTTTTAGTCTATCAGTACTGGCTTTAATTCCCAGCCCTCCCTCCATTGCCGTTTTTGCTCCAGTCACATTGAACTACTTGAAAATTTCCAAGCAACCCTGCTGGTTTGTGCATCTGAGCCTTCACATATACCCACCCATTCCCTTAGGCGTAAGTATGCTCCTCCGTTCCCACTCACACATTCTTTTTTACTCAGCTAACAGTGACTTTTCTATTAAAACTCAGCTCAAGTAGTCCCTCCTCTTACAAGACTTCCCTACCCTCATTCCCCACCTCTAGAAGTGGGACTTTGCTTTTTTTCTATGATCTCTGAGAAAACAAAATTGTACAATGGTTATAACCACCACAGGACACTTTCTGGTACTAAACCATTCCTGAACCAAACTAACGGTTCAGAAGCCAGAACTCAATGTGTCACCCTAAAGAAGATAAAGGGTTCATTTATTTTCCTCTCCCTGTTTGTCCTGCAGTAGTAGCTTCATCTCTGACTACTCTTAAGATATTTACCTGTATGACTGGGTATGTGAAGTTTCTTATGATTCGTCATTATTGATGCCTTTTTATCTCTCAAACTGAGGCTTTTCCTCCTGGGAGTGGACTGCTGCTGTCTTTTAAAAATCACATCAGTACTAATTATACATATATAAATCATAAAAATTGGCAGTGTAAGAATAATGAATGGTAGCAATCTTACTACCATAAAGATTAATTTCCCAGGAAAAAAATTTCATGTGATCATTACTGTCAATGTGTTCTGGAAAGTACAATGGTTGGTACAAATGGTTTCTGGGCCTCTGGCTAGGCTTTCTCTGCTCTGGGTCATTCTATGCCTAGCAGACTGCCTGCAACTCAGTAAATACTTGTGAAATAAAGAGTAGCTTTGTCAAGCCTAAGATATAATCAGGTCTATAAAGAAATGACAAAACTGTTATTCAAGTTACCTGCTTCAAAAACAAGACTCAGCATTTAGTACTATAGGTTTTAAAACTAATTTTGACATGCTTTCACCCGGGCTCCCGAGACCATGGTCAGATCCTTGCAATGAATCCTGTTACAGCTAGTATTTTCTACAAACTTACTCCAACCTATGTTTAGTTTCTAATTTCTAATCCTGTAAGTCAGTGATTTTCAAATCTGCCTTCATATAAGCATCATCGGCGATTCTTTGAAAAAATGCAGATGCCTGGGACCCACCCCCCAGAAGTTCAGGTTTAACTATCCCTAACACTGGTATTTTTGGAAATTCGGCATTTTAATGTGAAGTGCCAGTTAGTACTAACAAAAAATCTTTTTTATTTCTGTCCAATGTCTGAGCAATCTTTTAAAATTTCACTTTTGTATAGTTTGGTTTATTTTTTTTCAGATTGCATGAGACTACTATGCAAGTTATAACTTGTGTAATTATTTTTATATAGATATTACTATGTTTAGCGCATGTTTTCTTCAGAGAATAGCAACATGGAAGCACTGGAGGGATTTTAATCATTTAAACAACATTTAGTGTTTTGAATTCCCACATAGGATTCCTTAGGAAAACATAGGTATAACTGATGACACTGAAGTTATCAGTGAAAAAATAAAGACTTGTCTTAAACTGCTTCATTATCAGTGAAAAAATAAAGACTTGTCTTAAACTGCTTCAATGTTGTGAGTGATGATATGAAAACTACTAATGCCATTTTCTGTGAGTTCCAGGAAAAATAAAACAGCTAGGAATTCTAGTAGCTAAGAGTCCGAATACAGGTTAAAGTAAACGGAAGGTCTTCAGCTTATGAATAATTGAGTCATCTAGTTCTTCTTTAAGTGGGACATGTCTAATCTTTTCATGAAATAAAGATAGTTTTCACTGATACAACAATAAATTAAAACAGTTAACCTTTATTTTAAATCATCATATTGCATAGCCATTGCCACCAAGTATTATTAAGTAACTGTTTACTTCACTAATGTATAGTTTAGATGTCAGTTCAAAACTTGAAATCAGAAAACATATTCTTTTCATTAAATGTTGTTTTTCCATATTGTGGTTGCTATTTTGTTTCTAAAATCGTAGTCTAAATTTGCAGTCTATTTTGATTGGGCACATGACAGATTAAAGAAAGGCTGAACAAATTACATTATCGTCAGCTAGCTTATAGAAGCTTTGACACCAGATTAATATATTAAAAAGTTAAATTAGGGTTATGAAACTGTTTTGACTATGTTTAAAGTGACTGAAACCCTTTACGTTGAAGGGAGAAGAGAGGGCAAGAGTGCTAAAAATAATTTAAAACAGGCCAGATTCAAGTCCCTCATTCTAAGACATTAGTACAAAAATTACTTTGGATATCAACGAACTCTTGCAAAATATTATTAACATTTAAGTGTAAATGAGTTAGAAACATGTACACTCTGTTTTCCTTAAAATACAGTTATTAAAATGCTGACAAAAGCATGGAGAACAGAAGAGTGGCCGGTCTCCAAGCGCTACCTGTGCACACGCAAATGATGGCCTTGATTTTGCCTTTTATATGGGCTCAAGCTTCTTAGCGTGATGTTCTAGTGCGAGGACTGTTCCTAAATATTCATCTCCACCAAAAAAGGAAAGTACTAGTAAGCTTGATCAGTGGTTTGCAATACATGTACCATGTACAAAAATAATGGGAAAGTCTTAAATGTGTCCTAACTCACATTGGAACATAATAACCATAAACAGAGTAAAAGAGCTGCTTCAGAGGTTATGTGGCCTATTTGCCAATATCCATATAGTGGGAACTTCCTTGCTTGTCACCCAACTGTCTTTTCCCTTTGGCTCTGACTTATGACTGGGAGGTGTCTGAGACAAATTGCTACCAGGATTTTAATTCTTTTTTATCAGTATTCATTTATGAGAAGATTTGTTATTTTTGGCACTCTACTTGCTCAATCCCTTTTATTTGAGTATTCAAATATCCCCTTTACAATGATCTATAAAACAGTGACAAAACTATCACACAGGGAGCATGAAGATTGTACTTTACTTACCAACAGCACAAAGAACCTTGCTTTATATCAAGTAAATATTACTAGCCAAATTGAAAACTTCATAATCTGTGGAGCAAGTGTCAATTGACATTTATGATGAAGAAAATCATAATGCCTCCCAGGAATACATGACTTTTCTTTTAAACAACAGCACAGTCACACTTATATTTCTCTGCAGTGTTTCTGTTGTCTGGGTGTGCAGGGAATTGTCAGGACTCTTACTTGCTGAGAGTTTCTGCTGTAGAATACCATAGTTTTCTTTCATCTGTAATTGGGGAGAATCTGATTGTCTAAGACCAGAGGTGGTATAAGTTAATGGCTTTGGAGAGTGCCATAGGAGATGTTTGGAGGGCTCCTCTGTCTTCATAGGGATTAAATATTCAGACTTGGCTTGAAATGCTGATCTAGGAGATTTGGAATGGAACTTGGAGGGGAAAAAGAGATGGTTTCCATCAGTCAGTATGTTCATTCGCCCCACATCAAGTATGATAGAATGGTGAGGGCCGTGAACAGCATTAAGTAGACTCATGTGCTTGAGAGAAGTGGGTACAGTTGTGACAAGTTAAATGAAAGTGATTTTGTTGAAATTTTTGTTCAGCTGAAGGCAAAGCAGACTTGCCGCTATTCAAAGAGAAGGAGATTGAGAAGACGGTTGCAGCCGGGGTGGGTTCAGATGCTCAGAAAAGAGAAGGAAATACTCCATTTTCTCTCTCCAGGGTTTGTAAAATGGGATAGGTTGTATTTTGATCAGTATTTTAAAAAATAAACCAATTTCAAGAAAAGGTATTATTTGGGTGGTCTGAGGATAAAGGACTAAACCTTTAGATATTGTAGCGCATTTTACACATGTTGGCCAACTTGGAAAGCACTCTTCTTGGGCGTTTCCTGAGCCGTCACTTTCCTCACCAGAAAGTGTGGCCTCACCAGCACAGATGGAAAGAATGGGTCAGCTTTTCACAAAACTCTCAGGGGTTTCTGTGTGTCTAGTATATCGAGTATTATAGGATTTTAATCTGTTCGGATGAGAAACAATTAATACTATTGTATTATAAACACTTAAAAAATAGACAGGAGACCACCACCTAAAATCCTTCCACAGTCTGTTGGTGATCTGCTCACCACTCTGATAAAAAAAGAAAGAAAGAAAAGAAAGAAAGGAAAAGAAAAGAAAAGAAAAAGAAAAGAAAGAAAGTGGTTTCATCAAAAATGGTACAGTCTTCATCTTGGCTATTTTAAAATAAAGATTTATCCCAATATATTTTTCAGGTACTCTACCTCCAGATGAAGCCCCTGAAACATTATGAATTTGGATATGATGTGAATTTGGATATGATGTAAATTTGGACATAATGTGATCAGTGATTGGCTAGCTCTCACCAGACCTCTTATTTCATTAACTTAGCAAATTGTTGCCCCGACAT
Organism: Tursiops truncatus; assembly: GCF_011762595.2. Classification (NCBI taxonomy): domain Eukaryota; kingdom Metazoa; phylum Chordata; class Mammalia; order Artiodactyla; family Delphinidae; genus Tursiops; species Tursiops truncatus. Next base: position 74,120,248 of record NC_047042.1, on the reverse strand, counting down.
TTATGCAACTGAAGTTTCTGGACCCCTCTCGTAGTGTATGATGGGTTTTTACTGTGTTGTGAAACTGTGCTTCAGAACTAAACACAAATCTAGGACCCTATATATTCCTCATTTTCCTCCGAATATATGTGGAAAGGAAGAAGTTATTGTAGGGATTATCAGATTTATAGACATGATTCAGATGGAAGAATGGTAATGATAGTAGTGAGACTGGGCTACAAAGAAAGTCTTCAACTTTCTTTGAAGACCTCGCTTCTGTGGGAAAGAGGTGAAGAGGACTGGAGGGATTGGTGGTGGGTACAAGAACCTTGATTTTTCTAATTTAAGGTAATTTTCTTTTTTGAAAATTTGTCTCTTCCAGACTAACTCATTTGCGGGTTGGCGGGGGGCGTGGATAATGCTCAGTTTTTCAAAGTTTCTTCCCCTCCCCTTTTTCCTTCTCTTCTGGCCAGATGGCATTTGGGCACCAGGAAACTTTTGAACCCTCATGGTGTCAGAGGGAGGGTTGTCTGGTCCACGTGCCGACCTGGGGTGTTCTGTAGCATCTCTGGGTGTTTCGTTCTCTGTGGGCTTTACAATACTCTAAAGCGGTGGGTTCTATTTGTATTTAGGGCAAGTCAGCAGCTGTTGCTTCTGATGTCTGTGATCCCTGTCGTGGCATCTGGCTACTTGCCTGAAGAATCCATGAATCCATACACCTTCTCAACATTTCTACTGGTTCCCTCTGTGGGAAACTTCTGGACCTCTCCTTGACTTGCATAAATCTTGGAGAAGCAGGAGCAAATACTCACTTGAGACCTCTCCTCACCTGAACGCAGATAATTGCTGTTTCTGTCCAACAGCAGTTACCCCATGTCAATGCAGATCATTTTGGTACCAACTGGGAAGAGAAGTGTAAATCCTATTTGCCCTCAGATCTCTCCACCTCTCCTTCCCTCCGTCCCGTCCCCACTCCCAGTCAAGGTTTTCACCTTGGGAAGGGGCAGGGCCAAAACATTAGCAGAGTCTCATCTTTCCTTCTCTCCTCTCACCACTCTCCGTGCTGTCACCCCCTGTGTGACAAGAAACGGCATCTAAAAAGATCACAATGTACATCCTTTCTTTCCCATGGCTTGTAGCAAATCTCTATGCTTTATGATTCTTGATCTTTAAAGGGAAGCTTTAGGAATTTAGGAAGCCCTTTTCTTTCTCAGGTGCAAGGCTGTTGTTACAGGAAGACTGAGCTTCCATGAGCATCTTTGCCTAACTTTTTAAAGTTTATTTTGAAACTTAAGAATGAACACTTTCTTCTATGTTCTTGGCTGGTCTGCTTATGCTCTGAAATAATGGCCACTTCATCCTTGACAGGTAAATGGTTGGACAACAGGAATTACCCCAAAAGTGAAAATTATATCAGATGATATTTCAAAATATCCTATTATGCAGTTATTTACAACTTGCAGTTATTTCCAAGCATAAGTATATTCTTTTCCAGGGACAAGCATTGTAGGCAAGTTATAAGAAATGAAGGAGTATTTAGTGAAGGAGTGAAATTATCCTATGTAACAAGTTTAAAGTATATAGATTCTTCTGCTTTATTTTTTTTATAAATTTATTTATTTTTGGTTGCATTGGGTCTTTGTTGCTGCACGCGGGCTTTCTCTAGTTGCAGTGAGTGGGGGCTACTCTTCGTTGCCGTACCCGGGCTTCTCTTCATTGCCATACCTGGGCTTCTCATTGCAGTGGCTTCTCTTGTTGCGGAGCATGGGCTCTAGGCACGCGGGCTTCAGTAGTTGTGGCTCACAGGCTCTAGAGCACAGGCTCAGTAGTTGTGGCGCACGGGCTTAGCTGCTCCGCGGCACATGAGATCTTCCCGGACCAGGGATCAAACCCATGTCCCATGTGTTGGCAGGCAGTTTCTCAACCACTGAGCCACCAGGGAAGCCCCAATTCTTCTGCTTTTTACATCATATGGGTCTAATTGAAGAGAGGGCCTGGGAAAGAGACTGGATTAATGTGTTGGCAGGTATCACATGATAAGTTATGATGTTAAGTTTATATGTTGGTGATGTTATATGACTGATATTACTCCAATTCTCTCAAGACCTCTCTCTGGGATGCGAACATCTAGATTTGGTGACAGACAGCTGAGAAACAGCAGGACTGAATGACTCACCAGGAATAATTCTAGTTAATCAGCTTCAAGTAGGGACTAATTTCCAGGCAACCATCTTTGCCACCACTAGAGCCTGGAAATTCCCATTTATGGTCAATGTCAAGGTGAGGGTGAAAATAGAAATTCTCTTTGAAACAGCCAAAAGCATTTTAATCTCTCCTTTCACTGCAGAGGGTGAGCACTTCTAAGCAGCAACTTGACTTGTTCTGAAAGGATCAAGAACATGTACTTAGAGTGTCTGTGTTTTCTGATTGCTTCACAGGAGAAGTTTTTGTCTTAATAATTAGATTGAGACTTTAAGGGGAGTGGCCATGCCATAGATATGTCTCTGTAAATGTCTAACCAATATTAGCTCTGTTCTAAATAAGTTGGTATATTATACTCAATTAGTAGATTAATATTCTATAATTTCATGGTAGAAACTCACAGAGAAACTGTTTAAACTGATTTTGCATGCTATATAGAGAATTTCTTTTGAAGTTTACAAAGGGATGGACATTAGGTAAGGAGGGAGAAGAAGGTTATATTCAGTGGGAAGGACAGTGAGAGTGAGTACAATGATTATGAGAGGGTGTTCACATCCATTTGACTATATTGGAGACAGGGAATAGAAGTAGAAGCCAAATACTGGAATACTCAAAAGGAAGCAACAAAATTAGTAACGAGACATGATGGGAGCAGGTGAGGTCTATATTTCCACTCTTAGCTATATGGAAGATGAATTGGGCCCCAGTAGCACAAAAGAAACAAATAGGATGATATCTGGCTTTGGTGCCAGCTCTCCTTAAATTATTCAAGAAGACTCTAGAGTGTATCATGAGTGATTCTGATTGTTTTTTCCTACCAATCTTGTTGTCTCTCCACCTCCACATGATGAATCCTAACAGTGGCTGCATGTGTCCTGTGTTGTTGCCATGACATCAACATGATATAGATGTTGTGGCTTGGCACCCAGGTCATGGTCCAGTCTCCTGCTTTTGATGTGCTTCTGATGTCCATAACATCCAACTCCTCTCAGTCCTATTGCTAAAGTGGATTTTATTGCTAAAATCCCACTTATATTACTCTCTGTTACTTGGTCCATGAAGCAGCAAGCTCTCTCTTCTCAGGGCCTTCCCTAAAATTATCACAGCCTATTTCCCCATGGGCTCTGACCACAAGTTGTACGGGGTGAGGGAGAAAGCCAGAAAACAATCTTGATTTACACACTCTAAACTGTTGTATTAGTTATATACTGCTACATAACAAATTATTCCAAAACTTAGCAGCTTAAAAGAACAAGCATTTATTATCTCATGGTTTCTGCCAGTCAGGAATCAAGGCATGGCTTAGCTGGGTCCTCTGACCTAGGGTTCCTCATCAGGTTATAGTCAAGGTGTCAGCAAGGGCTGTGGTCTCATATCAAGGCTTACCCATAGGAGGGCTCAGGTCTCCTGTTGACCAGAGATACCATTTCCTTGTCAGGTTGGCCTGTCCTAGGGCAGCTCACAACATGGCGGCTGGCTTCTCTCAGAGCACATGAGGGAGAGAGTGACTGAGAGCCAGCAGAACATCAGTCACTTTCTTTTGTAAACTAATCTCTGAAGTGACAGCTCATCACTTGTGTCATATTCTGTCTGTTAGAAGCAAATCAGTTGGTCCAGGCCTCATGCAAGGGGGAGAGAATTACACAAGGACATGAATACCAGGAAGGAAAGATCACTGGAGCCATTTTAGAGGCTGCCTACCACAACTTTTGAGAATTTACCATCGTTTCAGGTGACCACATCCTTTTAAAATCTTGAGTTTCTTGTGCAAATACCAGACAAACTCAGAAAAATCTGAACTTGTATAGGCCTTCACTCTCAGATTCATTCTACAGTTCCTTCAGAAAAGGAATGTGGCAGCAGTATATCAATACTAGATGAGTTAAAGGCTGCGTGTGGTTGGGGAAATAAACTAAGGGACTGTTGAAATTGTCCTGACAGGAAGCAATAAAAGTCTAAACCAGGATGGTGGTAGGGAGCTAAAAAGGAGTCTATACGTGCCAAAGAGGCAGAAAAGAATGAATTGAAAATAATTGGTTCCAGACTGGGTATTGAAAGTGAGAAGAAAGGAACAACGATGACTTGGATTCCCAGATGGCTCCAGGGTGTTGGTGACATTTATGAAAAATGGGAAAATTTGGAAAGAAATTGGGTTTGGGGAAAAATGGTTAAAATCAATATGCTAAATTTGAGTTTATGTTTAAGTTATAAGTGAACAGATACAGTTGGCCTAGTTTTGTGCCGGTTGGCCATGCAAAGACATAGAAAAGAGTCCCGTGACCTTGAGGATTCGTAATATCTACATGGCCAGGGAGAGTGACTGAAGCTAGGGACAGAGGTCAGGACAGGAGCTGTGGATTTATTTCTCTTCAATATAGAAACTTTGAGAGAATATGGAGTCAAAGAGTCAAAGGGAAGGCTCCAGTTTGGCAGACAGGACAAAGAAGAGCCCACAGATAATACCTTAGATTTGAAATCGCTCTGTGGTTTACAAAGTGCTCTAACTTATATTCCTCTTTTAAGGCTTTGGTGAGGTGGTTACAATGATCTTCATTTTATGCATGAGCAGAGGAAGGATGGATCAGACCTTAACTGACCTGCCTAAGATCACATAGTTTGTAGGTAATCAACCCGAGATTTCACTGCAGATCTTTTGATATCCTACCTACTCCCTTGGAGTCACCGTTTTACATATGTGGAATAATAAGAACAAGAAAAGAGGAATTTTAGAATAATATGGTTCTGTGAAAAATTAGAAAGCAGAGAGACTTTTTTATATTTTTTATTTTTTGGCCAAGCCTGGCTTGCGGGATCTTAGTTCCCTGACCAGGGACTGAATCCGGGCCACCACAGTGAAGGCCCTGAGTCCTAACCATTGGACCACCAGGGAATTCCCCAGAGAGATTTTTTAAAAGTAGGTTATTAATAATCTCAAGATTGCAAAAAATTTGAAGAGAATTGTTCCAGAAAAAATGGAAAATAAGAATTTTATACTTGAGAAGTGAAAAGAATCAAGTTTTTTACACACGCAAAAAGCAGCAGATTAAAAGTGCGTGGTGCAAGCTTTAGGCCATCCTGATCCTTAGGAAGGGTAATGCTTCCAAAGTAGTTGTCAGAGCTCTAAGCGGTTGAGTCAGAGTTATGAGCAGCACATTCAAGGAATGACTATGCAGTTAGATGTTTTACATCAGAATAGCAAGATCTCAGTTTATAATTTTTCTATCACAGTGATAGAAATCCATATTTCACCAGTCTTATAACTTGAGGTTGAAACCTATCTTCATGACCTGAATCAATGAATATTTCTGTCACTTTTGGTACTTTAAGAGCTAGTTTCTTTTGAATATTTGGAAATCCTTATATGTCCTAAAACTTACATAATTCACGATTCTTTATATTTTATTGACAGAGAAGGCATCCATTTCTTTCTTCATGGTATTGAGGTTTATTTTATCAGACCATAATAAAATAAAATGGAGTTCCTTGGCGATTCTAACAATGCCCTAATTAGAGATATTATATCAAAAAAAAGTGGTATCCTTTTCTCCTTTGGGGTATGAGGAAGTTTTCATACACAAGTATGTATACTTTACTATGAAGAATGGCTCATTTATCAGTATCATTGAGGCAGCATATTCTGATTTTGCAGGACGTGTCAAAGTCTGGGATTCTAAGAGTAGGAGGGGAGTGCGGGAAAGGTCTTCATCCCTCCTTCTTCTCTTCCCCTTCTTTCTCTTTCTCTCCCTTTCCCTCGTCTCTGCACAGCCCCCCACTCACCAACCCAGTGCTGCTCCCAGGATTGAAGTTCCTCCTGGCCTTCCTATACTGACTTCTATACAGTTTTTTTGTTTTGGGGTTTTTTTTGGTTTTTTTTTTTTGGTTTTTTTTTTTGCGGTACGCGGGCCTCTCACTGTTGTGGCCTCTCACATTGCAGAGCACAGGCTCCGGACGCGCAGGCTCAGCGGCCATGGCTCACGGGCCCAGCCGTTCCGCGGCATGTGGGATCTTCCCAGACCGGGGCATGAACCCGTGTCCCCTGCATCGGCAGGCGGACCCTCAACCACTGCGCCACCAGGGAAGCCCTATTTCATGCTGTTTTAAAGTAAAACATCAGTATTCTTTGTTTTTGAAGTGATAAAAAGTTATTTCATTATTTACACAATCCATATTCTGAAGCAGTTACAAATTGACTTCAAAGAACATTGACTTAATTATTTCACATATGCAAAAAGACGAAAGTAAGGCTAGTCTGCAGGTCTAGGCCTCCTCTTCCCTGTGAGCCGGTTAGCCTCTGACTTATGGTGGGGCAGAGCTATTTCTGTCTAGTCAGACACTCGTCAAATGAGTGGACTGCAAACATGACAGCCTTGACATTGACATTGCCAGCACTGCCTGACCACTCCACCTGCCACAGGGAATCAAAAGAAGGTGAAGAGAAGCAGAAATGCTTTATCTGAGAGAAGATCTACAGTTTGCTATCGATGGAAAGCTTGCAGTCCTTGCAACAAAAGAAAATAAAACAACTTTTAATTAAAAAACAAATCCAACAAACAAAAATGAAATTCACCAAACAAACAAGCAATCAAACAAAAAACCTCCAAAGTGGGACTTCCCTGGTGGTCCAGTGGTAAAGAATCCACCTTACAATGGAGGGGATGTGGGTTCGATCCCTGGTTAGGGAACTAAGATCCCACGTGCCATGGGGCAACTAAACCCGCGTGCCACAACTACTGAGCTTGTGTGCCTCAACTAGAGCCTACGCACCACTAACTACAGAGTCCACGTGCCCTGGAGCCTGCGCGCTACAAATAGAGAAAACCTGCAAGCCACAACTAGAGAGAAGCCCACGCACCACAATGAAGATCCCGAGTGCTGCAACTAAGACCTGATGCAACCAAAAAAAAATTTTTTAATAAATAAATAATAAATAAATCTTTTAAAAAACAAAACCAAAAAAACCCTAGAAGTTGTTTTAAAAAGAAAAAACCTTCAAAATTATCAAACAAGAGATGGGGTTATTTGAAGAAGTCTGAGGAGGGTATTTGGATGTACCTTATTTCTCTAACTTCTCCCGTTTACTCCTGTCTCCTCCCTCTTTACCGTTCTCATTATTTTCTCTCCTATCCCCCCATTTTCCCTCTTCCGTTCTCATTCCTCTTCTCCCTCCCTTCCCTGAAGACTTCTACCCTTCAGTCTCTAAATCTATTATTTTTTTTTTGTTTATTTATTTATTTTTGGCTGTGTTGGGTCTTCGTTGCTGTGTGCTGGCTTTCTCTAGTTGCAGCGAGTGGGGGCTACTCTTTGTTGCAGTGTGCAGGCTTCTCATTGCAGTGGCTCCTCTTGTTGTGGAGCACGGGCTCTAGGCGTGCGGGCTTCAGTAGTTGTGGTGCGCAGGCTCAGTAGTTGTGGTGCGCAGGCTCAGTAGTTGTGGCTTGCAGGCTCTAGAGCGCAGGCTCAGTAGTTGTGGTGCATGGGCTTAGTTGCTCCATGGTATGTGGGATCTTCCCAGACCAGGGCTGGAACCCATGTCCCCTGCATTGGCAGACGGATTCTTAACCACTGCACCACCAGGGAAGTCCCTCTAATTTTTTTTAAGGTTAAAAAATGGAAGTTTATCATAGGACTTGGGCAGTATGGAGAAATGGCATGGAAATGCCTGCAGGCCATTTTGAGAATCATCCATAATTTGAATTTAAAAATTGCCACAAGCACAATTTTATTCGTCATGATGCTTCCTTTTGTTTCTTCTTTTTCAATTTCAGCATCATATTTCTCAACTTCTTCAAGATTTAAAATCTTGAGGGGTTGATCTCCCCTCATGACAGCAAGTTCAGTGTTTTTGCTGCCTGACTGAATCACTTCCAGAAGGGCCTTTATGACCAGCTTAATGATCAAATGGTCTATTTCAATGCTTTAATCAGTATAGTTCTTCTCTAGAGATTCATGCAGTGACTTGGCACCTGGCCTATGGTATTGGCCTTCCAGGCATGGTATGTGTCTGAGAGGTCAGTCTCCCAAGAGATGGGAGGGGGAGGGTGAAGGTGGGATGGGTGAGAGGCAGCCCCCCAAGCAGGAACTAAAGCTCAGACAAAGAGCCCAAGAGACCTGTGGGGATAAGACCCCCAACCTGGTCCTGGCAGCCAGCACGGAGAGCGTTTATAGGTTCTCTGTTCTCTCTGAACTCATTTACCTCAGAGTCAAACAAAGGGTAAACAAAATGTTTTCTGGACAAATATAAACAAAACGGTTGTAAAATTTGTTTTGTAGAATGCTATAAAAGGGGCTATTTCATTGCCAGTTTCTCTTGTAACTGAGAATTTTTAGTATAAGGAATATTCTTTGGAAATCTTTTCTTTTTCTAAATTAAAGTCTTATAGAATATGGAAATGTCCAAAAGTATTAACATAAAGCTTGATTATGGATATTTTGTAGGAAATAATTTAAAATGTCAAAAGAATTTTTAGCCCAGAGTTGTTAGTGTAGCCAAAAAGTGTTACAGAAACGTGTAAAAATGAAGCCATGGATCCATAAATCATGGTGTATATGTACAATGAAATCTTGTGCAGCTACTAAAAATGATTCTTGCCAAGTTTTCAGTGATATATGGTGTCGTGTATCTTAGCAGCAAAGTAAAGAAATGTGATCAATCTGTATGTATCGATATGGAGCCATCTTCAAGACAGATGAGGCAGTAAGTAGGATTCTTCATAGTCACAAGCTTTGTTGTACAAAAATATAATTTCACTTGTCCTTACCATACATCTGACTCTTAGCCCCTTATCTCTAATGGAGGAAGACATAATCAAGTCATTTCTTAGGTAGACTCTGTCAAATGTAGTGATTTCTCCGTCATTCCAAGGTTCAGACTCAAGCAAATCACGGTATTGGATGCTGGAACTCTGCCACAGCTGACCCTGGAAACCCAGATGCCTTTGCCACGGTGTTTGCCATAAGGCATGTGTTCATTACTTGTGCAACCAAGTCTGTAACCAAACCTCACTGTGGGTTCAGCTGCTTGGCAAATAAGTTACACGCCTATCACAGTTTCAAGGGAATGGTAGAAATGCAATTTGTTGTTTTGTTATACTTTCCGGCCTCTCTGGCATATAATGGAACTCATGGGGTTGGAACTCTTTGGTGATGGAACCATAATTGGCTACAGCATCATGCCCATTAAGATGGCCAGTTTGGTCTACAGTTTGAGGTTACTGACATGGTACCAGCCCCATGGTATCTAATAATTGATTTTAAGATGCCATTTGATTATTCAACTGACTGAAAACAGAATGACTTTAGTAGTTAAATTTCTCCTTCCAATTATGTCAGATTTACCCCTGAGGAATTGCAACTATCTCTCAGAATGATAACCATTGACAAATGAGACAGTGCCGTCATTTAGCAATCATTTGGAGTACCCATTGAGCACCATTTGCAAGGTAATCAAATGGAAATTGATCGTGTCTTATATTTGCAGGATACTTAGATTTTATAGGACACACCTATGCATTTTCTTGCTTGACCCTAAAAATAGGTTTGTGAATCTATAAGATGGAGATCTCTCTCCCCGTTCGTTTCCTAATCTCCCTCCTCATGAGGGAGGAGATCCCCATTTTATAGATTAGGAAACAGCGGTTCAGAGTTGAACCATTCGCCCTAAAACACCACTAGTAAATGTTGACTTTGGGACCAGGACTCAGCTGATTGTGCATGGGGTGCTGTTTCTAATATTCCACATTGTCACACTTTCTGTTGGCTTTGTAAAGAGGCTTTGGTAGGGAAACTGGGCAAAGGCTGGGGAGTGTGAAGACAGTACCTCTGGCTAGGGAGGATGAAGGAGGGCCTTTTAAAACGAGAGGCTGGTGGAGCTGAAGGCTCCTTCTTTCACCAGCTTCCCATGGAGGGGGCCCAGGACCAGCCCTCCATGAGTAGGTACATTTCCACTTCAGGTTCTATTCTTTCTTTTCTTCTCCCTGCCCCCTTTTTTTGGGTTTCCCTGGCCAAAAAATACCCTCACCATTAGAAAAAAAAAGTTACAAGTTGTAAGTATGAGATCCCACAAGATCCCACTCATCAAACAGCACTATAAGAAGCTGTGGTACTTGGGCCTTGGGGAGGGAGTGTTCCTTCATTTTCAGAATAACTCAGTGAACTTCTACCTGTTCTACCTCTGATCTGCAAACACAACATCTCTTTAAAGCCAGAGACCTCTTTGGTATGTGTTGAAAGGATGGCAAAGACGAGAAAAATGAGCCCACTGATTCTGAAGACCTAAGAGTCACAGCCTCCCCACTAATATTTTGTACTTTTAATGTTTGCCACAGTGTTTGGGAATCATTCAATAAGCCTTGATTAGATTTACATGAAGACAGAAGGTTTTCTGAAATCCCAAGTGAGGAGTGGGTGGGAGAAAGGAGGTGACTAGAACAAGACTGTCTGTGTAACAGAGTGTGAGCCAAAAGAGAAAACCAGTGCACCTCTTCTGCCAGTTTTCAACGGAAGTTCACCATCCAGTGTCAACAGAGGAAAAGAACAAAGGGATGAGAACAAGAAACACTATGTCTTTCACAGTAGGAAGCAATGAAGGTAAATATTATGCTAAATAGTTTTAACAGTATTCTGTCAGCCTGACGAAAGAGAGGCTAACTGGTTAGAAAATCATCAAGCTTCTCTTCATCCAACATGCTTAGCAGTGGGGGGTTTTCCCATGTGTCTCTATCGGAAAAGTGTTTTCATATTGGTGGTTGCTAAGCTGAGTCAGCGCATTGTGCTAGTTAGGCCGAAGTCATGGGTCTAGTTGGTTACTTGTCTGTGTGTTCACTTATGCTTCCTCTGTTCTAAAAATGCTTTGAGGTGGCAGCACCCAATAACTTATTGTGCTTGGTACCTTGATCCTATTTATTCAGTTATTAAAACACAAGTGATCGTTTCAAAGGACACTTGGAAGAATAGAGGAGTACAGACATATCACTATAACTAGGAAAATAACCCAGAATGCTTTTTTAAAAAATTAAACTAACTGTAGGTCTGTCGCAGTTTCAGCAACAGACAAAGGGTGGACAATTTTGGTTAAAAATAATAAACAGTGTGCTATGCTCCAAAGGGTCATGAAGGCCCGCTGAGGCTGACGTACCCAATCACCGTGCTCTTGGCATCACCCCAGAAATGTATTCCTATGATCCTCAACCTCAGAGAAGTCTAGTCCAAATCAGTGCCTCTTGTACTAGAACAACTATAGCATAGAGACACCAGGACGCATCACTAGATACTGAACAAGATGTTCATATAATTGCCAATAATTCCATTCTTTCTCATTCAGTTTTTCATTCTATTCAGGCCTTCAACAAATTGGATGAGGCCCACCTACATTGGGGAAGACGATCTGCTTTCCTCTGTCTACCAATTCAAATGTTAATCTCATCCAGAAACACTCTTGCAGACACACCCAGAAATAGTGTTTAACCAAATATCTGGGCACCCTACGGCCCAGTCAAGTTGACACATAGAATTAACCTTTACAGAGCTTGTAGTGTGGCATGGAAGATAGATACATGAATAAGTAATTACAATCGAATGAGGAAAGTGCAGTAATGGAAGAATACAAAAAGAATTAGGAGATTTGAGGAGGAAGGTGCTCGTCAATCAGGGATAGTTGGACAAGGTTTCTAGCAGTTTGGGTACTTGATACCTTTTTTTTTCTTTTTTTTTTGGGCCACACTACGCAGTTTGCGGGATCTTAGTTCCCCTTCCAGAGATCAGACCCAGGCCCTTGGCAGTGAAAGTGTGGAATCCTAACCACTGGACCACCAGGGACTTCCCTGGGTACTTGAACTGACTCTTGAAATTTAGGGAGTAGTTTTTCATGTGTCCAGGTATATATGGAAGGGGCATAGAATTCTAGGCCATTTCTCACCTACTTAGGTGCTAACGCACTAGTCCAAGCAGCCATCATTTTCACTTCTCTCTCCCATTAGCCTTCTTACTGGCCTCCTGCTTTGATTATTTACCTCTTCAATGAATTCTTCATACAGAAGCCAGTAGGGAGCCTTAAGTCCACAAATCAGCTCATGGTTCACTCTGCTGTAAATGCTCCAACAATTTTCCATCATACTTGGTAGAAAATTTGAGGTTCTAACACTGCAGTGCCCCATGTGATCCATATTGTTATGACTTCTCATCACCTTTCCAGCCTAATTTCTTGGGACTTTCCTTCTCTGTTGCTGGGTATACCTACATCGAGCTCTTTCATGAGTCTGACAAACCTGCTTTGATCTCAGGGCATTTGCTTCTACCTCGAACACTTTTCCTATGAATATTCCTTTGGCTCCCTCTCCCTTCCTTCAGGTCTCTGCTCAAAGTCAGCATCCTTAAATGGCTCAACATCCTGTTATCAGTTTACCCTGCTTTCTTTAGATTTGTGCATTTGTTGTTGCTTTGCACATGTCTAGAAAGCTCCCTGGGTGAGGTGATACTTGCGGTGGGTATTGAGGGGTGAGTCAGCAGGTAAGAAAGGGGGAGGAGAGAATCCCTGGTCAAAGGACCAGCATGTGTTCTCTTATCACGAAGCAGAATGCCACCTTGGAGAAATGCAGGTGGTTCTGCCGTGGGGTGAACGAGAGGAAGGCTGGACAGGAAGACGGGGCCGTCTGGAGAACACACAGACCTGGGGCCTACAGCCCCTGCTGCTCGTGCTCATGTCTACCAGCACCCCGTCCTTCACTGTGAGGGGCCAGTCTCATATTTCATGTCTTACAACAGCGTTTCTCAACCTTTTTTTCATGTTGTCCCCCCACCCAAGGAGTCTGTTTAAACTTAGTTTCCTAATACTACTGCCTATGAAATTTTAATACCACGGATATGCTATATATTTGTTTATCTGCTGTCTATATTTGTCTGTGCTTCATACATAAAGATAAGATTTTCTCCTCCTGAGAGCCCATTTTCACCCCTGTTGAGCATGTATGTTTATAATGTTCACTGACAACATGATTCTCTCTCTCTCTCTTCCTCAGACATACAGTTTCCAGGGAGAGCATCTGAATACCACAGAAAATCACATATATGACAAGAATTGAACCACTTTTGCATGCTATTAACTAAATGCACATAAGTCATGGAGTGATTTTTCTTCGGCCAGTACAAGAGGTTAATAGCACCTTACTAATTCCGCCCCATTTTTCGTACATGGACCACCTTTTTTTATATCAGTGCTTCTTAAGTGGCACTTGGGACTCTGAAACATTCCAAGGAATGTCAGATGCCAGATTCTTAGAGCTCTGCCTTTAGTAATAACTCATTTATTCAGAGGTTACTTACCCTCAAAGTCTCTGCCTCCCAGCCCCCCACCAAGGGAATGAGCTGGAGAGCACAGGAGGGAACAAAGTGGCATCTGAAGAACGAGCCTCAATACTACACTCACTGCAGTAAAGCTTGTGAATTTTTTTCAGAAAGTCAGTTTCTCACACAGCATCTATTTACATTTAATGTAAACACAGTTCTATTAAGATTGGTAATCTAGCTTCAAAACACATGATCAATTTGAGGTAGCAAAATAGAAAGGGGAGAAAAGGGCTAATGCAGGCAAGCACATGACAATGTAAGGTGAGGGCTGATGATAACAAGTATAATACAGAAAAGCAGTGAAAATCACATCTATTAATAGGAAAACATATCAGTCTAACGCCAGTTAATATAGCAGCAAATGATTTCAGGTGTGACAATAAGCAAAAGTTTACTGTGCTTATAATGTTCCTAAATGATTACCATATTACCTTTTATTTAGGAAGATGGAGAATATGAACCTTATTTTCCAAATTTCCAACTAATGTGGTTGAAATAAAGTTATTTGCTTAAATTAATAAAGCTTCATCTAACTGGAAAATTTAGCTATTCATATAAACTTACTTCCAGGAGGATTCTGGATAGCATCTGCCTTTAATAATTGTAGGAGCTATAACATGCAATAATGCAGGGTGTTCAAAGCTCCCATGAGACAAAATAATAGATTTTGTTCATTTTGAATAATGATATGCGGTATGAGTGAATCTGAAATGAAAAGTTAAAGGGTTCTTGGTTTACATGTCCAAGATTTAAAAAATATAATCCAATATCCTAAGTAGCTTTACCGCTGGTCAGCACACGCTGTGATAAAAGCTGTAACTAATTCCTTTGGTGGTGATGATGGAAACTCAATGTGTACAGAAATTTAGTTATATCAATATATGTAGATGAGTTGACTCATTGATTGTGCAATGTTATGTATCTAGCAGAGTTGTGTTCAGGTTAAGCACTTTGTCAAGAAGGATGTTGCCTGCAGAGATAAATAAGCCATTAGGATAAACTTACTTCCAACTAATCTAATACCTGGACTTCATTGAGAGAAAAAATAAAGCAATGCCTTACCAGCAGGGGATTAATAATCACCATCAAGGGCCCTGGGATCAAGAATAAAGATGATCCATTTGTTGAATATGACTGGGGGGTATCGATGGAGGGGGATGCAGACGTACCCTGAGCTCACAGATTATTATTTTTTTATTGAATTATAGTTGATTTACAATGTTGTGTTAGTTTAAGGTATACAGCAAAATGATTTAGTTACATATATATATATATATATATATATATTCTTTTTCAGATTCTTTTCCCTTATAGATTATTATAAAATATTGAGTATAGTTCCGTGTGTGATAAAGTAGGTCCTTGTTGCTTATCTATTTTATATATAGCACTGTGTGTATGGTAATCCCAAACTCCTAATTTATCCTCCCCGCTTCTCTTTCAGTAAACATAAGTTTGTTTTCTATGTCTGTGAGTCTGTTTCTGTTTTATATATAAGTTCATTTGTATCATTTTTTATATCTCACATAAGTGATATATGATATTTGTCTTTCTCTGACTTACTTCACTTAGTATGATAATCTCTAGGTCCATCCGTGTTGCTGCAAATGGCATTATTCTTTTTTATGGCTAATATTCCATTGTATATATATATATATATACCACATCTTCTTTATCCATTCATCTGTTGATGGACATTTAGGTTGCCTCCATGTCTTGACTATTGTAAATAGTGCTGCAGTGAACATTGGGGTGCATGTATCTTTTCAAAAAACATAATTCACAACATTATTTCTTATAACTAGTATGTCTGTTTTGCCTGTATTATCAATAGAAAGATGACAGTTTGGTCACAAAAGTGTGCACCACTTTTCTTTCTTTTCCTTTTCTTTCCCTTTTTTTCTGTTCTTTTAGCACTTTTCCCTTATATCTAACCAACCAGCTTGTTTGAGTGGACTTGTCTCAGGATTGATTGAGTCAAGTTATATCAAAGTGGTTGAATTAGTTGCTCAAAAGAAACAGCCTGAGAGATTTAAAAATAAAATTGACCAAAAGTAAAGCTTAAAAAAAATCTTTTTTAACATAAGGTAGTATGGTAAATGCCATCAGAGAGTTTTGAAGTCTCAAGGGGGAGTTACTGTGGGTGAAGAAAAAGGAACAGATCCAGAGGGAAGGGTTGAGGGGTCCACCAGTTCTTCTTAGCTACTGCCGCTCTCCTCGCTGCCTGTGCAAATCCTCCAGCCTGCTTTCTAAACGTGCACTCAGAAAACCCTGAAGAGCTCCTTTATTTCGAGGAGATTCAAAGAAACTTTGAGGAAAGGATGTCTGGTGATCTAACATAAAACCTTAACAAGTGGAAGGCCTGGACTAAATGCTACAAGAGTTGCAGTAACAAGAGGCAAACTTGACCTGGTTAGGCTTTTTGCCCTGTTTCCTTTATTTCTATTTAACTGTAACAATTTCACACATAAAAGCCCACGCTTCAAAGATTTCTAAATCTTGGAGAGTCATCCTTTTGTAGATAATCCTTGAATCCCAAGCATTGGATTTTAAGAGGTAATTTCAAGGGTTACTATTTTGAAAATGCAGAATTTGAGGCTATTTATTATGTTTACTTGTCTTAAAACTCTCTTCTTCCTGATTTATATGGCACAATTAAATTCTGGTTCTTTCCTACCTCCCTGACTACTAGTTATGTTCCCTTGTTCCTCATCAGAACCCACCTCAGTGTATTTCCCGTGGTTATCTCCTTGGCAACTCTTTTTTTTTTTTTTTTTTTTTTTTTGCGGTGCGTGGGCCTCTCACTGTTGTGGCCTCTCCCGTTGTGGAGCACAGGTTCCGGATGCACAGGCTCAGCGGCCATGGCTCACGGGCCCAGCCGCTCTGCGGCACGTGGGATCCTCCTGGACCGGGGCACGAACCCGCGTCCCCTGCATCGGCAGGCGGACTCCCAACCACTGCGCCACCAGGGAAGCCCTCCTTGGCAACTCTTCGTACCCTAAATACTCTGTCTTAGGGGAATCAACCTTATTTCATGGATTGAACTATTATCCATATTCTGTAAGAATTCTATATGAAAAGAAAAGAAGCTTTCCAAAGAACATTTCTTACACTAATAATCCCCAGTTATAACAGAAACTAGAAATATATCTCTTTATGGCTTTCTACAATATGGAAATTCTACAGTTTTTATTTGTATCTGTGTTTATCCAGAAAGCATTTTACTTACCCCTTGTTTGACTCTGATGTAAATGAGTTCAGAGAGAATGGGGAACCTATAAACTCTCTCCATCATGGTGGATGACCTGCCAGCATCCAGTTTACAAAGTTACTGTCAGAGGTATGCCATTAGCAGCACCCCATGGCAATGCTCTTTTGGTCTTTATTTAGGTGAAAATACTTTATTGTTTTTCAAATTCAGAATCTTACCTTACTTTTTATCACTGAAATTAAATTTTAACACACTCCAAATACTAAAATTTATAAAACTTTTACAAAATATGTAAAAATGTAAATGTATGAAAATAGACACTTAGTGGATAAACTAGGAAAGTCTAGACTTTCCCAGTCTGCTCACACAGTGCTTGGGTCTTGGTGGTAGGATGCAGTCCTCCTAGATCTGCCCACCTTTGATACCCTGTGTGATCCCTGTCCAAACACTGGATCTGTTTATCTTTCAAGTACCAGGGGCCCCAAAGCTGAGGAGCGAAAGGCTGGCATCTGGCTGACTGCCAGGACCAGGTCGGAATTCCTGTCTCCACCAGAATCTTAGGGACTCAGAGGCTGGGGTTTAGCTCCTGCTTCAGGATCTGCCCCTCAGTCACCCCACCCTCTGGTTGGGGTTTATCCTGCTTTCATACACATGCCCCACTCCATATTAGTTACTAGTGGACATTAGAGACTGGAGAGCTGGAGAGGAAGGGAGGGAGAGGAAGAGTGAGGAAGAAAGACAGAAGATAAGGGCACAGGGGGGAAAAACTTGAGAGAAGGATAAAGAGGGAGGAGAGAGGACAAAGGGGGAGGAATTAGAAACAAGCTACTTCTCGATATTTTTCTCAGACTTCTTCAAACAAGCCTGCCTCTTGTTTGATAACTTTGAGGATTTTTTTTTAACATTGGGTTTCTTGTTTGTTTGATTAGTTTGGATTTTGTGTGTTTGTTGGTTTATTTTATTTTATTTAAAAAATTTTAAGAGTCTTTCGTTCTGCTGCCAGGACTTCAAGAAGCGTTCCCTGACACCGCATCTAATGAGAGTCATTTATGCTCCACTACTGCTTTCTCTTACTTGTGTCACAGCACTTATGTCTTTGTTTGTTTTGCCATGTCAATTATCAGTTTAAACTATCAGGAGGGCAAGGACTGTTTTTTGTTTTTTGTTTTTTTTAATGGCATGCATTCACCAGAAAATAATATTTTCTACGATACAGAATCCTGCACGTGAAAATTCTCAGTACACAATATATCAAGACTGAGAGGAAAATACGTAAACATGACAGTATGTTCATTTTCTTACAATTCTACTTTTTAAGAACATGTGGGTATAATTGTGGCTCAATAAAAGAAGTGCTCAAATGATCTCCCTTTGGTTTTCCCTTTGAAACACTCCCTAACTGATAACACATTTGCTTAATCATTCTACTAGGTAGTTAATACTTAAAAACTGGAGAATTTTTTAAGAGTTAGCAGAACATCTGGAAGCTGTGAAAACTGTGATTTTGGCTGAATTTCTAACTATAGTTTCTCTTTGTTTCATT
Source organism: Tursiops truncatus (assembly GCF_011762595.2). Classification (NCBI taxonomy): domain Eukaryota; kingdom Metazoa; phylum Chordata; class Mammalia; order Artiodactyla; family Delphinidae; genus Tursiops; species Tursiops truncatus. The sequence goes on along the minus strand of NC_047042.1, from coordinate 74,101,976 downwards.
CAAAAGTGTTTGTTCCCGTACAGTCTACTCTTGCATCCAGTTTCCACCAAACCTGAATATCAAGGAATTTTACCCATAGCACTCTTACTCCCCACAGGAGCATAGAAACCTAAACATTGGTCTTTCCTCCTTGTCTCCAGGTCATATCTGAGTTCTGGAGCGTATTAATTTCTCCTGCTATAGCATTTTAATCCATTCATAACTTTGCTCATATCTGTGATTCAGGGATTTTGGATCACGTTTTAATTCATTTATGCATTCATCACTCATGTGCTCAACAAGTAGTCAAACAGTCCATTACAATACAGTGCCATAAATGCTGTTGATTAATTCAAGTGGTTTCTGAGATGTTCTAGTACCATGCAAGGTAGAGGTTATAAATAGATTGCTATATAGAAGGGACATCTAAATGTGAGACGGGGAAGTCTTCCAGAAGAAGTGATCCTAAGTTAGGTCCTGAATGACAAGGAGTCTCTAACCAGAGAAGATGGGGGGCAGAGAAACAGGGAGGAGGGATGATCATGTTCAAAGCAGAGGGAGCAGCACAGACATACAGAACAGACTTGTGGTTGCCAAGAGGGAGGTTGGTGGGGGAGGGATGGATTGGAAGTTTGTGATTAGCAGACTGTTATGTATGGAATGGATAAACAACAAGGTCATACTGTATAGCATAGGGAACTATATTCAATATCCTGTGATAAACCATAATGGAAAAAGAATGTGTATATATGTATAACTAAATCATTTGCTGTACAGCAGAAATTAACACAACATTGTAAATCAACTATACATGAATAAAATAAATTTTAAAAAAGCAGAGGGAGCAGCATCAGAAAAGTTTCAGAAGCAAGAAAGGTCTGCTGGGGGGCATTGCAAGCCCTTGGCTGTGGCTGGCCTTTAAGTAGGATTGACTATTGCAGCAGCACTTATCAAATCTATGTTGAATGAAGGAATAGAGAGAAATGAAGCCGGGGAGGCAAGGAGGAATGAAATCTTAAGAAGCCTTTTAAGACATGCTAAAGCGCTTGGACTCCATCTTGACAATTATGGGACTCCATTGAAAAGAATGGTAGGATGGGTGGAGCTGAGGCAGGAAAGGGGTGTGATCAAGTTTTTATTTTAAATTTCCTGTTTTGGTGTTACCATCAATAATGATACGGGCAAGAGTGGAGGCAGGGAGCCCAGAAATGAGGCTATGGCTGTAATCTAGATCTTAGTAACCCCAAATGTGGTCCTAGACCAACAGCATCATCTACATTACCCAGCAGCTTGTTGGAAATGCAGAATCTTGGGGCACGGCAGACCTACTGAGTCAGATTCTGCATTTTAATCCGCTTATCAAGTGATTTGAATTCATATTAAAATTTCAGATTCACTTATCTAGAGTTAATTATGTTAGTGGTAGCAGGGCTAAGAAGAAAGGGAAGATTCGAGAGGTATTTCACTGGAACAGTCTACTAGAATTTGTGAATTAATGGATGAGAGCAGAGGAGAGCTAGGCAGATTTGGTGTCTGTAAGTGAAGAGTAGGGTTATAAGAGAGAGCTGGTACTGATCTCTTGGGCCTGTACTTTACAAAATTGATTTGTAATTATTCATGTAAGTAATAAAATAGTTATATGGCTAATCGCTGCCCTGAAAACTATAGCCAGGGGAGTGCTTACAATTATAACATAGGAAATAATATCATGGAGACGAAAGGCTCTGTAGTTAGCACTTTTTAGATTACTGCATCCTACCTCAAAGCGGCTCTCTTTATGGCAACATATTAGAGACTGAAACAGTACTTTGTCTCAGTTCAGTTTAGCATGAGTCTAGCAGATCAGCGGGGGAGGGGGGAAGGAAAGGAGGTTACAGGAGAGAGCGCGCGAGCCAGAGAGAGAGTCCAAAGCCTTTTCCTCCGCAAAAAATTTCATGGAAGTACTAGCATTTGAGCTGGGTATTGAAAGATGGATGTAATCTGAATGAGCAGAGGTAAGGCAAATGGAAGTGAACACAGGGATCTGTATCATCAGCAGGTAAACAGTGTATGAACGGAACAGACTGGTTAGGCTGGGGCATTGGGAGTGTAGGAAATAGGGCTGAAAACATAAATGGGGATCAAGGTGTGACATGACTTAAATGCCAAGCTAAGGAGCATGGATTTGCTTCAACTGGAAATGGAAAGGTATTAGAGTTGTGATTTTCAACCTTGGCTGTCATTGGAATCATCTGGGGAGCCTTAAACCAATACCTGGGTCCCATCCGCATAGACTCTAATTTAGTATGTTCTGGATTGTAGGCGAAGCACCAGAACTTTTTTTTTTTTTTTTTTTGCGGTACGCGGGCCTCTCACTGTTCTGGCCTCTCCCGTTGCGAAGCACAGGCTCTGGACGCGCAGGCTCAGCGGCCATGGCTCACGGGCCTAGCCGCTCCGCGGCATGTGGGATCTTCCCGGACCGGGGCACGAACCCGTGTCCCCTGCATCGGCAGGCGGACTCTCAACCACTGTGCCACCAGGGAAGCCCGCACCAGAACTTTTGAAAGCTTTTGTTTGAAAGGTGATTCTAATGTCAGCCAAGCTTGAGAAGCAGTGCACTAAAGAAGTTTGAGGAGAGAAGTGATATTACCAGGGATCAGTTTGCTGTCTCTCTCTCTCTCTGTGGGAAACCAGTGAGTAGTTTATGGCAGATCTGTTATCATTTGTTTGCTTGTGTTTTATAAAGCCAGACTTCTGAAGGCCCTTAGAGCTGTTTGAATAGAGTGCCATGGGTGTCAATCCTGAATTCATTGAAATGTGGACTTCTCCTTTTTACCATTTGATATTATTGTTTTAATGTAATCTTTTAAGAAAAAAAAAAGAAAACCCTGCTGTGTTGCCTCTCGCCAGAAGCCAGCTCTGCATTAGCTCTGAAATTAAGTTTGTGTTCAGTGATCTTTATACCACTCTTCGTGTCTGCTCATGCCAGAGAAATGGCAAGAGTTGCCAGGTTTTAGAACCTGTAATCTCCTCAGGCATTTTTTAAAAGTCCGTAGGAATCCCCACCTTTCCTCACCTACCTACCCATCTAGCCCTGCATTCTAAGAATAAAAGGTAGGTGTTTGTACTAATGTACCCATGGCAGAGATAACTACTGTCATAAAATGAGTATATTCCTAATAAATTGTCAGTTGGAAATTTGATAATGGAAACTTTAGATACTGAATTATAGAACCACCAGTGTCACATTGGGTCATCCCAATATTCTATATCAGTGGTATGAAAGATTTATTTCATATCTTATATATGTGCTTAATACACTTTCAACTACATTATCATATTTACTGTCTAACAATTCCACAAGGGAAGTCTTATCCCCATTTCACAGATGAGAAAAATAAGATTTAGAGAGATTGTGACTTGTGCAGGGTCATAGAACTAGTAAATGGAAGAGTGAAATTTGAGTATAGTTATCCAGCTCTGCATTGTGTTCCTCACACTATACATGTTTTATGTTTTGAAAGAGTTGGAGCATATTTTCTTTCCATTATATCAATCTCAGAACTTTAGGACTCTTAAACATTCCTGTTTCTTTTAATATATTTCTTAGGTTATATTAAACCCTGGTTAAAAATTTCATATACATTTTCAACACATGTGCCTTGTAAAGTAATGAGATGGGTTAATTTACTGTGTGCTTTGCAAATCCGTTTTGACTGATATTTATCTCTTAAATTTCAAAGGATGCCTCATATATATTATATACTAAATTTTCTGGGAGTCCATTCATTTTGTAGGTTTTATTCCTATCTCTTTTCAGCCTCTAGCTTTCAGATTGATCTTTTCAAATCTACAACTACACCTTTGCGTATGCCATTCCATTATTCTGATTTATCATATTTGGTCTCCTAATGGTTTATTTTACAAAACATGTTTTGAGAAACTGTTATGTGCCAAGAACTTTGGGGATACAATGATCAGTAAGATTGCAAGTCTTTTCCAAATTGACCCTCACTTTCTGGAGATGCAATGACAAGTACGAGATGCAGTTCAGGTGAAGCTATAGCATTTTGTGTACAAGGTGTTGATAAGGTTTTATGTTCAATATTCATCCTTACAATACCCATTTCTTGACCTTCGTGGTTGTCAAATTGTATGGCTTCAATAAATAGCCTTCAATGCACTTTAGATAATTTTTTATAAGAAATAAATAGGGCAAACCTACTGTAACTCATAATTTATAAATCTGACAAGTTTAATTTTTATTTGCTCCTTGATGAACATCTGTACATTTTCCCATATTAAAACCATTTTGTCACTTTACCCACTGACATAGCCTTGTTATACCTTGCTGGGATTTATCTCCATCTGCATACAATTCAGTTATCTACAACATGGCTTTTAAAATGGCACTGTGCTCTCACTTCCTAATCATTACCATTGCAAAATATTCAATAAGGCAGATCTCAGCACCAGTATTATTCATGTATCAGTTTTGCTGAGTGGACATTGAGATCTTCTGTGAAGGGAAAAATAGTCTTCAGAGTGATAAACATTCAAGAAAAAAACATCTTTTAAGTCATAGTTAAACTAGAGAGTAGATTTGAGGTTGCAGAAGTCAGTGACCAACTAAAAATAACCATTACAATAAGCACTGATTTACTAATTATTAAGATAAATATAAATGAGTATCGTATCTATCACACCTTTATATGATCTACCATTGCATTTTGGCATACTGGAAACTTCCTACATTCTACTGATTAGGTCAGAGCTCCTAATGTAAACAAAAATTGTAGAATCAGTTGGCAAGAAACACAGGAACCTTAAAGTATCAGAAAAGTATAGTAGGGTCTTTGATATTCAAGAAGATAGTCCTTGAGATTCATTTCTGGTAATCAAAAGAATAATTCCACAAGTTGAATTGGAATTCATAGGAGATGCCATTGTACCTCACACTCTAATCATAACTCCCTAAGTCACATCAAGGGACCTCAGGCTCACAGATTGCCACTTCCCTAAGATTCTGATCTTGAGGCTCTTTTTCTGGCCCCAACATCCTGGCATGCTCACTCTTCCAGGCTCCTGTCCTCTCTGAGCTTCTCCTCCATCACAGCAACACACCCAGTCATTTAGCGCATCCCACACTGACCCTGCCCATTGACTTCCTCCTCGTTTCCATGGCCAATCTTCATCCACCAGATTCTCCCCATCAGTCTTGTGTAGAGCTAGTCAAAATCAGGTTCTGACTTCCAGTCCTCAGATCTGGTCTCGATTTTGCCAATAATTACTATGAGATCTTACTTATTTCCTCATGAATATATCACTGTCTCTTCATTGTAAAGTAAAAGAGTTGCACAAAATTGTCTCTATACTTCCTTTTAGCTCTAAATGTTTTGCTTTTCTTATTAGGTACAGGGTAGAATAAAGGGAAGTAGCATTTGCAAAAGAAATGTATATGCTACCAATTTTCCTTAGCTTTTTTACTTTCAGTTTTAATGTAATTGTAGTGGCTGAATTAAGTCTCTCTTCCAACTTTCCTCAGCATTGATCTGATTGGATATATGGATGAATGACAAAAAAAAGTTGCAAAGGAGAAGGTTAAAGTGTAGCATATTAGGGAACTGCTTTCTAAATATATTGGTTAGCCATGTTGATGTGAGAAGTAGCATCCTGCATGAAAAAATATAGAATTTTTCAGCAAATCAAGATTAAATTAAAAAATACATACTGCATGAAATTGGGGCTAGGCCATGGAAGTGTGTACTCAGCTTCCCGAGGCACCACTTTCCCCTTCACGAGTAGAGCCAGGGTACAGAATGTCACCATCCTTTGCCTGATTTCATCAAACAAGCCTTCTGACAGTTCTCCCATCCTCTAGCTTTTCCTGGCTTCAGTCCATCTTCTCCAGGATGACCCAGGGTCTTGGTGCTCCGGCCAGGTGTCAGGCCTGAGCCTCTGAAGTGGGAGAGCTGAGTTCAGGATATTGGTCCACCAGAGACCTCCTGGCCCCTCATAATATCAGTTGATGAGACCTCTCCCAGTGGTCTCCATCTCAGTGCTATGACCCAGCACCACTCAATGACCAGCAAGCTCCAGTGCTGGATACTCCATGCCAAACAACTAGCAAAACAGGAACACAACCCCACTCATTAGCAGAGAGGCTGCCTAAAATCATAATAAGGTCACAGACACCCCAAAACACACCACTGGATGCTGTCCTGCCCACCAGAAAGACAAGATCAAGCCTCATCCATCAGAACACAGGCACCATTCCCCTCCACCAGGAAGCCTACACAACCCACCGAACCAACCTTACCCACTGGGGGCAGACACCAGAAACAACAGGAACTGCGAACCGACAACCTGTGAAAAGGAGACCCCAAACACAGTAAGTTAAGCAAAATGAGAAGACGGAGGAATACACAGCAGATGAAAGAGCAAGGTAAAAACGCACCAGACCAAACAAATGAAGAGGAAATAGGCAGTCTACCTGAAAAAGAATTCAGAGTAAAGATAGTAAAGATGATCCAAAATCTTGGAAATAGGATGGAGAAAATACAAGAAATATTTAACAAGGACCTAGAAGAACTAAAGAGCAAACACAACGATGAACAACACAATAAATGAAACTAAAAATTCTCTAGAAGGAATCAATAGCAGAATAACTGACACAGAAGAAAGGATAAGTGACCTGGAAGATAAAATGGTGGAAATAACTACCTCAGAGCAGAATAAAGAAAAAAGAATGAAAAGAACTGAGGAGGGTCTCAGAGACCTCTGGGACAACATTAAATGCACCAACATTTGAATTATAGGGGTCCCAGAAGAAGAAGAGAAAAAGGGACTGAGAAAATATTTGAAGAGATTATAGTTGAAAACTTCCCTATTATGGGAAAGGAAATAGTCAATCAAGTCCAGGAAGTGCAAAGAGTGCCATACAGGATAAATCCAAGAAGAAACACGACAAGACACATATTAATCAAACTATCAAAAATTAAATACAAAGAAAAAATATTAAAAGCAGCAAGGGAAAAGCAACAAATAACATACAAGGAAATCCCCATAAGGTTAACAGCTGATCTTTCAGCAGAAACTCTGCAAGCCACAAGGGAGTGGCAGGACATATTTAAAGTGATGAAAGGGAAAAACCTACAACCAAGATTACTATACCCAGCAAGTATCTTATTCAGCTTTGACAGAGAAATTAAAACCTTTACAGACAAGCAAAAGCTAAGAGAATCCAGCACCACCAAACCAGCTTTACAACAAATGCTAAAGGAACTTCTCTAGGCATGAAACACAAGAGAAGGAAAAGACCTACAATAACAAACCCAAAACAATTAAGAAAATGGTGATAGGAACATACACAGTGATAATTACCTTAAATGTAAATGGATTAAATGCTCCAACCAAAAGACATAGACTGGCTGAATGGATACAAAACAAAGACCCATATATATGCTGCCTAATGAGACTCACTTCAGAGCTAGGGACACATACAGACTGAAAGTGAGGGGATGGAAAAAGATATTCCATGCAAATGGAAGTCAAAAGAAAGCTGGAGTAGCAATTCTCATATCAGACAGAATAGAATTTAAATAAAGACTATTACAAGAGACAAAGAAGGACACTACATAATGATCAAGGGATCAATCCAAGAAGAAGATATAACAATTGTAAATATTTATGCACCCAACATAGGAGCACCTCAATACATAGGCAAATGCTAACACCCATAAAAGGAGAAATTGACAGTTACACAATAATAGGAAGGGACTTTAACACCCCCCCTTTCACCAATGGACAGATCATCCAAAATAAAAATTAATAAGGAAATACAAGCTTTCAATGACACATTGATCAAGATGGACTTAATTGATACTTATGGGACATTCCATCCAAAACAACAGAATACACTTTCTTCTCAAGTGCTCGTGGAACATTCTCAAGGATAGATCATATCTTGGGTCACAAATCAAGCCTTGGTAAATTTGAGAAAATTGAAATCATATCAAATATCTTTTCCGGCCACAGTGCTATAAGACTAGATATCAATTACAGAAAAAAAAAACTGTAAAAAAAATACAAACACATGGAGGCTAAACAATACACTACTAAATAACCAAGAGATCACTGAAGTAATCAAAGAGGATATCAAAAAATACGTAGAAATAAATGACATGAATACATGACGACCCAAAACCTATGGGATGCAACAAAAGCAGTTCTAAGAGGGAAGTTTATAACAATACAATCCAATCTCAAGAAACAAGAAACATCTCAAATAAACAACCTAACCTTACACCTAAAGCAATTAGAGAAAGAACAAAAAAAACCCAAAGGTAGCAGAAGGAAAGATATCATAAAGATCATATCAGAAATAAGTGAAAAAGAAATGAAGGAAATGATAGCACAGATCAATAAAACTAAAAGCTGGTTCTTTGAGAAGATAAACAAAATTGATAAACCATTAGCCAAACTCATCAAGAAAAAAAGGGGAAAAGGCTCAAATCAAGAGAATTAGAAATGAAAAAAGAGAAGTAACAACTGACACTGCAGAAATACAAAGGATCATGAGAGATTACTACAAGCAACTTTATGTCAATAAAATGGACAACCTGGAAGAAATGGAAAAATTCTTAGAAAAGTCTAACCTTCTGAGACTCAATCAGGAAGAAAGAAAGAATATAAACAGACCAATCACAAGCACTGAAATTGAAACTGTGATTAAAAATCTTCCAACAAACAAAAGCCCAGGACCAGATGGCTTCACAGGCAAATTCTATCAAACATTTAGAGAAGAGCTAACACCTACCATTCTCAAACTCTCCCGAAATATAGCAGAGGGAGGAACACTCCCAAACTCATTCTACAAGGCGACCATCACCCTGATACCAATGCCAGAGAAAGCTGTCACAAAAAAAGAAAACTACAGGTCAATATCACTGATGAACCTAGATGCAAACATTCTCAACAAAATACTAGCAAACAAAATCCAACAGCACATTAAAAGGATCATACACCATGATCAAGTGGGGTTTATCCCAGGAATGTGAGGAATCTTCAATATATACAAATCAATCAATGTGATATTAACAAAGGGAAGAATAAAAACCATATGATCATCTCAATAGATGCAGAAAAGGCTTTTGACAAAGTTCAACACCCATTTATAAAAAAAAAACCCTCCAGAAAGTAGGCAGAGAGGGAACTTACCTCAACATAAGAAAGGCCATATATGACAAACCCACAGCCAACATTATTCTCAATGGTGAAAAACTGAAAGCATTTCCAATAAGATCAGGAACAAAACAAAGTTGCCCAGTGTCACCACTATTATTCAACATAGTTTTGGAAGTTTTAGCCACAGCAGTCAGAGAAGAAAAACAAATAAAAGGAATCCAAATCAGTAAAGAAGTAAAGCTGTCACTGTTTGCAGATGACATGATACTATACATAGAGAATCCTAAAGATGCTACCAGAAAACTACTAGAGCTAATCAATGAATTTGGTAAGGTCGCAGGATACAAAATTAATGCACAGAACTCTCTTGCATTCCTATACACTAATGATGAAAAATCTGAAAGAGAAATTAAGGAAACACTCCCATTTACCATTGCAACAAAAAGAATAAAATACCAAGGAATAAACCTACCTAAGGAGAGACAAAAGACCTGTATGCAGAAAACTATAAGACACTGATGACAGAAATTAAAGATGATACCAACAGATGGAGAGATATACCACGTTCTTGGATTGGAAGAATCAATATTGTGAAAATGACTACACTACCCAAAGCAATCTACAGATTGAATGCAATCCTTGTCAAACTACCAATGGCATTTTTCAGAGAACTAGAACAAAAAATTTCACAATTTGTATGGAAACACAAAAGACCCTGAGTAGCCAAAGCAGTCGAGAAAGAAAAAGGAGCTGGAGGAATCAGGCTCCCTAACTTCAGACTATACTACAAAGCTACAGTAATCAAGACAGTATGGTACTGACACGAAAACAGAAATATAGATCAATGGAACAGGATAGAAAGCCCAGAGATAAACCCATACACATATGGTCAACCTTATCTTTGATAAAGGAGGCAAGAACATACAATGGAGAAAAGACAGCCTCTTCAATAAGTGGTGCTGGGAAAACTGGACAGCTACATGTAAAAGAATGAAATTAGAACATTCCCTAACACCATACACAAAAATAAACTCAAAATGGATTAAAGACTTAAATGTAAGGCCAGACACTGTAACGCTCTTGGAGGAAAACACAGGCAGAACACACTATGACAGAAATCACAGCAAGATCCTTTTTCACCTACCACCTAGAGAAAGGGAAATAAAAACAAAAATAAACAAATGGGACCTAATGAAAGTTAAAAGCTTTTGCACAGCAAAGGAAACCATAAACAAGATGAAAAGACAACCCTCAGAATGGGAGAAAATATTTGCAAACGAAGCAACTGACAAAGGATTAATCTCCAGAATTTACAAGCAGCTCATGCAGCTCAATAACAAAAAAGCAAACACCGAATCCAAAAATGGGCAGAAGACCTAAATAGACATTTCTCCAGAGAAGATATACAGAGTGCCAACAAACACATGAAAGGATGCTCAACATCACTAATCATTAGAGACATGCAAATCCAAACTACAGTGAGGTATCACGTCACACCATTCAGAATGGCCATCATCAAAAAGTCTACAAACAGTAAATGCTGGAGAGGGTGTGGAGAAAAGGGAACCCTCTTGCACTGTTGGTGGGAATAGAAATTGATACAGCCACTATGGTGAACAGTATGGAGGTTCCTTAAAAACCTAAAAATAGAACTCTCATATGACCCAGCAATCCCACTGCTTAGCATATACCTGGAGTAAACCATAATTCCTAAAGAGTCACGTACCACAATGTTCATTGCAGCTCTATTTACAATAGCCAGGACACAGAAGCAACCTAAGTGTCCATCAACAGATGAATGGATAAAGAAGTTGTGGCACATATATACAATGGAATATTACTCAGCCATAAAAAGAAACGAAATTGAGTTATTTGTAGTGAGGTGGATGGACCTAGAGTATGTCATACAGAGTGAAGTAAGTCAGAAAGAGAGAAACAAATACTGTATGCTAACACATACATATGGAATCTGAAAAAAAAAAAAAAGTTCTGAAGAACTTAGGGGCAGGACAGAAATAAAGACACACATGTAAAAATGGACTTGAGGACATGGGGAGGGGGACAGGTAAGCTGGGATGAAGTGAGAGAGTGGCATGGACATATATACACTATCAAATGTAAAATAGGTAGCTATTGGGAAGCAGCCACATAGCACAGGGAGATCAGCTCGGTGCTTTGTAACCACCTAGAAGGGTGGGATAGTGAGGGTGGGAGGGAGATGCAAGAGGTAGGGGATATGGGGATATATGTATACGTACAGCTGATTCACTTTGTGATATAGCAGAAACTAACACACCATTGTGAAGCAATTATACTCTAATAAAGATGTTAAAAAATAATAATAATAAAAATAAATTGGGGAATCACTCTTGATGAAGGGCTGTGACACCCTCATCCAGCTAAACTATCCTACTCATCCCCCAATTGTGCCATAAACATTTCTACCTCTTTGACTACTGAAATGCTTTCTCTTCTCTTTTTTCCACTTGTTTAATGTTCTGCTTCATCTTCAAGACCTCTCTTGAGTTCTAGTTTTTTTGTAAGGAGATTTTTCTAGCAGCCAAAACCAAGAATAGCCTCTTGCGCCTTTGAATTGCTAGAGCACAATTATCTGCTCCACTTATTTTGTTGCCATTAGTTTTTTTTTTTTTTTAGTTAGAGTATATTTGCTTTACAATGTTGTGTTAGTTTCTGCTGTACAGTGAAGTGAATCAGCTATATGTATACCTATATCCCCTCCCTCTTGGACCTCCCTCCCACACACACCCCATCCCACCCATCAAGGTCATCACAGAGCACTGAGCTGAGCTTCCTGTGCTTTATAGCAAGTTCCCGCTAGCTATCTATTTTATGCATGGTGGTGTATAACGTCAATCCTCATCTCCCAATTCGTCCCACCCTCCCCTTCCCTCACTGTGTCCACACGTCTGTTCTCTACATCTGCATCGATATTCCTCTTTTGCAAATAGGTTCGTTTGTACCATTTTTCCACATATATGCATTATTATATGATATTTGTTTTTCTTTTTCTGGCTTACTTCACTCTATATGATGGACTCTAGGTCCATGCACATCTCTACAAATGACCCAATTTTGTTCCTTTTTATGGCTGGGTAATATTCCATTGTATATATGTACCACATCTTCTTTATCCATTCCTCTGTCGATGGACACTTAGGTTGTTTCCATGTCCTGGCTATTGTTAATAGTGCTGCAATGAACATTGGGGTACACGTGTGCTTTTGAATTATGGTTTTCTTAGGGTATATGCCCAGTAGTGGGATTGCTGGGTCATATGGTAGTTCTATTTTGATTTGCATTTCTCAATAATTAGTGATCCTGAGCATGTTTTCATGTGCCTCTTGGCCATCTGTATGTCTTCTTTGATGAAATGTCTATTTAGGTCTTCCCCCATTTTTTAATTGGGTTGTTTTTCTTTTTGATATTGAGCTCCATGAGCTGTTTGTTTTTATGTATCGCTAGATGAATGTATCCTGTCTTTCCAACTAGATTTTAAGGTTATTGTGGAGGACCATGTCATGGCCCTTTTCTGTCCTCAGCATCTGGCTCAGTGCCCAGCACAAGTCATCACCCAATAAAAGCTTGTTGGTGGTAATAGCACATAATTCCATGAAAATCACTTAACTATTATTGACAGCATATTATTTGAGAGACATATTGTCTGCCTCTCCTTTGGCAGGAACATCATATCTTCACTCATAATGAAACTAGCCTTGTGGCCCTTCTGTAACCAGCTAATGCATAGCCAGAAGCTGAGTCAATTGAACATTTGCTGTGGACGTGAAAAGTGTTTAGCAACTATCAAAATGATTGTCTTAATCCTCTCAGTCTGTTATAACAAAACACCACAGACTGGGTAACTTATAAACAACAGAAATTTATTTCTCACCGTCCTGGAGGCTAGAAGTCTAAGATCAGCCTGCCACCATGGTCTGGTGAGGGCTGTCTTCCAGGCTGCAGACTGCTGACCTTTCACAGTGTCATCACATGGCACAAGGGACTAAGGATCTCTGTGGAGCGTCTTTTATAAGTCTTAATCCCATTAATAAGGGCTCTACCCTTATAACCTGATCACCTCCCAAAGGCCCCCACCTCCTAATGCTATCAACTTTGGGGGTTAGGATTTCAACGTATGAATTTTGGGGGGACGTAAATATTCAGACCATAGCAATGGCCAGTACTAATGAGCTAGTAGATATCACAGAACTTTTATGTGGTTTTTAATCCTGGAGGATTATCAAGAGCCTTAACTGTATATCTGTCACTATGTGAGTAAACGGGAAATATAAAATAATAATAGCTTATACTTGTAGAATAGTTTATATTTACTTATTTAATATTTACAATAACCCCTTTAAATAGGTAAAATTTCCCATTTTATAGAAATAATATTATTTCTAATTTTATAGATGAGAAGACAGGGCACAGAAGGGTTAAGTAACTTGCTCAAGATTGCACAGCTAATAATGGAGAGAGCTGGGATTTGAACTTAGGTAGCCTGACTCCAGAGTATAAAGCTAATATGCCATAAAATAAGTTGGTTCCCTACATTCTATAATGACTGGTTAGATATAAGTAAGTAAAATATATTTTAATTAAAGAAATTTGAGTATTTGGTGGCTTTTCCAAATGAGAATGAAAGCCACATGAGAGCTGGAAAAGTCCCTGTGAGGAAGTGCCTTCTGCCAGCTCAAGGTCAGCTCAAGGTGATACTCAGTTCCTTTCCACCCTCAAGTTATTTTCCATTACTGTGAAAGCAGAAATGGGAGCCCTGGCTGAGGTGAAGAGGGCCTTTCATCTTCCCAGGCGGGGGGACCACTTGGGAAGGCAGGCTGATGAGAGCTGCGGGGGAGCTGAGCCATTTTAAAAACACATGAAAGTAAGAGCTTAAGAAAGAATTTTTACCAGGGTGGCAAAGTTGAGGGTGTATGCTTATGCACGCACGCAGGAAGCGTGGGTTAAAACTGATCAGCGATTAAAATTCCTTAGACCTTTAAAATGCAAATGACTTGAAAAATTTCTGATAAGTCATATTTCTGATAAGTAAGCACTCTCATTTATGGGTACTAAAACATGGTACTTGATTCTAGATAATATTTGAAGTTGCATGAAATTCACTAGCTAAAGCTATTGCCTGCTGGGGCTTGGGAAAGAATTCCATTGATTTCTCATCGCTACCTTTTTGTCCTTAGAAAGTAGTGGGGCAATTAAAACTTTTCCTCTTTAAACCTTTGTGCAGATAATGGCACAAATTCTTCAGTGTAACTTACAAAGACAATGTCACAGCAGTAAACTCCGATTCCCTGTCCTGGTTTTTTGGAGATTGAAGTCAGGCACACACATTTTCAATGACACCCATTTTTTCTTTGTCCTTCTGAACTTGCTGCTGCAGTTTTCTCTCACTAACGCATGCTGCCAGCCAGGTTCTTCAGTATGAATAGTGACTACTCTGGCTCTCTCACTGGGACCCTCTAATTACATGGCTAAGTTTGAAGATTTCAACTTATTTTGGCACTCAGGGTGGTGACGCAAGATTTAATTCTCTCCTCAGGCTATCTAATTAATAAAACTCTCTATTTTTTGTCAGGATACATTCAGCAGGGGTTTAAATAACTAGTTCTCCAAGAGTCCTATTTTGCCATTGTCAAAAACTGTTCTTTAAATCTGCTAAAAATATCCCAGGATACAGTAAAGGGAATGCACAGCTTCCTCCCCTTGTGAAGATATGGTGAGTTTCTTTTGCATTTGGCTGTTTTAAATATATGTCAAGAAGAGTGGGAGGAAGGAGTGAGATTTTTGGCACCAAAAACTACTCAAAGGCTCAAGTGATTAAAGATGTACCTTCCCCATCTATAGGGATGAGAGAAGAAAGAGTTTAAAATATTCTGGGCATATCCTTTCTTCCTTTTTCTTTCTCTCCTTTATTAAGTCTGCATATTCTACCTAAACGGATGAATTTCACTGCGAAATAAATTCAGTTGGAGTTGCATTCTTCTAAGAAATAAAGTAGGGAATTTGGTTTTGCTTTAAAT
This sequence comes from Tursiops truncatus, assembly GCF_011762595.2. Classification (NCBI taxonomy): domain Eukaryota; kingdom Metazoa; phylum Chordata; class Mammalia; order Artiodactyla; family Delphinidae; genus Tursiops; species Tursiops truncatus. The sequence continues at coordinate 74,086,779 of NC_047042.1, read as the reverse complement.
TCCACCGTGATGAACAATCAAGGATAAGAAATCCAATAGATCAGTGACAAGAAACAAATTACACATTGGATATCAAGAAATAGGCCATTATTTTGAAAATATCTCCATAAAATGAAAAGATTCCCAAACCTCAGTTATGATCCACTTACAGAATGATGTACCCTGTGCAATTGCAGTAAAACAAACAGCATTTTGTGTCTGTGGTTCACTGCAATGAAATTTCACTCATGTGTTTTCTTTTAAAACAATTATCTTAGGGAAAGAATTCATTAATTCCATGAAATTTATTGAGCATTTTATATGTGCCAGACAGTGAAATTTTGCTCATGTATTTATTTTATTTTAGAAAATTAATTTATTCAATGAATATTTACTGAGCATCCTCTGTGTAACAGACAATATTCCAAGTGCTGAGAAACAGCAGAGAAAGAAACGTAAAAATCTCTTCCTTCATAGAGTGTGCAGTATAGTTGGGGAGACAACCAGATAAATGGACAAAATATAGATTACATTAGATAGTGACTAGTGCTAAGGAGAAAATTAAAATAGGGAAGGGGGAATATGAAGGCTCCTGGAGAGTTACAGTTTTAGAGAGGGTGGCTAGAGAAGCTTTGGTTGAGAAATTAACATTTGCATAAAAACTGAAAAGAAGTGAGGGGCTTGTATAGGGAGAAGAACGTTCCAGGCAGAAGGCCAGTGCAAAGGCCCTCTGAAGTGGGGACAAGTGGGCAGATTTGAGACACATTAAGGAAACCAATGTGATTGGAGGAGAGGAGAGATGTGGTAGGGGCCTGATCATGGAAGGGTCTATACATCATTATGAGGACTTTGTCTTTTGTTCAGAGTAAGGTGAGATTTTTGAGTAAATGAAGGTTGGAGGCAGAGGAATGACATGATCTGAAAAGTTTTAACACGATTGCTCTGGCAGCTGTTCTGAGAATAAGGTGAAGAAGGGGCAAGAAGAATAGCAGGGAACCAGGTTAGAGGTTGTGGCAATGATCCGGATGAGAGATGATGGTGCATTGGACCAGGACAGTATCAAGGGAGGTGGTGGGATGTGGGCAGATTTTGGATATATTTTGAAGTTACAGATGACAGGATCTATTGGTGACCAGGGTGACATGTGAGGAAGAGAATCAAGAATGACCACAGCATGTAGAAGGATGAGGTGGCCATTTACTGAGATGGTGAGGAATGTGAAAGGAACAAGTTTAGGGGGAGATGCCACTAGTGCAGTTTTGGACATGTTAAATTTGAGAGGTTCCCATAAGACATTTGAGTGAGATATCAAGTCTGGAGTTCTGGGGAGAGGTCTGGTTCAGAGGTATATACATATCTCCAAAAGCCATGGTATTGGACAAGATCTCCAAGGAAATGAGTATGGCTGGAAAAGAGAGGTCCAAGGACCAAGTCCTAGGGCACATGTACACTTTGACTATAGGGAGATGAAGAGACACCAAAGAAAGAGACTGAAAAGCAGTGATTGAAGAGGTAGGAGGAGAGCCAGGTGAATGTGGTATGTTAACCCGAGTTCTCTGTGCAGAAGCCAAGATAGAATTAAACATACAAGTATTTTATTATGGGAAATGCCTATGAGAGAAAGTAGAGGAGGGAGCCACATTTGTCTAGGACAGCTGAGAGGCTGCAATGATAGTCTATCCACAAGCGAAGAAGGTTAGGGAGGTAGGGGTTGAATGGCTGCAGTTTAAAGTGGGTTCAGCAAGTCCATTGGGAAGTTCTCAAGCCAAAGTCAACCGTCTGAATGGTGTTGGTTTCCCAGGAATGAGCCTGTCTTGATAGCCCTGCCACAAGCAGCCATTTGGAGGCTTGGCCTTATACTCTATGCAAGTATAACAATGGATTTCATAGGCAGTAGTTGGGGGTCCTTGGTCAATTAAGCCCCCTCTAGTTAGAGGCAATGTTTACACACCTGCCAAATATGGTGACACAATTATTTATTGCTGTGTGATAAGCAAACCTAAAACTTTGTGCCTTAGACCAACAACTTATTACTATATATCAAGGCTGTATGAACTGACTGAGCTCAACTAGGTAGTTTTGTTTTGTTTGTTTGTTTGTTTTTGCGGTACGCGGGCCTCTCACCGCTGTGGCCTCTCCCTCTGCGGAGCACAGGCTCCGGACGCGCAGGCTCAGCGGCCATGGCTCACGGGCCCAGCCGCTCCACGGCATGTGGGATCTTCCCAGACCGGGGCACGAACCCGTGTTCCCTGCATTGGCAGGCGGACCCTCAACCACTGCTCCACCAGGGAAGCCCCAACTAGGTAGTTCTTGCTTGATATCACTCATGCAGTTGCAGTCAGATCTTGGCTGTATCTGGAGTCACTGAAAGCTTGACTCGGCTGAAAGGCCAAAATGGGTTCTTAACCACATGTCTAGCACTTCAGAACTCTTCCATGTGGCCTCCTGGGTTTATTACATGGCATCTCACAGCTCTAAGAGGCAGAAAAAAGGATCTGCCAGTTCTCTTAAAGGCTAGGTCTGGAACTTAAAGTGTTATTTCTATTAGTCAAAATATATTCTGTTATTCAAAGCGTTGACAAGCTAGCCTAGATTCAAGGGGGTGGAGGAACAGACACCATTTCTCAGTGGGGGAGTGACATGCATGTACAGGAAGAAAAATAATTGATCAGCTATCTTTGAAGATAAGCTATCACACCAAGTGAAAATATTTGAAGAGAGGAGAGAATAATCGACTATGTCAAATGCCATTGAGAGATCATTAGAAATGAGGATGAGATGTACTTAGCAATGTAACCTTAAGAAAATATTACCTGTAATGGTATAGGTAGAAGTGGTTTTGAAGAGTATGGAAGGAGAAATATTGGAGCTAGATAGTATACACAATTTTTCCAAAGAGTTTTGTTGTAAACTAAATGAGAAAAATCAGACAGTAGTAGAAACGGGATGAGGGATCAAGAAAGGGTTATTTTTTTTTTTTGGAGGTACGCGGGCCTCTCACTGTTGTGGCCTCTCCCGTTGCGGAGCACAGGCTCCAGACGCGCAGGCTCAGTGGCCATGGCTCACGGGCCCAGCCGCTCCGTGGCATGTGGGATCTTCCCGGACCGGGGCACGAACCCATGTCCCCTGCATCGGCAGGCGGACTCTCAACCACTGCGCCACCAGGGAAGCCCAAGAAAGGGTTATTTTAAACTGTGAGAAACAGTGTTGTGTATATGGTCATGGTAATGATCCAGTAGGGGGAAAAACTGATGATAAAAAAGAAAAAGGAAACATTACTAAATAATTTTCTTAAGCAGGCAAAGAAGGATGGAACTAATGTACAAGTGGAGGGTTTGGCCTTAGGTGTAAGGACAGCTTATGTGCACAGATGCAGGCAGTTGGGTAGATATAGTTGGAGAACAAGGGAATTTCTTTTTTGATTACATCTAATTTCTCAGTGAAATAGGAAGCAAGGTGATCACTGTGAATAGGGATAGGGAGAACACTTGACATTTTGAGGAGAGAGGAGAGGCATGAAAGGCCTCCAGAGAGTGGGAGAAGGAATTGATTAGGGGTAGAATGATTGCTATACAATCATAGGAGGCCTCTGAGGTTGAGGAAATTAGAGGGTGACCAGTCAGCATAGATCTATATTTTACTCATGCATATTCAGCAGAACATGGACTAGTGGGAGAGATGGGTTTAAGCGTTGTAGTTTAGCCAAGGGAATTATACGAAGCTAGAGAGAGGCAAGTGAATTGTAGGCACATGCAGGGGGGTGATTTTGATAGTTGATCGTGGAGTTTAAGATGTTGACTTTGATCACTAAAATGCTGTCCCTCTCAAAATGCTATACTTCTGTGTTTGTGGCTTTTAAATTTTTTCCAGTGGTTTTTATTCCTCCTTTTATTCAGTACATTAAAACATCCCAACGTTTGAGTAGGCTTGATCAGAAGGCATTGACTTACCTAGCTTTAGAAGTGTTGGACTAGAACATTTTTAAGGGTTTCCTGGGGTTCAGCTCTGATATTCTATGCTTATCTTAAGGATTAATTGTATACCTGTTATGTGCAGTTCTCTATAGGAGGTGCTTTGGGATTTACAAAGAAACATTTGATACACTCTATGACCCCAAGATGATTATAATTCAGTATCTTTTTAAAGTAAGTTTAGAATGTAGATGTGCTGGAACTTAAGTATTTAGTGATTGGTGAAAATTGATATTTATTAATCTGTTAGTTCTGGTCATATGCAACTATGATAGTGGGCTAACCCCATGTTTGCCCTGACCCTATCACATCATCAATAAACTCCAGGGTCCAGCAACTTTGCCTCCCAGAAACTTAGATTGGAGGGGGGGAAACTGGTGGGTGTTACTTTAGCAGCACATCTCAGAAATGGTGGATTCAAAGGGTTTGTTCATGTAGGGTCATTGGGAAATGTGGGAAGACTTGGGGCACTTTGATGACTCCAAGAAGGAGAGAATATTCTCCTTTTGCTGTCATGTCAACGTAAGCATAGTCGTCTTTGTGTGGAAGAAAATGTGAGTAGTATATAGGCCATTTCTATATTCAGCCCCTGCACTAAACTGGGGCACAGATGATGCACTCATTTCAGACAGTACCAATTGCTGCAGATGGACTCTGCATTTATCAGTTGGCATATTCATTAACTTGACGGAGATGATTGGTTTCATTGTGCCACATTCTGGTTGTTTGATGTAAAAAGTCCAGGTGTTACTCTAGATACTTCGGGCCTTCAGGCAGAAAACATCATCTACATAGAAGTTTATTACTCTTGACATTTGTATCAACCAGAAGACACCAGTTCAGGATGAAAGATTAGCGTATGCTGGCGAAGCTGGGAGGCCAGGCCAGTGGAGAGGGTTTTTTCCACTACATCTAGGTTTTATAGTAGCAAGTCCTATAGTAATGTCCAATTAGGTTGGAATTATCCTCCTTCCATAAGGACAAGAAGGATTATGAAGGACAAAAGTTATTCTCATGTTGCCAGAATGCTCCACTTTAAGAAGATCCAGTCTAAATGTATGAAAAATGTACACTGGGGGAAAGAATTCATAGCGTAAATGAATCCTTTATAATATGTAAACGTTTGCCTCAGAAATCCTTTAGATTTGCCTCAGAAATCAACTACAACTGCATTTTAAAATTGCCCAGTTTACCAAAAATAGTTTTTATATTTATTGTATAATGTGAGTTGCAGGAGAACATTGATTTCACACTTACTACTTATAATTGAAACTAAAAAATAAGAGGGAGGAGAGGTTATGGGTCAAATTTGCAATTCTCAAATTGCAAATAGAACCGCTGCAAAGTTTATTCTATACAAAAACAAAAACAGCAACAATAACAACAACCTCAAACCAAAAATCATGTGTCAGAAGAGCAGATAAAGCTAGCCATAGCTCAGGCAAGCAGGTGGGCGGGCAGTCAGGAAGGTGGGTGGACCCAAGAGTGGAGACGTGGGTGGCAGGCTGTTCCATCCATGTACAGGGGAAGAATTGTAGGCAGGGTCCAGAGAGTGGCAAGACAGACTGGCAAGAGAAGCATCTGAAAGTATGGCTGGAGGACTTCACTGTTAAGGCAAAGGCTGCTTGCTTTGTGCTTTCTCTATGTGGGCAAATCGCCTGCTACATGTGGGCGGTCCTGACCCATGGGGTTACAAAGAGCCAGAAAAAGTCAGGAGTTCAAGTGAATTCTACCTATGATTAGAGATGCTAAAATTACCCCTAGACCAGCCTGGTGATTCTGAAAGAGAGGAGCACAAACAGAAATTCCCCTTGGTCTCTGGGAGTTGATGATAACAACTTTCTGCCAGGGACTTCAGTCATGCAACAGATGTCACCAAGGACATGGCTTAAGTGTCCAGTTGGCCATCCTTGATGTCACAGAAGACCTCAATGGGGTTGGAAGTCAATTTCTCTTGAGATTCCTGCTTGAATATCAGTTAAACATTAGTAAATAAACCCTGTGGCTAATATTTTTGAGTTTATGAGAAAAGAATTAACTGTTAACAGTGAAAAAAGCAGCAGATGTCAGGAAGAGTGTTGGGCCCTTCAGGAAGGGGGCAGGGAAGAGACAAGGGGTGGTTTCTTTCCCTTCCGGGACCAAACTTCTCCCTTAACATTCTAAGGATGCAGAGACAGCTCACCCCTAACACTGGCATAATAGAAATAGAACTCACGGGGCCAGATGAGATTTCAAGAGATTCACACGTTAAAGATTGTCTGCATGTTGATGATCCTGAGTGATTTGGATGGGTGTTGTCCTCCGTGTAAGACTGTGTCCATTCTCCTAACAGACCTAAATTCCTCAGCTCTTAGGTCATAATTTGGCTTCCTAATTTTCAGCTGAGGGAAACAGAAAGCAGTGTTGGAGTTTTTCAGTCCCAGATGGTAGTCTCTGCTTCCAAAGAACATTTATTCATTATTTCAGTGAATTTTCTTAGTGATGGCTCTGGCAAATTCTATAGGGCTACACAGACCTATAAGAGGTTGGGTGAATAGAATAACACCCTTCATCTACTTCCTTCATACTTCTCAGTCTCATCTTCTCACTCTCTTTGGGCTACTCTCAATCCTCCGCTGGTCATTTAAGTTTTGAAGCTCACTACCGCTCCATTTTTGGTCTCCTTACACTCCGTTTTCCCTTAGTAATCTCACCCATTCCTATGGCTTCAGATACCATTCATGTACCAATGATTCCCAAATAGGAAACTCTACCTCAGTGGTTCTCAAAATGTGATCCCTGAACCAGCAGCAACAGCATTACCTGGGTAGAAATTCAAATTCCTGCCCTTTCTCCCCGCAACCCTGTGAGATTAGAAACCCTGAGAGTGAGGTCTAGTAATCTACAGTTTAACAAGCTCCACCGGTGATTCTGGTGCTCGCTAAAGTTTGAGAACTACTGCTTTAGTTTGTCCTATTTTTGTGAGCTCCATGCTGGTATAGCTGCCCAACTACAGTTTCATAGATGTCTAACAGACATGTACAAAACGGAAACCATGATCTTTCTCCACCTCCCAAACTGTTCCACATTAGGTATTCCAGATTCAGTAAATTATATCATCACTCAGTTTCTTAAACCTGAAATCCAGAGTCACCTCTGACACTTGTTTCCACCTCACATTCCACATTCAATTAATGACCACACTGTGTTCAACTTTACTTCTAGAATGTATTTTGTACATACCTGTTTATTTCCATCAAGAATACTTCAACCCTGTCCTAAGCCACCATCGTCATCTGTTGCCTAGACTACTGAAATAATTTCCACTTGGTGTCTCTGTAGCCTCTTCTGGTCCTCAGCAATCTACTCTTCATATGCTCTTGCCACAGTTCTGATCATGTCAGCCCTTAACTTAGAATCTTTCAAGGACTATCATTTGCACTTAGAATTAGGACCCAAATCTTTAGTAGGTTTTACAAAATTAGTGCTTCTCAAAGGGTCGGGGGGTAAACTACTGAATTAGAATCTTTTGGAGATAGGACTTGGAAATTTGTATATATAATATTATATAATGCATTCCAATTACAGTCAATCCTCATAAAATTTCATATTATAAAATGTTTAATGTAATAATGTATAATTAGTTTTTAGCAGTAAATACAGTTCCCTTTCACTAAAAGCCTAAGAAAAGTTTGATCATTATTCTTCTCATTTAAAGAAGACTTTTCAATTAACAGTTTACTCTTTATGTTTAATTCACTAACATTTTTAGTATAATTGTGTTGTTTTGATCAAGAATGTGTTACTAAAAATTATAATGGTAACTCAATCCAGAAAAAATTCATAACATTTGAAGTCTCGTGGTTAGAGAAAATTAAAAATTAAATTTCAACCTATATGCATATTTTGTTACAGACAAGCATGATACAATGATCAACAAAATATTTTTCAAGCACAAAATATACTATTCAAGAATAAACATCTTTGGGAGTATAGTAGAATAGAAATATGAGTTAACAAGGAAAAAAGGAACAATGGAAATTTTCTAAATGTTAAAGAAGAGTATATTAATATATTTTAAATGGGTTATGGTAGTTATAAAATTATAGCATTTGATTTCTCATAAGACATTTAGAAGAATGTTGTAGTAGTTTCATTTGTAAATGTCAATTCTTACAATGTGCCAGAAATTAAATGCTTTGCAGCTATTTAATATTATGATGATTTTTTCCTGAAAGCAAAAATCTTTGACGCAATGATTTTTCAAAATTATTGGAAAGCGTACAAGAGCAAAAATAAAGACCATTGATAGTAGTGTTTGGGGCAAACTTCTCTATCCTAGCTAGTTTGTTCTCTTAACTAAAGTAAAAGTGTTTGACAAATTAATTTGTAAGTAAGAGTTGAGACAGCATACTCCTATAGATTATTGGGCACAAGATTACTCCCCAAATTTTAAAAAGTCAAATACGGAAAAATAATGACAAAATCTAATGTTCACCCATTCCCACAGAAGAAGCCTCAGAAAAAGGCTGTGACCCCCAAAGTCATAGGGAAAAGGATTGTTGTATAAATTTGGTCAAATAGGGGTCAGTTTCATCTCTAAGGGTCAGGGGACATAGCTAAAAGCAATCCTTCTTATCTTGACTTTGACACTCATCCAGATGCACATCTGGATATTTAAGTATGTAGGAGTCTACAGAAAAGTGGACCCAGTCAGACAGGAAGTATCTAAGACCAAGAAGCCTGAGATTTTCCAAGAGTTATACCACTGTTGAGAATTTGTTCATAAATTGGAAGGAGCTGGTTTGTTATCCTAACTTTCACAACAGGGGGCTGGAGTTAATTTGTTCTGGTTTGAATGTCTTTCCCATCCTTTTTCTATGCTAAGTAGTATTTCTGCTTTCTGTTATCCTGTGTTTCTTGACCTGTTAAACAGACTGCCTGGTGAAAATCTATTCTCTCTTTATCTTAGAATGTTTCATCTCCCCCTCAGTAGTATAAAGGATTTTTGTGATTTTGATATTTGTTTGGTCTATTGAAATTAGACCTGGGGGAAAGGAAATCCAAACTGATAGCTTTAAATGGGGAAATGTTAATCAAAGACTACAAACTTTCAGTTATAAGATGAATAAGTTCTGGAGATCTCATTTACAGCATGGTGACTATAGCTAATAATACTGTATTATACAGCTGAAAGTTAAGAGAGTAGATCTTAAATGTTCTCACCAGAAAAACAAAATTGTAATTATGTGACATGATAGGGCTTTTAGCTAATGCTATGGTGATAATCAAATCACAATATGTAAGTGTATCAAATCAACACATTGTGCACCTTAAACTTACACAATGTTATATGTCAATAATATCTCAATAAAGCTGGGGAAAACCCCCCAAATTATAGCTTTGATGCAAAGATATCAAGTTGAATGCTTCAAAGAATGCCAAGTGCTAATAAGAGAGGAAAATTCGCAGGGAAAACATAGGAAATTAGGGGGGAAATGAAGCTTGCATCATAGTAGGAAAGACAATGAAAGTATAAACAAGTAAAAATATATAATGACGAATGCTAAGGAGAAAAAAAGCACAGGAGAAAAAATTAGCAGAGTAGGAAGGGAGGAAGTGAGCCCTGTGACTCTCTCAGGGGAGAGCAAGGCAAGCTGAAGAAACAGCCCTTCAAAGACCCTACAGTAGGGGACACGGGTTCGAGTCCTGGTCCCGGAAGATCCCACATGCCATGGAGCAACTAAGCCGGTGCGCCACAGCTCCTGAGCCCATGTGCCACAACTACTGAAACCCACGCGCCTAGACCACAACTACTGAAGCCCGCGCTCCTAGAGCCCGTGCTCCACAACAAGAGAAGCCACTGCAATGAGAAGCATGCGCACCGCAATGAAGAGTAGTCCCCGCTCACTGCAACTAGAGAAAGCCCATGCACAGCAACAAAGACCCAAGGCAGCCAATAAATAAATAAATAAAAATAAATAAAATAATTTCTTTTAAAAGACCCTGCAATGGGAGCCTGCCCAGATGACACCAATAAGGACAGTAGGGCTGGAGCTGAGTGACCAAAAAAAATAGGAGCTGAAGCCAGAGAGATTGCTAGTGGGCTAGGTCATAAAGAGCATCATGAATGACCATAAGGACTTCACCTTTTATTCTGAGTGTGCTAGGAAGCCACTGTTGTTGGGCAGAAATATGACGTGGTATGGCAGGATCACCCTGGATGCTGGGTTGAGATTAGACTGAAGCGGAACCAAAGTAGATTCCAAAGGCTAGGTAGGAGGCAAAGACATTGAGATAGGTGTGATTTGATGGTGACTTAGACTAGACAAGTGACAAATGGAGGCAGTAAAAGTGGTTCGAGTGTGAAGAAGATATGAAGCTATAATAGATTTGACCAAGTGGAAAAATTTCATAAACATTTTACAGTTTTTATGAATATAAGACGGCATCAGCAATATCTAGAGCACTTTCAAGCCATATCGATCTCTTAGGTACCCCCTGATACCATAAAGGTAAAAGATTCTGAAAAGGAGGGTTTATTCTAGCAGAAACCAAATGCCAAGAAACAGGTTGTTGGCTCTTTGTGTAGGGAATGCTGGCCTTTTGCCACTGACTGGGGCCAGGAGACAATCAGTGACCTGCCTGAGCCTGGTCTTGTAAACGGGGAGATAGGATTGTAACACAGCCACAAGGAAAGGCCAGGTGGAAAGCATCTGATGCCGCCTAATGTAATTAGCCCAATGATAAAGATGCACAAGCACGTGGTGGGGTGAAAATTTGAATTTGTAGCCGTATGTGTCCCCTTTAGAGTGATATCTTCTCAGCAGGATGGAAGCATGGGGTTGGAAAGGTGAGGGGACTGGTACAGAAAGTCAGAGCACATGGAGTTGAGCATTTGCCTCTGAGCCAAAGCAGTCAGATTCCCCTTCCAACTGACAACATAGCCAGAGCTCTCAACTTTGTTCCAGAAGGTTCTTTGTTCTTCTATTTGAACATACATCTGCTAGCTAACAGCTTGGGAATTTGAGCACGTAATTCTGTTTCCTGCCAAAAAGCCAGCCCTTCCTGCTAGACTCACAACTAAGTGATTGTTAAAGTAACCAATTAGTCTTATCTCTTTTGCAAAGAGATACCAACTACATTTTCATATGAAAGGGAACATCCCAGTTACAAAATCCACAGGAATACAATGACAGTGGGGAGGTTGGACAGAGAGGGAGAGGTGATTATTTGGGAGAATGAGGGTGGGTAATACAAATCCAGCATAAAAAGTTGGTTGGAATATGCCAAGAACCTAATTCAGGTCCCTTGTCCTCACACTTTACCTTGGGTGATAAAAGCTCATCAGAAAACCATGGAAGGATCTAATAAAGGATGATTTTACCTAACGGTGAAATATTCATATGTCTCGTGACAGAGGTAACATAACCTTTCTTTGCATATTGCTGTGGCTACATTTTTTTTCTTCATTGCTTTGACGGGCTCCCATCATATTCCAGATCAAATTGACCACAAATCTCTATCTCTTCAAAATTATTTGCACATTTTTTTTCACCTAGAAAATGTGGGAAACACTTATCTCCTAACTTGTCCTCTCTTCAGCTTTTCTAGTGTACTCACACTTAATTGCATAGAATTATAACATTCTGTTAAGCTAAATCAATAAGCCTCAAAATTTACTGTCACCAGATCCAAGCCAAGGGCCATTAAATTTTCCCAGGATATTAGGCACAAATGGGCGTCTCAAGCCAGTCTCCTCAGTCACAAGGGCTCTAGGATAGTAGTGGGCTTGGTCAATCTACTAAAGTTAATAGACTCCTATTAGGTTCCTAGGAAAGCTTTCTGAAGGATTAGCACAAACCCCAACATTCTGCATAATTCTCCTGAAAGAAAAGGATGCTTAAAACTTTAAAGCATTAAGCAAGGCTACATAATCAAGAGCCTTTAGATTTTTCATTTTATACTCCCAACTTTTGAGATCAGGTCAAAGATGGGGTGGGGGTGGTGGTGTCAATGTAACTGTCCTTGATTCTGAAAGGGTGGTGATATTGAAGTAATTCATTTGTTTAAGAATGTCTACCAATGTCTAATGGATTCCCAATATCCATTTATGTAACTTAAATCAGTGACAACCCACAGCTCTTTGGTTTACAACTCTACTGTGAACGACTAAAATATAGATTGGGCTGAATAGTTTCTTGGTCATTAAACTGGTTAGAAAAGATACAGTGATTTTATTTTATTTTATTTTTAATTTATTAGAGTATGGTTGATTTACAGTGTTGTGTTAGTTTCTGGTGTGCAGCAAAGTGATTCAGTTATACATACACATATATTCTTTCTTTTTCAGATTGTTTTCCCATATAGGTTATTACAGAATATTGAGTACAGTTCTCTGTGCTATATAGTAGGTCCTTGTTGGTTATCTATTTTATATATCTTAGGGTGTACATGTTAATCCCAAACACCTAATTTATCCCTCCCCCTCACATTTTCCCTTTGGTAACCATAAGCTTGTTTTAGAAATCTGTGAGTCTATTTCTGTTTTGTAAATAAGTTCATTTGTATCATTTTTAAATTAGATTCTGCATGTGAGTGATATCATATATTAGTCTTTTTCTGTCTGACTTACTTCACTTAGTATGATAATCTCTAGGTCTGTCCATGTTGCTGCAAATGGTATTTCGTTCTTCTTATGGCTGAGTAATATTCAATTGTATATATATATTGGTTGGCCAAAAAGTTCTTTTGATTAATGAATATGTTGTTCAATAAAGTTATTGGTGAAAATGAAAAATGTGTCTTTTATTTTTACTCAAAACCAGACGAAATTTTTGGCCAACCCGATACCATATCCTATTTATCCATACCTGTGTCGATGGACATTTAGGTTATTTCCATGTCTTGGCTATTGTAAATAGTGCTGCAATGAACATTAGGGTGCATGTGTCTTTTTGAATTATGGTTTTCTCAGGGTATATGCCCAGCAGTCGGATTGCTGGGTCATATGGTAGTTCTATTTGTAGTTTTTTAAGGAACCTCCATACTGTTCTCCATAGTGGCTGTATCAATTTACATTCCCACCAACAGTGCAAGACGGTTCCCTTTTCTCCACACCCTCTCCAGCATTTATTGTTAGACTTTTTGATGATGGCCGTTCTGACTGGTGTCAGATGATACCTCATTGTAGTTTTGATTTGCATTTCTCTGATAATTAGTGATACTGAGCATCTTTTCTTATGCTTTTTGTCCATCTGTATGTCTTCTTCGGAGAAATGTCTATTTAGATCTTCTGCCTGTTTTTTGATTGGGTTGTTTGGTTTTTGATAAAGAGCTGCATGTTTGTATATTTTGGAAATTAATCCCTTGTTGATCGCTTCATTTACAAATATTTTCTCCCATTCTGTGGGGTGTCTTTTCATTTTTTTCATGGTTTCCTTTGCAGATACAGTGATATTAAAACTTCCCAGTCCTTAAGATGTTACTCCATGGCAGAACCCCCTGAACTACTATGAAAATATAATTTAAAAAATAAAGTGTAACAATAATGAGAGAATGTTGGAGAAAGAAGAGGAACATAATGTGCAGCAAAATTAGCCATATAATGTATTAATAGGTCCTAGTTCAAAAATGTTGTAGGAAGAAGTAGACTTTAAAACCTGAGGGGAAAAAGTTTAAGCTGAAAACAGAATCAGAAGTTCAAAGATGATGAAATACTGATGTCAATTTAATAAAAACAAGTGTCTATACAATATAGTGGAAATTAAGGGTCTGGTTCTTCGCATAATTTAGATTAGGGAAGCGTAATATGGTTTGCACATATTTGGAATATAACCAGCTAGCAAGGGTATTATCTCAAAGAACTATGCTGGAGCCAAATGAGATTACTGAGGACAACAAACCACTCCCCTTGATATCATGTCACATTTATAGCAGGAAGTGCATATAAAAGTCTAATTTCCACACTTAATTAGGGACTATCTCACTGGAAACCTGGATGGAGTCAAAAGAGAGAGCAAAGATAAAAATGTCTGTGGGTTTTGTATAAATATGTAAATTTCTAGATGAAGAGAAAACGATCCTTGCAGGAAAGCTGATTGTATTTCTTTTCAGAGAAACTTCTAAATAATTTCATTCCTCAGTAGGGATTGCCTGTTTCTGTTGCCTGTGACAGGGACCATATCATAGGTCTTGCTGTAAAATAAATCAATAAATTCTTTAACACACAATAGTAAGTCTGGCACTGCACTGCTCCCCAAGTGTAGGAGCAGGTGAGAGATAAAAGGGAGTTAACACGAATCAATTGACAAAAATTTTTAACAACTTAAAATTTAAATATTCTAAAACCTGACTTTGGCCTTGATGAAAATGAGGGTTATAACAAACAGGAGAACCAATGAAAAACCCTACTGGATATTTGCTAAGTTGGGCTATATGAGATATTACTGGCAATTCCCACGTCATGTAGTATTTAGGTTCAAAATCCTAAACACACACACACCCCCATGCAAGAAAGTTCTTGTACTAGGGTACAACCCGTCAAGTCTTCAGTGGATATAATAACCTTGCCAATGAAACACAGTATACCTAGTGCCTCTATCCATTATCATTATTGGTTGAGCCTCAGCAAAGAAAACCAACTTGTCAAGGTAAGGACCCCACCTCTTCTTGGAAGCCAGGATCTAAAGGAGATACTCTGTGCTCCTGAGATGCTAACAAAGGACTGACTATTTTCAGACTAACCTAATCATTTAAAGCTCTGGCTTTGTTTGAAACAAATGATCAGTAGAAAATGCGTTCTTGCAGAACTACACAGAGGTGCAGGCCAAATAATTGCTGTATGTGGAACAGACTGGGAGAAGGCCATTGTTCATCTTGATTTTAGGATCTTAATGCCTTGATTATATTTATCTGTATTATCCTGTGCTGTTAATGTGTCCTCTAATACCACGTCTTCCACCATAAGTTGGTCCCCATCAAGAAGCATTGCCTCAACCACAAACAACCCTGATTCACAAATGTGGTCACAGTCATGGTCAATGTTTAGCCCATACTGAATTTTTCTAAAGCAAATATTGTTCCGTGCTCTGTATTTTCAGAGCAGATCACTGCCTAATGTGTTATCCTGCTCACCTGAGAGTGAAAATCCCCCTTCTGCTGCTCACTTGAGAGCGTTCCATAAACCCTAACAAGATGGGTCATCAGGAAGTCAACCTGCTAAGTTCTGGAGAAATCTCATTTTGAAAAAAGAAGCCACTGTAAAATAATTGGCTTTAATCCAGTGTAATAGTTACTTCAATCAGAACAGACCCATGAATAAGCAACTAAAATTAAGTTGCAATCTTCCCAGAGTTATCTTGTGCTTCCTAATCTTCTTACATTTCAAGAGGGGATAGAAAAATACTCTGGTTTTCTATCTGACTCAGATTAATGCTTCCTTAGGAAAATGATACAGTTGCTGCATCCACATCTGTGGCTTATTCCAAATGCATCAAGGTGTGCCTCTCATCAGTGTTCCAGCCAGATGGACCGTCTGGGACCAAACTCATCTGTCTTAACCAAGGACGCTGTTGTAGAATAAGCAAGACCCTTCTGAGCAATACAGTATCACCACCAACAGGTAAAAAGTCCTGGAGTTGAAGCCCATATGATGCCCTCAGTGGCAGGTTTGCATAAAGACAAATCCACTCTTAATTGTTTTTCAGTACATGTAGCCTAGGTAGTTTCTGAGTGAGAAAAATATCATTCTTCTAAATTTTACTCTTGCAAATTGGCTTGTGGGAATGAGATTTACCACTTACCTGAAAATAGCACCCTCAATGCAGCTGTTACACTACCACTAACTGTTCAGTGTCAGTAAAATTCTGCACGTTGAGACTACCTGTATCCAAAGTCTCCTCCTTTGTGGAATCTGTCTCTGTTCTTTGGTTTATGCATCTCAAAGAGATTTTCTATATGTTTATATTGGAATATATTCCACAAATGTGAACCTCCCAGCTGAGGTTCTGATAATGTCAGAACACTTACTAATGCACCTCTCCTAGGTACATGGAATAAAAGGAGGAAATTTCCAGTTGCTTCGTATTCTATCCCACACATACTTAAGAGCAGGTATTAAATATATCTACCCTCAGAATCTAGGATGAATCTGGCCTAGAATCGTAGCCTCCATCATTTTGCCGGTTTGCTTCCAGATCTATCCATAACCTTCAGCTCTGCAAGGTACTGCAGGGTACAAAGTCCTGTAGATTATACATCCGAGGATCTCTTGCCAACTAGCTCCCTATTAGCTTAGCCAGTGGGAGTCACAGGTGAGAGACTGGGGAGCTAGTGAAAAGGAGAAGCCAGGGTGTCTTTCCCTCCCTCTCAGCTTTAGGAAGCATCTCCAGCTGGGGCTACACCTCTGTGATTCCAGCTCCTATAAGGCAGCTGCTCCCTCCAAGGCCCAGCTCCCAAAGGTAGCCCACACTCTGTGAGGAGTAAAAATCTTTCCTACCTTGATCCCTCCAGCTCTATAAGTCATATATAGCTTCTTTTTGTCCCATCTTTGGGTTGTCTGCCCAGCCCATTTTCCCTTTTAACTCTTCCGACACTTATAAACTAGTGTCCACATTAAATTACTTTTGCGTAGGTCTGTTTCCCTGAGTAGACTCTGTTACCATGAACCTGAATGCAGCCAGTTCATCTGTCTGAGAAGTAAAAACCCATAGCATCTGGCACTGATATCTGGGAGTTTATATGTGAACTTTTGACCACTGAGAGAACATTGCTTGCAAAATTACTAACATGTGCAGTAGTTTTTGCTTATCCTCTGACAAAAGGAAGGCATTCTCTGGCCATTCTAAATAACCCAGAAAATCCTACTTGCTAACTTGAGTGCAATCTATTTGATAAGAGGTGCATAAAGGTACTGAAACAATGGTTCTCAGCCTAGGCTTCCACTAGCATAACTCAAGAGAATTAAGAAAACCCTAATATGCAGGTTGTACCCCAGACCAATGAAAATGAGAGTCTCTGGAAGTGGAACCCAGGCATGAGTACTTTATAAAACCTTCTAGATGATTCCAGCGTGCAGCCAGGATGAGAACCACCTCTTGTTTCTCCCACTGACCCAGTTGCTGGTGAATCTAGAGGAGTGTCAGCTGATTCTTCTAGTTGCTGCTGCTTCTCATCTGCCTGTTGGCTCTACTCCTAGGACTGGTTCTGAGCTTAGGAGACCGGTGGAGCCCATCCCTTGACAGTGCCCATGAGTGGCATTAAAGTTGTTGGAGTTTAGCACTGTGATAGCCCACTGCCATCGTCAAGCCCCTCTCCCTGATCCTTACAGCTGCCAGGAATGGTGAGACTTCCTGCAGAGAAGCTCAAGTGGGGTCATCAACACCAGGCATAAGAGGTAGCAGGATAGGATTTTATTTCAAAAGACTTAAAAGTTTTAGTTTCTCACTTTGACCCAAAGTGGGTACTTATATTTGTTTTCTGCTAGAATCTATCACAAGTATTTTACAAATTCATTATTTTATATAATATAATGATTCTATTCTATATTCCATTACTTCAAGACACTATAAACCTTCTCTTGCCACAGTGTTTCTTATCCTGGTTTATGGAGCCACAGTCTCCCAATACTGTAAACCAGAAACTTCAGAGTTAACCTAGAGCCTCCCCTCACTCTTACCCTCTCCCTATCACCACCGCACACATATCTAATCACCACTAAGCCCTGTTGACTGGAATTCCTAAATAAAACTCAAGTCCATCTCTTTATTTCTGTTCCTACTCTCACTGACTTGGCCAAGGCTAATGGTTCTCAACTCTGACTGCAAATACAATCATCTTGGCGAGGCTTAAAAATGCTTGTGCTCAGGCCACATCCCAAACCAATTAAAACAGAGTTTCTGAGAATTATATATTTTTTAAAGCTTCCCATGTGATTCCAATGGACAGCCAACTATGAGAACCACTAGCTTAGGCTCTCTCTATTTGTTTTTTTTTACTTGGACCCTTGTTGTAACTTCCTAATTGGTCTCCTAGTGTGGCATCACTCTTAGTTCATTGTCTATGTTGCTGCCAGAGAGATCCTTCCAAAATGCAAATCTGGTCATATTACATGGTAGCTTGAAATCCTCAAGCAGCTTCTCGTTGCCTATAAGGAAATGATCTCCAGACACCTATGTGTGATGTGTAGAAGAGAAATACATGCTTGGTGACAAATCAGATCTGAGCTCAAATTCCACCTCTATCTAAGCTACATGATCTAGGCAAATCAATTCATCAATCTGAGCTGCAATTTCTTTAACCATAAACTTTCTCATGGACTAATGTATGTAAAGAACTTGGCACAGTGCCAGGCACGTAGTGTTGAGTAAATAAAAAAATGGTTGTTGTAACAGTAGTGTGTAAGCCCACCCCCCAGCTGCTATCTAGTTCTCCAATCTCATTTTCCCCTCTCCTTCCATTGCCCACTAAACTCCAACCCAACAGATTTATTGCAGAATCCCAACAACAAGCCATTTCATGACTGCATTCCTGAGTGTAGTTCTGTCAACTTAAGGTGCTATCCTCCCATCTCCCTGGCCAGTCCTACTCACTACTAGATCGAGTTCAGAGCATCGCTTCTATGAAGGCTTCCCTGACCACCTCCACCTTCGCAAACACCCTTTTCTTTTGTGTAACTCCTATATATTATATTGAGATTATCTATTTACTTCTCTATCACTAGATTGTGAGCTTCCTTAGTATAGAGGCTGCCTTATGCATTTATATGTCCAGTAACAAGTATAGTGCTTGGCATTTGGTAGGTACATCATAATGTTTGTTACATGACTGCATAGCTTTAAAATATCAATAAATTAAAGACTCCAAATAGCCAAAACAATTTTGAGAAAGAAGAACAAAGCTGGAGACATCATATTACCTGATTTCAAAGTATACTACAAAGCTACAGTAATCAAAACAGTATGGTATTGACACAAGGACAGACACATAGATCATTGGAACAGAATAGAGAGCCCAGAAATGAACTCACACTTATATGGGCAATTAATCTATGACAAAGGAGGTGAGAAGATACAATAGAGAAAATTAATACGTGGTGGGAAAACTGGACAGCTACATGCAAAATAATCAGACTGGACTATTATCTCACACCATATACAAAAAAAAACTCAAAATGGATTAAAGACTTAAGTGTAAGACCTGAAATCATAAAACTTCTAGAAGAAAACATAAGGCAATACATTCTTTGACATTGGTCTTAGTAATATTTTTTTGGATATGTCTCCTCAGGCAAGGGAAATAAAAGCAAAAATAAATAAATGGGACTACATCAAACTAAAAAGCTTTTTCATGGTGAAGGAAACTATCAACAAAATGAAAAGGCCACCTACTAAATGGGAGAAGATATTTGCAAATGATTTATCTAATAAAGGGTTAATATTCAAAATATACAAAGAACTCGAACAACTCAACATTGAAAACCACCACCAACAACAAAAACAATTTAAAAATGGGCAGAGGATCTGAATAGACATTTTTCCAAAGAAAACACAGATGGCCAACAGGCATGTAAAAAGATGCTTATTACCAGTAATCATTAGGGAAATGCAAGTCAGAACCACAATGAGATATCATCTCACACCTGTCAGAATGGCTGTTATCCAAGAGACAACAAGTAAGTTTTGGCGAGGATGTGGAGAAAAGGGGACCCTCATGCACTGATGGTGGGAATGTAAAGTGGTACAGCCACTATGGAAAACAGTATGGAAATTCCTTTAAAAATTAAAAATAGGACTACCATACAATCCAGTAATTCGTGGAATCCACAAATTCCACTTCATTATCTGAAGAAAACAAAAACTAATTAGAAAAGATATATGTACCCCTGTGTTCATTGCAGCATTATTTACAATTGCCAAGATATGGAAGCAACCTAAGTGCCCATCACTAGATGAATGGATAAAGAAGATGTGGTGTATATATACAATGGAATATTATTCAGCCATTAAAAAAGAATGAAATCTCGTCATATGCAACAACATGGAAGGACCTAGAGGGTATTATGATAAAAATAAGTCATACAGAGAAAGACAGATAATGTGTGATTTCACTTACATATGGAATCAAAAAAAAAAAAGAACAAATAAAACAGAAACAAATTCATAGATACAGAGAACAAACAAGTTGCCAGAGGGCAGGGAGGAGGGGGGAGGAGAAAAATAGCAGGTATGAAATGTACAGTGTGGGGAATATAGTCAATAATTATGTAATATCTTTGTATGGTGACAGATCATAACTTATCATGGTGATCATTTTGTAATGTATAGAAATATCTAATCATGTTGTGTAATGTTGTGTAATGGGAACTAACAGTGTTGTAGGTCAATTATACTTCAAAAACAAACCAACAAACAAACTCAGTAAAAGAGATCAGATTTATGGTTACTGGAAGTAAGTGGGGAGGTGGGGGGAGGAATTAGATGAAGTTAGTCAGAAGGTACAAACTTCCAGCTACAAGATACATAAGTACTAAGGATGTGATGTACAACATGATAAATATAATTAGCATTGTTGTATGTTACATATGAAAGTTGTTAAGAGAGTAAATCCTGAGGGCTTTTATCACAAGGAAAAAAATATTATTTTTCTCTTTTATTTTGTGTCTATATGAAGTGATGGATGTTCACTACACTTATTGTGATCATCATTTCACGATGTCTGTAAGTCAAATCATTATGCTGTACATCTTAGACTTATACAGTGCTGTATGCCAATTATATCTCAATTAAACTGGGGAAAAAAAGAAATTAGAGAATAAGTTCAAGGACTGTCAAGGTTGTATACTGCTAACCTTTGAAGGCAATGCAATACAGTGCAGAATACAACCATCTTTTTCCACAAAGAGATTCTGGTGTCCTTTGAGAGACACAAGTAGGGTGAAAAGACCACAGTTCACATGTTTTGTGGTACAAATTATGTTTTTATTTTGGAGGACGAGATTCTTGAGCCAGAATGATTTCATCTTAACTCCACTAGTTGCTAACTATATGATGGTAGAGAATTGATTTAACCTCTCTGAAACTAAATTTCCTCTTCTAAAAGATTGGACAGTAACACCTATATTGCGGTGCTGATATAAGGAATGAATGACATAACATGATATATATAAAGTATTTGGTGTAGTAAGTCCCCATTAAATGGAAGGTATCATTATTATTCTTATAATCACTATAAAGAAAGAGTATTTTATTAGCTTTCATTCCTATTTTTTGTTTGTTTTATATTATAAAACTGGTTTGATTTTCTTAACTAGGTGATTTAATAAAAATATTCAAATCAGTTAATATGAAAACACAAAACCCACATATGGGCAGCTACTATACCAAGTATTTGAAATTACTTAACTTAGAAGTCTTAGTTCACCTGAGTTTATACAAGTATAGCAAAAAGTATCACTTGTGGGTAATTAGGACTTTTTTCACCCAACTGATGCTTGGTTCTGTTCTCTGCCTCTAAGGAGACATCTTGTCCCATCTTAGCATTTACTATGGCAAGTGTGTATTTTTTGTCAAGAGGTAAGGAAGCAGTTCTTTACTGCTACCGATATTCCTGAATTATCTTGATAAGAAAAAATGGTAGTTTATCACTTCCTACAGGGACAAACAGTATTTAACATTTCATGTAATTTAATATTCTTGTATTTTTTTACTCATTCTAAACTTCAAAGACATTAATAAATTTATGGTTGGTTTTAGGGCATTAGCTTACTCCCTTCCAAAAGGAAGTAGCTAAGGTCCTGAAATTTAGATTGCATAACTCAAAATGAGGTGTGTAATTTGCAGTTATATTCTTCACCTTTTTATTACTTAAGTAATATTTCCCAAACCTGAGTAATTATCAGACTAAATTGAACTTAGAACACATGTAGAGACCCCTTATGTTAGAATCTCTGGGGATACAGCTTCAGGATCTATATTTTTAAAACCTCTTCAAGTATATATTGATGATCATCCAGGTTTAGGAAATTTTGCCTTATAGATTTAGTATATATTTTGCACATGGTAGATACATAGTACAGATTTACTGAGCTCAATCGTTATGCAGTAGAATAAGATGTATCGCTCAGGAGATAGCCGTTCTACTGTTTTTGGTTCTCAAGTCCACTTATGATACCATATTATTAATTATTTGGGCCAATAAAAAACCCCTGTGGTTTATAGATGTAGAAGTTTCTCTTTGGATTCAGCAAAGCTTTACTGAATACTTAGTTTGTGCAAAGCACCATGCTCAGAATGTGGAATGAAGATGGGAAATAGAAAGCTGAGTGGCGCTTACTCTTAAAGATTTACTACTGCCTCGTAGGGAAGAAAGACATAGAGCCAAATAATACAAGCCTTAGTACAGTGAAAGTTGGGAAAATATTAATTTTAAACCTAGCCACTGGATTCCCTACTGGATCATGGGGTCGGTGGTCTTGGTGGGGTCACTTTTAAATCTCGTCCCATAAGGCTCATAGAATATCCTCCTGGGTAAAACAGCAAGCAGAAAAATTGAGGTGCTTTAACAAAATAGGTAAAGTCCTCTGTACTGACATCGCATTTTGAACACCTGTTTGTGCTTACCGCCTTATTTTTTTTGGTTATTTGTATGATCTTTCCAAACATCAGTTTTTCCTGTCTATAAAATGAAAGTGCTGGAACCTAATTTTGTTTTTAGTTTAGTTCTATGAGCCCATGAATTTTAATAGTGAAGGGAAATCAAACTGGATCACTGAAGTCCCCAAATAAAATTTTCTCTTAATAAGAAAAAAATGTAAAATATTAGATTGGGAGAGAAACTGTCTAGGCCCATTTTACAGACAAGTCTCTTGGGCCTAGAAAGAACACAGAAAAATATCCAAATCATGCAGTTGGTTTACTGACAGATCCAGGACTGGAAGAAAAATATATCTTTTAATCCTCATTTCAGTGCGCTTTTAACAATGGGGGGTGTGTGTGTGTGTGTGTGTGTATATGCAGGCACAGTCACACTTTGTGTGGCTGTTAACTCAGGCTAAGGAATGTGGATAATAATTTATACTATCTTTAAAATAATACCTTTACTGAGAAGTTAATTTTTAGTCTATTTATGGAACATCTGCATTAGAAGTCATAAATTCAAATGCTGCTCTGGTCCTGTAAATAACAGTAATGTGTACTTTGGGCTAGATGTAATAGAATAGGAAATGGTGAGGGGTGTGACATACCAAAAGGGTATATTCTTAAGTTTCCTGCAGATTTTTCCATGTGGAACTGTAGCCCCCAGGATTGATAGATCACCCAGGTTTTCAGGAGAAGCCAGAAATATGGATTTTTGTGTGAAATCTCCCAATTTTTAAATGCTTTTCAAAAAAAAATGTTTAACAATGTATGGCCTGAACAAAACACATTTGTAGGTTGAATCCAGCCTCTTAGCTGTCATCAAGCGTTCTTGTCCACACAAAATAAACATATTCACTGTCATTTCCAAGTTTTAAAATGAGCCACTACCCAAATATTCATGGCTCTGGCCATGGAAGCGACTCCTGCTTTTGATTACCGTTTATTTGGACAACATAGTAGGAATTTTATATATCAAACTTGCTGAGACGAATGAGATCATTCTTTTTTTTTATTTTTTACTGAAGTATAGTTGAATTACAGTGTTGTATTAATTACTGTTGTACAGCAAAGTGACTCAGTTTTATATATATTATATATATACACACACACACCTTCTTTTTCGTATTCTTTTTCATTATGGTTTATCACAGGATATTAAATATAGTTCCCTGTGCTATAGAGTAGGACCTTGTTGTTTATCCCTTCTATATATGCCAGTTTGCATCTGCTAATCCCAAACTCCCTCTCCTACTCTCTCCCACCCCCTCCCCCTTGGCAACCACCAGTCTGTTCTCTATGTCCCTAATTTTGTTTTTGTTTCATAGACAGGTTCATTTGTGTCATATTTTAAATTCCACATGCAAGTGATATCATATGGTATTTGTCTTTCTCTTTCTGACTTACTTCACTTAATATGATGATCTCTAGTTGCATCCATGTTGCTGCAAATGGCATTATTTCATTCTCTTTTATGGCTGAGTAATATTCTGTTGTATATATGTACTACATCTTCTGTGTCCATTCATCTGTCGATGGACATTTAGGTTGTTTCCATGTCTTAGCTATTGTGAATAGAGCTGCTATGAACATAGGGGTGCATGTATCTTTTTGAATTATAGTTTTGTCTGGATATATGTCCAGGAGTTGGATTGCTAGATCATAAGGTAATTCTATTTTTAGTTTTCTGAGGAACCTCCATACTGTTTTCCACAGTGGCTGCACCAACTTACATTAATGGGATCATTCTAAGAATAACCTTCCCTAATCTCTTGCTACAATTGAGCTAAAGCTAATGGTCTTGCTTTTGTTATATTTAATTCTGTGAATAGTCTAGGCATATCATATCTAAATGCATACAGTTATTAAAGTTTACCTACAGATCTCCCAAGGAAATGCATTTCCATGTAAATAGTATAGTAACTACATATAACACAATGTATGTAAGGTGAGCTGGGCGAGAAGACTCAAGGATTCATCCTTAGTGCTTTATTTTGGTCTTACCACTTGTCCACACATTCTACTTCTAAGCTGGCTCTATGGAGCTTTTTTTTTTCCAATAAAATAATCCAGGTAAAAATTATAGCCTGCAAGGGAGAGCTACATTTTGAAGAAGAAGAAGGAAAAAAGCCAGATAATGCACTTTTGCATCTAACATCTAAGATCAAGGTGTTTAAAATTGTATTTGAGCACTGGTTTTTTGGCTGCCTCATCCCTGATATTTTTCCTGTTTCTATTTTATCTGCCTCCTTTATCCTGTTTCAAATTTATCCTCTAGTTCAAAGGAACTGTCTAAGGGATAAAAGTTCCCAATGAAAGAAACTTTGTAATCCTCAACTCTATTTTGGAAAGCCCTAAACAAGTATTTCTGGCAGAAAAAAAAGGGGGCATATTTTCACAGCAGGAGTGAAGAGATTTCCCAGGTAGAGTATGATGACAATTAAGTCCCAAAGACTGTGGATCCCTGGCTAAGAAATGATGACCTTCCTGGCCTTTTGCCTGTGACTTAATGAGGAGCCAGAGGGTGGTCAGGGCTGTGACCAAGGCCTAGGTAATCTTCATCCCCTTCCTGGGCAAATGGAATCCTCCGTCTGGGGCTGATTTCACTGGGTGTTACTGTTGTTTTAGGAATATATGCAGCAGCATGACACAGGCAGCAATTCAGAGAACTCGCCCAGGGAAGGCAAGCTAATGAACACATTTCAGCATGGCACCTCTCCATGACTCCTAAAGGCTTTGCCCACTTGGGCAGAAGATGAAACAGAAGGCCAAGCCAGATCTGATGGTGTTTTCTCTGGCAAGAGACATAAGTAATCTGACACCAAAGATGGGCACTCATTTTCTTATAAAGGGTAGGGGTAAAGTTAATTTGCATTTTGGGCCCAACTAATATCCATGGTCCAAAATATATTTGAAAATCATTTGCATGAATATGCCAGGACACAGTTTGTCAAAATTACTTCATAAGGGTTCATACAGTATAGTCATTGGCAGTATTATTTGAGAATGATTTAGTTGGATCTGTGCCAATATTTTGTGTAGAAAGGGTTCAGAAATGCTGTTTTTGATAGCTCAGTTGTACAAGATGACACATTTACAGGAAAATGTCACTAAAATCTGTGAATTGGTAAAAAGTTACCCTGAGCTGAAATGTTAAAAGGGAGATTTTGTCTCTTAAATTTATGCAGTGAACGGCACCTGGCTATTTTGCTAGAGATCTTAGGTTACGTTACCAAATAGAAAAGCCTAGTGTATAATGAATATGCTAGTTCCATGAAGATAAATTCTCCTAATGTGCTTAAAACAGTATTTTCCCCCCACTGGTTTAATCATTCTCCCTATAATCTTCTCCATGCTATTAATTTATTTAGCATCTTCTTCCTTTATAACACAAAATAACTTAGACCTAACTGATATGCAATTTTCACAAAATTTGAATTAGTTTAGGTTAATAAGTTTTTTTTGTCTTTTTCTTTGCATTAGCTCACAATTATTTCTGTCATCTCTCTCCTCTACTCCATTTATCTCAGACAGTCTGCTCTCTTCCTTACTACCTAGTGACCATAATAATGTCTAATGTTAAGTGAACACAGTCAGTCAAGCACTGAGCTAAATTCTTTTCATGAATTATCTTATTTAATTCTTATAACATCCCCATGAAGTAGGTATTGTTGTTATCCCATTTTCAGTGGATCAGAAGCCTGAATTGTCCATGATGACAGAGCCAGTAAGAAGTGGAGCCAATAGCTCCACTTTTGACCCTTCCCCATCTCCCTGGGGCCCCACAAGAGGGGAGAAAATTTCCATAGTGATTTTTCTCCTCATGTCACTTCTCTGGGGACTGCACACCAACTATGAGCTTGTGCAAAGTGCCGGTGAGGGGCCAGAGAAAATGAGGAGAGACTGTGTCCTGAGCTTGAATCATTTGATGGTGATTAAATCCTTGACAGTTTTAAGACTTACAGCTCTGCAAAGAAACAAGAGGAACCAATTGGTGTCCAAGTAGCAAGTTATGTTTTCTTTTCATTTAATTAAAATGGCAATTGGTCACTCTTTGAGGCTGAAACATACTTGGGAGAGAAAAACAAACACTTCCAAGGCTCACTTTCTCTTTCTCTGCTCTCTTTGTTCCCAATACTCTCCCCTGAGTGAGTGGTTCTGGAAGGAAAGGCTCTTCCCCCCACTCCCAACCCCCCGCCAGCTGCTCATTTTCCTTGATTTTGTCACCAAATTCTAATCCCAAGTTTGACAGCTCACAATTTGCCATAATGGAACAGATAAACTTGTTTGATTTCTTGCACAGGTCAATTTAAATGAAATTAGCCAGCAGGTAAGGCCCTTTACACTTTGCAAAGCTCTTTTTCACGTGCATTATCTCATTAAACTGTCAAAAAATTAATTAGGATAAAATGACTGACAGAAAAGAATTGAATCTTTGTTTAAAGCACAGATGCCCCCTGATAAATCAGTACCAGAAATTATTGCAAAAGAAAAATTAATAGTATTTATGTGAACCAGGAATGGATCGAGGATGTTGGTTGTTGCTAACCTCCATCATATCAAAGTTTTCATCTGACTTTCCCATCAGTGTATAAGCAGGACAGCCAATCTAAACTCACCTTCCCACAATAAAAGCACTTCATTTATTGCAGTTTCAGAAATAATTGGCTAACGGTCCCTTTTACTCATTGTGCCATGATAAATAATAATGGATCCTAGAACAACTTTGCCTTTTTTCTCTCATTTCAGGTGAATCCTGTGGATTGATAAAATCTAGCTGTTGCTGTAACAGCTATACCACAGTACTAGTTTCAGAAAATACTGGGGTACATTTTCCCTTAATCCTTCTCATCTGATGCTATTTTTTTTCCTAATTGCTGATTCATTTTGATTGTGTTTGATGTGACAGCAGGTATCATTTGAACCCTATGAAGTGATTCCTGTTTCGAATATCCACACCCCTCCAGACATACTTGCTTGGCCATTCTGTGTTTACTCAGGGTCAACCTAAGTAACAGTTGACAATTCTGATGGTCTTACTACATACTAGACACTGTGCTGAGAACTTTAAGTGCATTATCTCTTTCAGTCCCTGTACTCATCTCACAAATGTGGACATCTTATTATCCCCATCCAGTAGAGGACAGCCCTGAGGTTGAGGTAAAGTGAATTGGTATGTTGGTGCTAGGATTCCAATCGAGGTCCACTTACTCCAAGAACTGAACTCCTAAACCATCACACTCTTCACAGACGATGAATGAGTTTAATGATCATCATCACTTAACTGGTTTGAAGTATGGAAGAGCTAGGGAGTTAGAGTATATCAGTCAATTTTTGTTACATAATTTTGTTATATAATAATGCTGCATAACAAACCAGTGGCTTAAAATAACAATAATTATTCATGCTCGTATACATATCGGTTGCTTTAAGCTTAGCTGATTTCATGCTCGTATACATATCGGTTGCTTTAAGCTTAGCTGATTGAAGCTTGGCTTGGCTGGGCTTGGTTCCAACCTACAGCATGGGACCAGGTCTGCTCCACAATTCTTTCATCCTGTCCTCCATGATCAGTGGGCTGCCTGGAGCTTGTTCATCTCACGGTATTAACAAAAGTGAAGAAGAGGCAAGCGGAAACACACAATGCCTCTTAAGGTCTAGTTTCGGAGCTGGCACACTATGTCCACTCATGTTCCATGGGCAAAATAAGCCACATGGTACAGCTCACCATGAACGAGACTGGGGCAATATACTCCACCTTTAGTGGGAAGGACTACAACGTCACACGGCAAAGAGTGTGGACACAGGGAGGAATGGGCAGTGACAATATGAATACACTCTACCATGGGAGACAAATGGTTAAAAAAATGAGTTCTGCATTGATCGTGTGAATGTATGTTCATATGGAGAAGAAAGAGGCAGAGGACTTGACCTCAGCTGAGCAGAGAAATAGAGTCTAATGTTCTATTCCTAATTCTTGTATATAGAAGTGAGAGAGAAGGTCCAAAAGGTCTCAGGGACCATTGGCTGCAAATGGACCTGATGAGCAGTGATTTTAAGGCTAAGCAGATCAGCGAAGAATACTGTTGCAGCATTTATGCTTCTGAGATAGAACTGGCTGACAAGTAAGAGAATAATATTTATGAGAATGAAAACAGTTGGATTTGGGAATACATGGAAAACTCAGGATTTACAGAACCCATAGTCTGAAGAATACTTTAAATGATTTTAAACCTCACTAACCTAGAGTAGAATTCTAGACTCCAAGTCGAAAGGGCTCTTAAAAGTCCTTAAGTCTAATAATACCCAATGCTTGAATTTTCTCTGTAACATGCAGCCTCTATTTAAACATTTCCTGTGACCATCCTTTCCAAATCCTTTTTGAATAGCTGTCTTCCTTGTTCTTGTCATTATAATGTATCCCATGTATCCACACTGCCTTTGGGTGAGCTAGCAAGTAAAAGCCACCGAAAGATGATAAACCCAGGAATACTCCTTCCCTTCCTGGTGATGAACCATTCCTGTGCAGGGCCAGCTTCACAGGGTCTTGTGCTTAGCAGGGTCCCAAGCCTGACTTAATACTCTACAGATGCCATCTTGAAATTCTTAATAATTTTTTAACAAGTGACTCTGCATTTTCATTTTGTTTTTAAATTTCTTTCTTTCTTTCTTTCTTCATGGCTGAGTTGGGTCTTTGTTGCTGCGCGTGGGCTTTCTCTAGTTGCGGTGCGCGGGCTTCTCATTGCAGTGGCTTCTCTTGTTGCAGAGCACGGGCTCTAGGCATGCAGGCTTCAATAGTTGTGGCTTGTGGGCTCTAGAGCTCAGGCTCAGTAGTTGTGGCTCATGGGCTTAGTTGCTTTGTGGCATGTGGGATCTTCCCGGACCAGGGCTCAAACCCGTGTCCCCTGCATTGGCAGACGGATTCTTAACCACTGCGCCACCAGGGTAGCCCTGCATTTTCATTTTGCACTGGGCTCCACAAATTACCTAGCCTATCTTTTTTTTTTTTTTGCGGAACGCAGGCCTCTCACTGTTGTGGCCTCTCCCATTGCGGAGCACAGGCTCCGGACACGCAGGCTCAGCAGCTATGGCTCACGGGCCTAGCTGCTCCGCAGCATGTGGGATCCTCCCAGACCGGGGCACGAACCCATGTCCCCTGCATCGGCAGGCGGACTCTCAACCACTGCGCCACCAGGGAAGCCCACCTAGCCTATCTTGATGTAAGTTGCCACCATCATTGTCTATTCCTGAGTTAGTTCTCCACCTCAACACCTGCTCCTTACCTTTCCATTGGGACAACTCTCCTCTCTTATCAGATTTGCTTGACTCTGTTCTTCATGGTTCTTCATGGTCTCTTGATTTCACTGTTCCCTGGTTTTGATGGAGAGATTCCCTCAGTCCGCCCCTGCTGGACAAGGCCCTCACTGACACCTTACTTTCTCCCCAACGGGAAAGAGATTCTGACAGTGACCTACAGAGCATTCTTGCTTAAGCTAAATTTAGGTCTGGCCCCACTGGTTCTAGCTCTTCCCCTTGGAACTATGCACAATAAATGTTTGATTCTTCACCTTTTTGAAGCCAGCCCTTCAAAGCCAAATTGAGGAGTCACTTGGTAGAGAGGCACAGTTCAGCTTCAGGAAAAGGCCTGGTGGCATCTGGCCATTGATGGGGGGTAAATAGAATGTGTTCAGCCCAGGTTGTTATCATCCTCATCTTTCCACTCATCTTAATATGTCAGCTGTGCTGATTTAGTGTCTGCATACTTGAAGTTTGATGTAGTGAACTCCATCTGAAAAAGCCTTGTCATCCTCCTATTATCAACCGAATTCAAAAACACAAAACCATATTCCGTGTACTGAAAACCACATCTTCCTCATAGTGTATAAATTATTTAACTGATTCTTTAGGTCTGTGATAGAAGGAAGAGTCCAAACAGGAGACTTCAACAGACTTTTTGAACATATGTAATTTGAGCTTTTATACTTGATGCCATATTTCTGAAATAGTATTCAGTGCTCTCTTTTGTTTGTTTTGCTGCTTGCTTGCGAAAGTAGCACTTGTTCCTGAGGAGACTTAGAAAATAACTTTAAAACCGCAAAGGAAGAAAAAAAACATTTCCTACAATCCCACCTACTAAAAATAACTTCAGTTAACATACAGTTTAATATATCTTTTTTCTATAAACATACACATATAACTTAAAATGCAATATTATGAGCATATAACAGATGCTTAAATTTTTATAAGTAGGTTTTATAACTTACTGTTTTTCTTTTAAAATTTTATCAGGAGCATTTTCCGATTTGACAGGCTAATTCAAGCCTAAAGCTATGCAGTGACACAATTGTACAGTTCTGTCAAAAGCAGTCGATTTGGCAGGAAAGAAATTGGAGTGGTCTATTTGGAGTTATGTAGGCCAAACAACGGGCTGATTTGTTCACTGTCTGCTAATACCAAATTAAATTTGAAAACCAATCGGCATGCTGGTGATACGTGATCAGAGTCAGGGCTTAGATTTTTTTTTTTTAATTTTTTAATTTATTTTTATTTATTTTTGGCTGCATTGGGTCTCCGCTGCTGTGCGTGGGCTCCTTCCAGTTGCGGTGAGCGGGGGCTGCTCTTCGTTGCGTTGCGTGGGCTTCTCATGGCGGTGGCTTCTCTTGTTGCGGAGCATGGGCTCTAGGCACACGGGCTCAGTAGTTGTGGCTTGCAGGCCCTAGAGCGCAGGCTCAGTAGTTGTGGCACACCGGCCTAGTTGCTCCGCGGCATGTGGGATCTTCCCGGACCAGGGATCGAACCCGTGTCCCCTGTGTTGGCAGGCGGTTTCCCAACCACTGTGCCACCAGGGAAGCCCCAGGGCTTAAAATTTTAAGTCTTATACTGTTTTAATAAACACTGGGCTATTGTGGATCCTTTTTTATACTTTTCAGTTAAGACTAGGGGCTTTGATTTTAAAGGGTTCAGTTCAGAAGGGAAGATTCTTATCTTCTTTAATGAGTTGCAAAAACATGCCAAATAACATCCTGAGGCTATTGAAATTAAAGTTTCTAGGCCTGAAAGGGTCAAAAAAAAACCAGGAGTATTTTGATTTAGCTGAGATTTTTTTGTTTGATGTTACCGGGAGTTACACATTTTATAACTAAGTGCCCTTTCTTTCCCTCCTAAGCTTTTCATCTTCAAAGATTCAGCAGTATGTAATTATTCCAGTACTAATTTTTCTGTCTGCCAGTAAAGAGCTGTTCATTTAAAAATATATTTTAAAAGGACCTGAATCCATTGTGAATTTAGTGGCCATACTTTAATCGTATAACTGCAGATGATAAATCTGTATTCAGAGAAGGAGTCCTGTGACTGATAAGACAGAAACCAGTAACACAGGTCCCATGAATATTGTTATTCTCCCTCTCTCTCTCTCTCTCTCTCTCTCTCTCTCTCTCTCTCCCCCCCCACCCACCTCCCTCCCCCCCCCCCCACCCCCGTCTCTCTCTGTCTCTGTCTCACAGTCTCACACACACACACACAGAGTACAGAGTGCATTTCAAACTCATCCCTGGAATATTTTCTAAGCCTGCATTCACAAGCATCCTTCAAAGAGTTAGATGTGTTGGTTTCATTTAGTGAAGGTGAGAAGCGAATTAACATTTGTAGAGCCCATCCATATTCCAAAATCTGTTGAGCTTTGTTGGTTTTTATTTTGTTTTTGTTTTGGGGGTTTTTAACTAACTTTACATTGTTCTTCAGATTTGACTAAAAGATGGGTAAGATACAAGTGGTCTACAATAGACCATTGGCAGTACATGAATTTGTGAGTTCTAGTGATCCTTAGGGTGACCATAAAGTAAACAAAAACAAAAGTAGAACTCAAAATTTCTGGACACTAATTTCTGTATTCTGTCAGATTTTATTCTGTTTTATTCTGTCAGATTCTATGAAAAATAGAAAATTGAAACATGTGACAGATACATTCTCTAATCTTGATACTGAGCATCAAGTTCTTCTTTCCTCCCTATCCTTTCCTGCATTCTTTTTTTTTTTTTTGCGGTACGCGGGCCTCTCACTGTTGTGGCCTCTCCCGTTGCGGAGCGCAGGCTCAGCGGCCATAGCTCACGGGCCTAGCCACTCTGCGGCATGTGGGATCTTCCCGGACCGGGGCACGAACCCGTGTCCCTTGCATCGGCAGGCGGACTCTCAACCACTGCGCCACCGGGGAAGCCCTCCTGCTTTCTTAATGTAGATTTCTTCGATAAAATGAGAGGTGACAATAAACTGCTTTCCTCAATGTCTCTAAGGTAATTCATTAAAACTTTTGCGCTTATTTGCTAAGTGCACACTCCCAACCTATAGTTACAGATTGTCATTTTGACCTCATGCTGCCATGAAATGAGGAATCCGTATTTGTCATTATATATTTTGGACTAATTTTTACCCAGGATACTACAGCCAGTGTATCCAGGTTTGCAGAGTCTGAGTCATTCATGAAATGCCTTTATCATGTTGGGTACTTACTCAAAACATCTCTAGACCTCATTTTGTGGAAGTTCGCTTGGTGTTTTAGCACACAGGTCTGGTCCCATGTATACCTGGCTTTGAATCTGAGCCCTTCTCTTATGTCATTTTGGGCAAGTTTCTTTGCTTCTCTACTCACATTTTTTAAGTGGAAACATAGTACATAAATTATTTGATGGTTATGAGGATTAAGTGAAATAATGCATACAAAGCACATGGTGCTGATTAAAATATTAGTTCCTATTCTTATGACATCATTCCAGATCAGTTTATGAGCAAGAAGGTGAGCTCATTACTTCATAGCCATAATTTATTTTGATCTTACAGTGATATTCCCCAACTTATCAGCCACTTTAATTATGAGAATTGTATTTAAATGACTTCTGACTATGTTTGAAAAGCAAATTTACTCTTAGTGGTAACTATTACATTAAAAAATATAGAAAACAAAATGTTGTGAAGTTTAATGGACTCGACATAGGCATTTTGAGGAATGACTCAAATACACTCTTCCAGTCCAAGCATCTTTAAGAAAGAAATAATTGTGATATTCAGGAGGCAGGAAGTAGATGTCTCCTTTAGTGAATTAAATCCTGCAGACGTTCACTAAGCATCTGTGTTTTGGCCAGATCCCCAACTTCCTACAGCAGCATGCAAAATCCTGGAAGGTGGAGTCCAGGTCTTTTTCAGCCTTTCATCCCCAGCTTTTGGATATGGAGAAGAGAACTAAGGACTTGATTTAAAGGTATTTTTCTATTCGGACAGAAAGAGAAAGCACCAGCAGTTACTTAGAAATTTGATGGGGTGATAAAGGAAACTGGAACAAAGGAGCAATGTCTCTGACCTACTGTCAGCAGAGCCTACCTTCCAGGGGTGCACCCGGCAGTGGTGATGAACTTCAAAGTTTATTGTAACAGCGGCTTAAATCTTGGGTGGGCCGGCCATGTGAGAAGTGTGGGATACATTTGACAGACTGGCTTAAAGGAGGAATGAACTCATAGAGTTGGCATCATTTGAACCATGCATCAAGCTAACCACTTTCTATCAACCCAGAAAGTTTTGCTGAGCATGTACTAATTGCCCAGCACTGTACATGACCCTATGAGAGGTAGAAAAGAAGTATAACTCATGGCCATCACCTTCAGCAGTGCACAATTTTTTGCCTTTATTATCTTCTCTATCAGGGAACTGTACTTTCTCCCCACTAACAGGCTGTTTGTCAA
This sequence comes from Tursiops truncatus, assembly GCF_011762595.2. Classification (NCBI taxonomy): domain Eukaryota; kingdom Metazoa; phylum Chordata; class Mammalia; order Artiodactyla; family Delphinidae; genus Tursiops; species Tursiops truncatus. The sequence continues at coordinate 74,052,486 of NC_047042.1, read as the reverse complement.
GTACGATGAGGATATTTCTAGCCCACTCACTCGCAGTTGAAATGACTTTTCTCTGAAGGTCCCTATCCTTTCACTCAGTTGTCCTTAACTTCCCTGCTTCACAGCTGCAAAATACCCCTGAGAGGGCTTCCTTGGTGGCGCAGTGGTTGAGGGTCCGCCTGCCGATGCAGGGGATGCGGGTTCATGCCCCGGTCCGGGAAGATCCCACATGCCACGGAGCGGCTGGGCCTGTAAGCCATGGCCGCTGAGCCTGCGCGTCCGGAGCCTGTGCTCCACAACGGGAGAGGCCAGAACAGTGAGAGGCCCGTGTACCGCCAAAAAAAAAACCAAAAAAAAAACCCTGAGACTTCAGTGACCTCCCATAGGGAGCAACTAAACTAACTAATAGGGAAGTTGAAAAGTGGGAATGGGAGAAAACATACCACACGTACCATACGTTAATCTGCAGGTGTTTTATAATCCTACTCTCTTTGACTTTAGATATTCCATCTGTGCTTTACAATCTAATATAATGTTTATAAACATAAAATTAATACTATAAAGTTAATGAACATTAACATTCAAGAGAATGCTAAGCACGTGGAGAAATCTGAGTTAGATTGAGCTGTGCCACCATTAAAGAACATTAAGAGCACTTGGGTTGCTTTCCATGGAGTAGCTGTAATTGAAATACTGCTTCCAATCTGTAGTACTTTTCAGTCCCCAAGTGAAAATAAACATGGCACAAGGAAAAATAAGATCACTATCACAGCAAAAGAAATTAGAGTGGTTATTAGTATATTAATTGAATACCAGATGGAAAAGCAAAACAAGCAATAGCCTGCCAGGCTCCACAGGAAAATATCTTCTAAATATTTTAGAAGAAAATTTAAAACAACATGTAGCGGTGAGGTATATGGATAATATATTTTCTGCTACCCTGAGCGTGATAGTGACCAAAATAGACCATGAATTATACCACTAGGAGATGTGAAGTTAGAAATTGTAGAGAAGTCCACCAGCAATTTAATTGGGAGTGGCCTTTACAGGTAACAAAATACATACTAAGTTTTTGGGTAAGTGTTGTTAGTTTAATTATCTGGGAAGAGAGTGTGTATGTGTATGCATGCTTGTTAGCTTCTGTTGTCTTTCTAGCCATGGGTAAAGGCCGTACACTGTGGCCCCAGTGGCCCTGGGTGAAGATCAATGCAGTTCCAGTGGCTCAGAAGCCTGTGGGTAGATTTGCCCTTGGCTGGCGTGGTGGGGGACTTCAGGGTGCTTCCTGTGAGCTGTCTGTATTAACGCCACTCACGTCTGAAGCCTATGAAATGCAAGGTGTGTAACAACTCACAATTTAGCAGCTATCATGAACATTGCTTGAATCAGCTGGGTGCTAGAAAATGTGTCCAAATACATGAAAGCATTTTCTCCCTTGTTCATTTCCATAGGGAACAATTCTTTTCTGATTTCCTCATGTATTATTGTCTAAAATGTAAAAACATTTCTGTATAATGAAGAACACTCCAGAATGTGTTATGTCCCTACAGATGTCTTACTTATTTTAAAATGGACCTTCAGATGTCCAAGTTGACTTATATTTATTCTTTGTTAAATACAGTTATTCATCAGACTCTCAACTTGAACACATGCTATGTGTCAGGTGTGGTTGGGCACAAAGATGGATAAAGGTCTCTTCTCTGCCTTGATGGAGCTCCTGGCTGAGAGGGACCTTCATCAATCACTGTGTTACAGTAGGGTAGGAGCAGTAATACAGGTATGGAAGATGTGCTATGGGGCCATAGGTGACAGAACATTTAACTCTGCCTGAGAAGGTCAGGAAAAGCCTCAGGGAATGACCTTGAAGGTCAAGTAAGAATTCTCTTGGGAAAAAGAAAATTTCTTTCAAAAGAGAGAAACTAGTTGGTACATTCTTTTGCATAGTATATGTTCATCCTTCGGACCTTGTCTTTCCTAGCTGTGTGCTGGAAATCCATCCCTTACCTGAGGCTTCCAAGCTGGACTAGTTTTTCTCCTAGGCTACCTTTTAACCATTAGTCATAGCTCTCGTCACTGTTTTAATTATTTGCTTTTCCATACCCCTTCTAGATATTACTGTTCGAGTGTCAAAACTCATCATTGTGGAATCCCTAGCCCGATATCTGACATATAGCAGGCACTCACAGAATATTAAATAAAATAATGAATGTCTGGGATAATCTAACATGACATCAATGTAGGGGACATGGTAGTCTGAGCCAGGTTGCAGTGGGTCTTAAAGGTGCTTCTAAGTGAGGTTACAGATGTCATCATGTGCTGGGCAGCAGGGATTCAGTGACTGCTTTGAGCAGTGGAATGACATGGTGCCTCTGGTGGCAGGTAGGGTGTGGATAGTATGGGAGTGACTGGCAGCTGGGAGACGTGTCCCCGATCTGCTTCCCGGAGTGGAACAGATGAGGTGGGTAGAGATTGGAGTGCACCACCCTGCAGCCTGGTTATGGCCTGGAGGTGGGAGTGGTGGGGGCAGTAGGGGACGAATTCTGAAGAGTGATATCCTATGGGATTTCCAAGTTAGTCACCAAGCTGGCATCTGAATCTAGGTTCCCGGGTTCCAGAGCGTGGAGTGGAGCATAGGAAGGCCAGGAACAGGAGAGGACCTGAAAGAATTCACTGTGCTGAGCTGCATGCAGTCCCCATGGATATTTACCGGATATCGCCGGCCATTAAGGGTGGTGGAAGATGGGTGGGTAGAGAGAAAAGGGAGAACTCAAAAAAGACTTTGGTTTGGGTAACCTGGTGAGTGCTGATGACTGAGCACGTTACAGAGGGAAGCGGGAGAAGCAGCAGCTTTCAGTGCAGCAATCGGAACGTACAGCTGCGGGGGTGGGTTGGAACAGGTGGCAGGTAATAAATGGATTTTGTTGAGTTCCAGTTGGGGCACTTAGAGGAAAGTCAAGATTTTGCATTGTGTTTTAAAGCTATCCGTGAGAATCATTTTATTTTACTTGTAAAAGTAACTTTTTATGAGCAGGAATGCCTTATTTGTGTTCCTAGTTGTAAGAGAGTTTGTTCAAACATTGTATACCAATTTAGTTCATTAGAACTGGACCAGGGAGGTCTGAGCCAGTGGTGTAAGAATTTTCAGGTTGGTAAGTAAGATCAGCATCCTAGGGCAAATGGTTTAAATATTTCAGTAAACTTTTCTCTACAATAAATATTTTCTATATAATTTCCTGGCAGTCATAGTCTCAAGATTATAAATCAGCAGAACTTGGAACCACCTACACAAACTGTTCAGTTTAAGAAGAAAGAAAATAGATTGAAACCTAATCTTATAATGATAAGTTATAGAGTAGGTATAACTTTAAGATACATTTTATGGTAACTGGTAAATATTCTCAAATCTTCTCTCTCATCTGTGCAAAGAAAGGTTAATTGTTAAGCCAGTGCTTTGAGTTTTCAAAGTTATGTGCGTCAACAGCTTTGTAAACTTTCTCTTAATGTTTTTGCCAAAATAATTATGGCCTATGGATTTGAATTGGATTTTTTACTGTTTTGATCATTAACTAGTCAAAGATATTTGGGGCCTATCGTACTCTCCCCTTACAGAATGAAATATTCTGTTATTCTATTTCTTTTTTCTTGTGGTGTTTTTTGTTTTGTTCTGTTTTGTTTTTTCCTTGGCTTAAAATAGGAGTACTCGTTCTTGTGCCAAAGAGTATGAAAAGTCCCAGGAAGAATTTGGCATTTTTTCCTAGAGTATACATTTTACTTGAGGAACTTGTCAGTTGCAAAATGGGGGAGGCTAATGAATTTAACACATTTTTGTATTAAAATAAATATGCTATATTATGCTAGAATAAAAAACCATGAGAATGTATACATATTAAAAAAGAACAACACACAAAACTTCAAAAAGCTATTGAGCTGGCTGCCAGCATTTTCAACTCCTCACTCCATCTCTGCATGAGGTTTCATACTTTCTAAAGCTGGTCTTGCAGATGGGGGCATGTATACCCATCATTCTGGGTGCTGTTTTAAACAGACTTCAAGAAGATGTCATAACAGAATCGAGAGCCCAGAAATAAACCCATGCATATATGGTCAGCTAATATTTGACAAAGGAGCCAAGAATACTCCATGGAGAAAAGACAGTCTCTTCAATAAATGATGATGGGAAAATCGGATATTCATATGCAAGAGAATGAAACTAGACCCCTATCTTACACCACTCACAAAAACTAACTCAAAATGGATTAAACACTTAAATGTAAAACCTGAAACCGTAAAACTCCTAGAAGAAAACCTATAGAAACAGCTTATTGACATGGGTCTTGGCAATGACTTTTTGGATATAATATCTAAAGCACAAACAGCAAAATAAAAATAAACAAGTAGAACTATATCAAAGTAAAAATCTTCTGCGTCACAGAAGAAACAATCAAAAAATGAAATGGCATCCTATGGAATGGGAGAAAATATTTGCAAACCACGCTCATAAGGAGTTAATATCCAAAATATATGACACTCATTCAATTCAATACTAAAACCCACAAATAATCCAATTGAAAAATGGGCAAAGACCTGAATAGACAACTTCCAATGAAGATATTCAAGGGTCCAACAGGTATATGAAAAGGTGTTCAACATCACTAATCATCAAGAAAATGCAAATCAAAATGACAGTGAGATATCACCTCACACCTGTGAGAATAGCTATCATCAATAAGACAAGAGGTAGGGGCTTCCCTGGTGGCGCAGTGGTTGAGAGTCCACCTGCCGATGCAGGGGACACAGGTTCGTGCCCCGGTCCGGGAAGATCCCACATGCTGCAGAGCAGCTGGGCCCGTGAGCCATGGCCGCTGAGCCTACGCGTCCGGAGCCTGTGCTCTGCAATGGGAGAGGCCACGACAGTGAGAAGCCCGCGTACCGCAAAAAAAAAAAGACAAGAGGTAACAAGTATTGGTGGAGAAAAGGGAACCCTTGTGCTTTGTTGGTAGGAATGTAAGTTGGTAGAGCCACCATGGGAGTTCTTTAAAAAAAAAAAAAAAAGTAGAACCATGTAATCCAGCAATTCCACTTTTGGGTGAATAGCCGAAGGAAACAAAAAGCACTATCCTGAAGAGATATCTGCTCCCCTGTGTTCACTGCAGCATTATTTACAATAGCCAAGGCATGGGAACAACCTAAGTTTTCATCGACAGATGTATGGATAAAGAAGATGTGGTGTATATATACATTGGAATATTATTCAACCTCAAGAAAAGAAGAAAATCCTGCCATTTGCAACAACATAGATGGACCTTGAGAGCGTTATGCTAAGTGAAAAAAGTCAGGCAGAGAAAGACAAATACTATATGATCTCACTTATATGTGGAATCTAAAAAAAAACAAATTCATAGAAGCAGGGATCAAACCGGTGATTGCCAGAGATGGTGCTCAGTCGGGGGTCGCGGGGGGCAGGATTGTGGGGGAATAAGTAAAGGTGGCCAAAACGGACAAACTTCCAGTTATAGGTTCTGAGATGTAATGTAAAGCATGATGAGTATGATTAAAATACTGTATTATTTTTTTGAAAATTGCTAACAGTGAATCTTAAAAGTTCTCATTACAAGGAAAACAAATCTGTGACTATGTGAGGTAATGGATGTTAACCAAACTTGTGGTAATCATTTTGCAATATATGCATTTATCAAATCATTTTGTTATACACCTTAAACTTATACAATTTTGTATATCAATTATATCTCATTAAAACTAGAAATAAAGATGTCAAACAGCCCAAAGTAGTGCTTTTTACTATGCTCATCACCCCTCACCCCTATCACACCCTCCTCACAGGATCTGAGCACCTAGAAAATGACTGTTTATTTCACCACATAACAATTATTTCATGTTTCTCCGAAGTGTGAGTGCCCTGAGAGCAGGCTTTTTTCCCTAATTATTTCTATATCCACAGCTCCTAGCTCCTGTCACAGAGTATTTGATGTATGTGTTGAAGGAATGAACGCATGAATGAGTTTTAGGGACTCTCCAGGACAGACCATAATTCATACAGTCATACACATAGCACTCTGACAGTGACCCTGGGGTTACCCTCATGTTTAATCTGGGGTGGAACTTATCATTACCATGAGGTGATACACTAGGCTTCGGAGTTACAAGAGAACAGTTCTTGTCATGGGGCAGGAACAAGGAGAGCCTCCTGGAAAATCAAATCTTCAATAACTGAAGGAACTAGATTTGTTTCATTAAAGGAGTGTGTGAACTGCGGACTCACTGGAAGGAGAGACCCAGTCCATGATCATCCACCCTCTGGCAGCTAAGACAAACAACAGCAAAATAATACAGTGAAAATAATGTGCTTCAAAGGCTCTATCTACTGACGACAACTGAATTAACCTCCTGCACATGTGTCATTATTCCAGTAACTCGTTATGACCAAAGAGATTGCATCATTCAGATCATAAGACTATTAGTTCATCTTTGCCACAGCTCATTTTACCCAGTATCCAGACATGGGCTGAAAATTAGTGTATTTTTTTTAACTGGTGAAGAATGAATTGACATTGAAAATAAAGTGAGTTTTGCACATGGAAGATCAACCTAACCTGCCACCTACGGAGTAGGTGACTATGTCTAAGCTTGAAAGAGGAGAGGATTCATCCATTCAACAAACACTGGAATGCTATGTATGTGTCAAGCATTGTTCCAAGCAAAAAAAAAAAAAAAAAGCAAAATGAAACGTGAGTCACATACAAAATATCAAAATATTTGCTTTCCAATAACATGTCTATTTAAGAAATTCAAAGTCTGAACAACTTTATACTTTGTCATTTGCTCCTTTATGATAGATATTATATGGTAGGTGTTCAGTAAGTGATGTGGTAGCCTATACCTCCCTGAAGAGTGAAGGGGAACTATCTATTCTGTACTTGTCTGATGAAAGATCTGAGGCATCAGTGCAGTAATAGAAGAGTAACTTCACATTCCTACTGCAAACTTAAGTTTCAGGCAATGTGAGGGTGGACCACGGGCTTGGTATGCCCTTGTTAGTACCCTATTTCTACCACTTACCACTGGTATGACCCTTGGGCAATATACTTAAGCTCTGTGTGACTTAGTTTCCTCGTTAGTAAGCAGAGGTAATCTGTTTATTATCCCACCTACCTTCCTACAATCGTTATGATGAAGTGAGATGATCTGTATACAATGTTTAGAGCAGTATTTGGCACCCGGGTTATAAAGGCAAACTATCGTTTGCCTGTAATCATAGTAGACACCAGAAACATAAGACTAAATAGATTTTTAAAAAATATCTTTCTTGGAAGTGGATTTATAAAAACAAACAAATAGACAATATTTGGGGATGGGAAGTTAAGGCCAGAATGGATGATCAAAGAGCTAAAATCCACATACATTATCGGGCATTCATCACGTCCTCAGAACTGTGCTAGGTGCTAAGGAGGACAGAAATGGCCCCAACGCTCATTTCTGTCCTGCAGAAATTTACATTTTATTTAGGGCATCAAGGCTATAACAGCTGGAAATAATTAATAGTAAAAGACTGATAAAATGGTTTAAGGCCATGATAAAAGAAATGTCACAATATAGTATTATATTAAAATAAATAAAATATATTCATATTTTAGGACTTCCCTGGTGGCGCAGTGGTTAAGAATCCACCTGCCAATGCAGGGGACACGGATTAGAGCCCTGGTCCGGGAAGATCCCACATGCCATGGAGCAACTAAGCCCGTGTGCCACAACCACTGAGCCTGTGCTCTAGAGCCCGGGAGCCACAACTACTGAGCCCGTGTGCCACAACTACTAAGCCCGTGTGCCTAGAGCCCATGCTCCGCCACAAGAGAAGCCACCGCCATGAGAAGCCCCCACACCACAACAAAGAGTAGCCCCGGCTCGCGGCAACTAGAGAAAGCCCTTGTGCAGCAACAAACACCCAACACAGCCAAAAATAAAACTAGATAAATTTATTTAAAAAAAAAAAGAATTTAGGTTTTCTCCCCTGTGGTACAATAAGGCAATGGCTCTGGCTGATTCATAAGCAACTCGTTTTAGGGGAAACTGTGTGTTCAAGAGAATATTCCTGATGTGACAGGAAAGATTTAGTCTTTATTGGACTCACTAGCCTTGAAATGCCCTTGTTATTGACCAAATGAGAAAATGTTTGCTTCCAGACTGCAGATGCTAATGGTCCTTCACTATATTTATTTCCCACTTCTCTAACATATGTTGAAAGTTTTGAAGCCAGTAAGAACACTAGTATACAATGTATTTACAATCCAGAATTCTTAAACTAAAAGGATATAACTGCTGAATAACTATAGAAGGTAGCTTACAAGATGTTAGTTATGAACTGAATTATGCCTCCCCCTCAGTTCATATGTTGAACCCCCAGTGTGACCATATCTGGAGATAGAGTCTTTATGAGGTGATTAAAGTTAACTGAGATCATAAGGGTGGAGCCCTAATCTCGTAGGACTGGTGGCTTTATAAGAGGAAGATCTCTCTCTCTCCCTCTCTCTCTCTCCCCGCCCCCTCCTCCCCCTCTTCCACTCTCCCCCTCTCCCTCCCTCTCTCTGCCTCTCCTTGCCATGTGAGGACAAAGCAAGAAGGCAGAAGGCAGCCATCTGCAAGCCAAGAAGAGAGAGCCTTCACTAGAAACTCATTATGGTGGTGCTCTGATCTTGTATTTCCGGCCTCCAGAACTGTGAGAAATAAATGTCTGTTGCTTAAGCCACCCAAGCTATGATATTTCATTACGGCAGCCTGAACTGGCTAATACGGTGTTAAACAAAATTACTTCTGACCTGCACTATTTTCTCTCATTTTCATTTTTTGATACATTCTTTTGTCTAGTAACAAGGCCTCTCAGTTGAGAGTATGGACAGTGGTATGAGAATTTTTCTGGTTTGGTTTTATTCCAGACTGTCTTAATGAAGGCAAGAAGCTACATTTCAATTGACCTCTAGAATGTTATTTGCAGTACAATTTCTAGGCTGCATAAACCTGTATTCACTGGTGAAACCTGATTCTTGTTTCTGGCAACATTTGCAAAATTGCTCCAGGTGCCGGGTGAGTTCTTTCATCCAAGGAGAAGAGGAATTTCTCGGGTTTCATTTTACATGTGAAACTTAATTCATGCCTCTAAAAACTATAAAATATGGAGACTAAAGATAGTCCGTCAAGGGTATGAAATGTGAATGAACAGCAAGCAGAAACCAAATTTGTAAAAGAAGAGAAAATGGGCTGCACCAGAAGCCTTCAGCTTATTTAAATTCTCTGTATTACATTCCCAGACATCTGCCTGGACAACAGAATGAAATTCATGATTATGGAAATGGAAGGGATGCGAGTGTGGGGCATGCTCTTCTGTGTGCTTTCAGCGCGGAGTTGTCACAGGTTTAATTGACCTTTTCTCTGACTGTGGACTGTCACAGCCCTGTCAGAGGAGTGACTTCTGATGGGAAGACACAGGAACTTTTGTGGAGGAGGGGCAGGGCTCTGTCAAAAGATCAACAGCCCTGAGGCTGCAGGCCTTGCCCACCCTCACCTTTAACACATTTCAATTAACTTCATTACACACAATTTGATCGACACAGGGTGACTTTTCAAGTTTGGATTTAGGTTGTTGCTGAAATGTACAACAGGTCGATAGTGTGTTATTTCCATCCTTGAAAAGCAGAGCAGAGCAAAGTGACTGCAACAGGGCTCTGGCTCCCAGCCCAGGGCGGTGTTCCTGATGGAGGGTTTTAGGTTAAGGTCAATCAGGATGTGACAAAAGGGGGGTGTTTTTCCAGTTATGAAATTTAGTCCATCAACGAAGCTCCCCTTGTACCATGAGATTGGAACAATCCCTTACACTGAGGTTGTATCGAATTCTGGGCCCTTATTTAGTGTTAGAGCATCATCTGAGGGGCTTGTATCTGATACAGGTGGCCCTTTACAGGTAGTCTTTTATTAGTGTTTAGGTTTATCTTTCCCACCTGACTTTCGGTAGAGGCCATTCAGGAACCCATTCTGAGGTCTGGGTTTCCCTAGTTTCATCATCATGACCGGCTCAAGGGCACAGGTCTCGCTGCTGTGCCCGTGAAGTGTGAGGCTGTGCAAAGCTTGGTGGTCCTTTGTAGCCCTTCATCACCTCCCCTCTGCACCTAGGCACACAGGAACTATTCCCCTGCTCCACGGGCTTGTGCAGGCCTGTGTGCCAAGGGTATTTGTACTCAGCGGTCTTGCTGCTTCTCTGATTCTACATTGAAAGGCATTGGTCCCCTGTGAACTCAGATCACCCCCAAGCCAACCCAGTATGTCTTCTCACTCCACCTTATCTCTGGATTTACAGTTCGTAACCCCACTCCTAGGTATCATCCCCAGCTCCCCAGGATGCCTATTCATTACGTGCTTCCTCTCTGACTATCCCTTCCCAGCAGTTCTGCCAAACAACCAGTCTTAATACCCATGGTTTTTCTATTTGCTGAATCTTTTCAGGGTCGAGTCCCCTTTGTCAGGCAAAGGCTTTTCCTCTATATTTTGTAAAAGCGCCCTTCCCTGCAGCGTAGACGCCTCATGATTTAGCTGATAAAGTATTGTCTTGCTTCATTATCCTGCTTTATTTTCATCCTTTCAAACAGAACTCTGATGCCACCTACCATAGTAACTGCAATCAATTTTCCAAGTTCCCTCTAAAATGCCACTCCATTTTCTGGGAAAAGAACAAAACAAGGGCTGGGCCTCAGCACAATTGTGACATGGATCCCATTCATCTTTGCTATTCATAATCCGTCTCCTGTACTCTCTCCCTCTCCATTAAACTTCCCAAGTGCTCATTATGACCCAGGTCCCTCTCCTCTTGTGGTTCCTCTCCTCTTCTCACCAGTGGGTCAGTAGACAGGGAAATGCCTCCTTTATCCAGAGCCCTCGGGGAGTGATGTGCTTCACATAAACATAAATTTTCCGGGCTATTGACGCTTACTTTAGGCGGAAAATTTCCTGTAATGGCTTTGAATAGAAAGTTTCTCAACCTCCTTTACATTGTTTCCTATCTTTGAAAACGTGAATTCAAATTCTTGTCTCTTTCTCATGCGGTATCTTGAATCAATAATCATTCATTCAACAAGCATATATAGAGCACCCATCATTATGTGAGGGGCTCAGAGATACAAAGATGAATGCAGTAGTAGTGCTCTTGCCATTGCAAGAGCTTAAGGTCAAATTAGGATGAGGATACTGAAGACAAATTGCTACAGCCCAGAGCAAAAGAGACTGTATGAGGGATGTGAACAGGGCATGGATAGGGCATAGAGGGGACACAGAGGAATAGCAGCAACTGACAAAACGGATGATGAGGTGCCAGGATAGGCTTCTGAGAGGGCTAGTAATCTATTATTAAGGACTCTGCCCTCCTCAGAGGGTCCACTCTGGTCTGCATTTTGAGTTCTCCTGTCTGGCTCTTAAGGGGGGTTCCGTTTCTCCTACTGCAGCTAGACTGTCAACTGTCACGTCTAGCTCCTAGCAGACCCTTCCCCTGTTAATTTGCATTTCTAATCATCTGTGAGCTGGGAAGCCTTATAGCCAAGCCCCCTAAAACCAGGGCTCCCTTGGAGTAAATAGGCTCTCAGCAAGGCTCCTGGGGGCTCCGTCAGGATAATGGGCAAGAGGGTTGTTTGACTGCTTGTTTTGATTAGACTATTCTGATTGCTTTGTGCTTCTCTCCTGGTTCTGGTTGGCTTGGAGGTTTGGTAGATAAGCAACCTCTAAATAAAATGAGTCATTATGGATTCATGTCAGGAGGAGAAGGGTTTTTAATATAAAGGAATTATTAATATCTCTCTATAATGGGCACCTACCATGTGCCAGATTCTTTACCTTTATTATTTCTTTAACCCTCACAGTAGCCCTGCAATATAAGTAAAATATCCCCACTTTATGAAAAAAGAAACTAATACTCAGAGACTACACAATTCGCTGCCCTTTGTGATGTTAGACAAATTTCCTGGTCTCCCTGTCCCTCGTATCCTTCACCTGTAAAATGGGGACAGTACTACTGTGTATCTCTAAGAGTTGTGAGGGTTAAAGAGGTGAATAAGTATAATTATAACTAAAGTGCCTGATATGTAGTAGAATTCAGTGGTAGCTGCTGTTATTATTGTCATGTTGTTGTTACTAAAGTCATATAGGTATTGTACTTAGAAGCAGAACCTAATTCTAAAGTCCATCCCACAGCAGGTTCTCTGATACCAGGGAGAATTACTTTGTAGCAGTGATTTTGCTCAGCATGGCTAAACTACATTTGGAGGCCGCCACGTGCTCTGTCTCTGAGCCACAGGAGGACAGGGACAGGGTTATATTCTTACCCTGGCTGTCCTTATCACTGACTCCCCGAGACCCGAGTCAAGGGCAATGAATTGTGACATTTTAAGAGAAGGTTGTAAGCAATGACTTCATGCTACTTCTGAAGTCTGTCTCAAGGTCAAGTTTTGTTTTGAAAAAGCAGAAGTACCAAAGCCTCGATCACCACAGCTTTTCCCCTCTTAGGGAGAGGTTGTCCCAGAGATTTCTTATACTACTTTGGAACTTAAAGATGCATCATTCCAAGCAGATTGTTTCTTTATGTTGGCCCATTTTATTAGAAAATAACCTCCCACCGTGATGTGCTTACTGATCACATTCATGACTGAGATTGACAGATTAAGAACAAACAGCATGTTTCCAGTCATCTCAAATTTCTCTCTTTAGAACTGACTGTTTACGGTATGGACAGGACTTGGAATAATCATTTGCATGGGTTTTACTTGGTTGTTCACTTTAATTTCTTGAAACTTAAAAAAGGAATGTTAGCATGAAATACGCCATTCCACAAGGAGAATGCTTCCTTCCACTATGTTGTTTTCCAATGTTAAAAAAAAAAAAAGAACTTGAAGAGTGTCTAGAAGTTCTTTGAAATATAGCCATTTGAAATTTCAATAAAATCCTGATTTGTGATGGGAGAACGGTGATTACTTTTTCCTCTCTTTTCAAAAACTCCCGTAACAAAAATTAAAGGTCTCTCAATATAATATAAAATATGATTCTCATCAAAGAGCACTTATTAGCTATAATAATTCTTACATGATTCTATGCAAAGATGTTACTGTGCATATAGCCCTTGACAAGTATTCATTAAATTGAATTACATCTTGTTACCCTGCCCTATCTATCTCTGCTTTCTAGAAACCTGGTATAAATTAAGGAAACTCTGAATACAGCTAACAAACATGACATGAATATCAACATTTACATTATGAATTTAACGTGGAGTGAGTGTGTTACCACAGCCCTGAGTTGCAGAGATTCACGGAATTTGTCTTATTTAAGCATTCAGTAATATCACTCCCCCCCCACCTTTTTTTTATAGTCTGTGAGGAATTCTAAGATGAAATGGGACTTAAAACCATACCTGAATGAAGCAAGGAACACCCCTTGGCAAACAGGATGAAAGGCAAGTGTTGGAGGTGAAGAAAGCTGGGCTGTCAATACAAATCAAAAAAAGCCCTTTGTATGTTTTATCCTTCTCGCTACAAAAACTAATTTTATCTGGGGTGGGGCGGGGGGGTGAATCGGTATGTTATTTGGTGGGCAAGGACCAAAGAAATTTTCACAAGGATTCAGCCACCTGTAGAAAACAACTGACTACTCCTAAAGGTCCAGGGAAGTAGAATCTGACCTTTCTGACGGGCTAGTTTGATATGTGGCCACACACTTTTTTTCTGGGTTATGGGACTGCTTGATGTTAGATGCTGGTAGACTCGGGAGGTAAGAGAATATAGGGCAGAGGAAGCAAAGAGGCGTTTTGCGTCAGAGAATGCCTTATGCTAAACTTTAGGAGTCCATTTCCCTGCAGCATCTGCTGCAGAAGGAAGGATGCTTCCGTGGAGGGAGATGCCGCCAAGAAAGTGGTGCCCCGGGCTGCACCTGTCAGTCACTTCCTTGGCAGCTTGAGCCGTGATAGGGAACTGGGGGCGGGGGGGCGGGAATGCCTCAAAGCCAGCCTAGAGGAAGAAACTTAAAGCAGGGTGTGTGTTTTTCAGTTTCCTGCTAATCACCTGCTTTGTTGAAGGCAAGCTGGGCTGGGGACCCAGTTCTGCAGATTTGTGATTTAGTGAGTAGAACTGTATCATTAGCATAGCTGAGGAATGGTGCCTCTTGCACTAACTCGAAACATTAGTCAGCAAACACCAACAGCTTAGGAGCATGAGATGAAACTAGGTCCCTTTCACCTTAAATAACACCAGGCTGAGCAGGCAGAAACGTGGGGACCTCTGGACCAAAGGGACCGTTGCTGGAGACAGCAGAGTGATCAGGTAAAGAAGAGCAGATGATGGACAGTCGGCTCCCTTTGTTAGTTGTTGATCTTCTCACTGCCTGATCTGTGTGACCGGATGACCTGGGTACACAGCGCTGCCCCCTAAGCCCCATCAGGACCCTGCCTTTGTAATGACTCATCAGAAACATCACCCTCAGCAAATTATTTAGAGTGCAAGGAACCACATTTGTACAGGTGAGGAATTCCAAGGTATCCTACTGCCAACGGGTCAGCACATTACAGGTTCAGGTCAGCACTGTTAGATGAAAGCGTGATTATTTTTAGCCCATTGTGCTTTTCTGCCCTTGAGCAATCATTCTGAGCTTGAGGGTGAGGGGAAAACAGACTTTCTGCCAGCACATTCTCCTGGGTGGCAGGCTTTAGCTGTCTTCCCAGTCCTTCTACAGAATCGTAGGTTGGATGCTCACCTGGTCCTCATGTCCTCAAGTCTCTAGATACAGTTTCTTTTTTAGGAACTGAGCTTAATCCAGCTTTGTAATCTATACACTTCCAACTCCTACTTTAATCAACTCAGTACTCTTCTGCGCTCATTAGTCTCCTTTCATCATCCACTTCTTTTTTCTGATCCATTTCACTTTTGGCCTCCTGGTTTCATTTCCCTCCCAAAACCTTTCTTTGTAACCAATAAAAAAGAGTACACCCATGACACACATGACATTGGAGGGGTGGGGTCATCACAGTGACAGCGGGGGGGGGGGGGGGGGGTTAAGAGAAATAAACAAGTTCTTGGTATTTGAGTGTTAAGCATTGTGAGAGAGATGTTGACAGAATCCAAGAACTATAAAACTGGAAGAGACATTTTTAACCACAGTCAAATATTTGACTTGTTATTTTGAACATCTCCTCCCTTTGAAACATAGGTCCAAACTTTCCAGCCTCTCTGGTACAGGAAGACTAACTAGTAAGGGGTTGGATGGGTGTTGAGTGAGATAATCTGTAGTATCTATCACTGTTTTTGAAATAGAGGCGGCTAGGAATCACGTGGTCACTAATTGACCAATAGTTTCCCATGGCTTTGAAGGGAGATTTGATCGGGCGGGGACAAAACAGCATTGTCTGATTCCAAAAAAGAGTGGCTTCCTGTGAAAGAAACAGAAGGACACAATCTTTTAATTTCTGCTTTTTCTCTGCATTTCACGGTACGTTTTTATAAAGATAACAGATGGGATTCCTATATTCATTAAGGAGAAAAAAAAGAACTCTTCATCTGCTAGTATTTTAAATAAGGGAAATACATAGTATTTACTGCTACCCTTTGAAGACCCTTTGAAGATTTTAATTAACACTGAACGTTTTATTCCATCTGCTTAAATGAGTAGGCCACATGGTTACAAGGCCTCTCATTTCAGGCTGGTGAACCAATTCATTGGGTCTCCTTGGTTGGAACTAGTAGAAAAATCCTCAACTCAAAAGACCCCATAAATTACCCAAAAGTTATCTTCACTTTAAAAAGATTTATAATAAAAGAGCATATATGTAAATACATGTGTATAATATACACGTGTAGATTCAAAAATTCAAAAGAAGCGATTCAATACTGTCTGTTTGACTTCAACCCAATCTCCCTCAGTGCAGTGATTCCTGATATGTCTGTTTTCTTGAACATTTTACAGCACTTTATATTTCATAGAACACTTTCACATATTGTTTTATGATTCTCTCTACCCTGTGAGATAAAACACAGTAGATCGTATTCTCTTTAATTAAAGATAAGAAAATGAAGGCACAGAGAGCTCCAATGATTTGCCCCAGGTCACAAAGTTCCAAAGAGACTTGCCTGACCCTGTAATCTAAATCTTTTCATTTCTATCCTGGTACTCTAGCCAGCAATGAAAGCTTACTTATCAAAGGGAGACTCTTTCCTTCTTTAGGAAGATTATTTTGTATCAGTTGGGCTTTACTGAGGATAGATCTGAAATGTAATGCATGTTATAAAAGCAACTTTAGTAATATGGCAGTATGACGGGTTGCTTCTGACCATTGGGAGGAGACAGATGTGGGAATGAATTCCACATCAGCTTCCTTTTAGCTGAGCGACTTGGAGCAAGTAACTACTTCATCTCTATGAGGATGAATATTCTCCTCCATGTAGGATATATTCTCCACCATGTAGGATATAAATAAAACTTACACATATAGATACGCAGCACACATTCTATGTTCCCTGGAAAATCAAATCACTCTATTATTGGACTATTTGAATAAATTGAGGTCCATTTGTTTATTTTAAGAATATTAAACATCTACCCTGAGAGGACTACTGTTCTAGACACTGGAGATAAAAAGATTAATAAAACCAATTCCTGCCTTTATGACACCAAAAGATGTGGTGGGGACGGGGGAGGCTAGAAAGTCTCTGTAGGTGATTTACTCCTTGAACTAAGTCTTGAAAGCTTGACTACATAAGTCTCTGTGGGCCAGAGTTCTGGAGTCATTTATCTTATCTAGGTCAGTTTACAGGATAAAGGAAAAACTGAAACATAAAGCCGCCTGCTAAAAATATTAAAATGACTTTTCATTTGGGTTGAGTTAGACTTTTAACTACTTCAAAAGTATTTTTGGTCTATTATGTTGTTTGTAGTACACACTTAGGGAAGTCAGATATTAGTTCCATTATACTGATGAAGGAACTGAGACCTGAAGAAGTTAAGGCTTCTTCAAAGTTATTCAAATACTTCAAGGTAAGAATCAGTTCAAGCAGTGAGCTAGATGCTCAGGACATAAATGTAAACATGACAAAATCCCTGCTTCTATAGAGCTTTGGATTTCACCCTTGGACTCACAGGTAGACATGTTGATTAACCACGTACCAGGTTTGTTATAATTTAGGGGCAGTTAATTCATATATAACTGATTATGTATATCAGTGGTCATTTTTATTTTTTTCCAATTTTAATGTCAAACACATTGGAAGAACCAAAGTACATTTTATTTCTTATGCCTTTAAAGTACTTTCTTGAGAATGCAGATTATTGGTTTGCATTTTTGACCTTCATCTTTATTGAGGTATAATTTATCTATAGTAAAAGGCATTGATCTCAAGTGTTCGTTCAATGCATTTTGATAAATCTATGTACCTGGATTGAAATCACCCAAATCAAGATACAGGACACTTCCTGCACCCCAAAAAGTTGCCTCATGGTCCTTTCCAATCACTGCTCCATCCATATCCCTGTCCTGAGACAATCACAGTTCAGATTTCTAGCTAAGGATCATATATTAGTTTTGCCTCTTCTTGAATTTCACTTAAATGGAACTATAGAATATGAATTCTTTTGTTCAACATAATGTCTATGAGATTCAGCCATGTTATTGCTCATATCAGTAATTCCTTTTAAATGCTGAGTCACGTTCTGTTACATGAATATGTACCTTACATCTCTTGTCCTGTTGATGAGCATTTGGGTTGTTTCCAGTTTGGAGTTGTTATGAATGAGCCAGCCATGAATATTCTCATACAAGTCTCTTTTGTTGAAATATGCATCCATTTCTTTGGGAGATATATATATATATGTGTGTGTATATATATATATATATATATATATATATATATGCTGGGTCTAATGTGGTTTAAATAAAAGGAATATTGCTAATAATACTATCAAACAGCTGGCTCTCAATTAGCTGTACTAATATGCTTATATATATCAACGAGTAGTGTAGGTAGTCCAAAGCAGCCAAAAAATAATTCTAGATTTGAGTCTGGAATTTTCTCGCTGTGTTTGTGTTCTCTAACCACGCCCAAGCTTCAGCGTCATCTTGCATTTTATTTCGTATGAAAATAAGTTGGCCCAAGATCAAAATTCGTCAAGGATAATATATATAGATGCATGAGAGTTGGCTATCATTTCATTTATCCCAAATAACAAATAACTATCTGCTACACTACCTAAATTTTCTGTTTGTACACTAGAAAAGAGAAGTTATCAGATTTTAATTTAGCTAAAATGGAAAGATTTATCCCAATCAGACTTTTAACAGACTTTTAACAAGTACCCATCTTTTTTTCCTCCCAAGGAGAGAAGTATAGTGTTTTTAGCTTGAAATGTTTATCTGCTTGTTTCTACCCTTTTCTACATTTTGTCTGTAGACACCCTATGTTTTCCAACCCAAACTGATCCTTTCATCCTTTATTCAACAAGTAACTTTTGAGCATTTACTATGAGCAAGGCTCTGTAGAACATCCTGAAAATAAAGCATTGATGTAAGATGGCTCAAATCTCTTCCATCATGGAGCTTGCAATCTAATGGAAATAGGTGTTAAACAACTAATTACACAATCATTTATCAAAATAAAATTGTAATGGGCTTTATAAAATATATGGTGTAAAAGAGCATGTAACAGGGCTGTGAAATAAGACCTAAGACTTGGGCAGGAGTCACCTTTCATGTCTTCATCCTCATGTAATGAGAAGCCACTGAAGTAATCGGAGGAATGGCATGATTGGAATCGAATCTGAAAAGTTTACTCTGACTGCAGGGTAAAAACTATGAAGTAGATGGTGACTTTCATTCCCTTTCTGGACATCACGCTTTCATTGCCCCAGTCTACCACACCCAAGACCAGGCACGATTATCTTCACGCTGCTATCTGGGCTTGCCCTTCCAGACCTACCCTGATTCTTCTGCATCAGAGCCTGTCCAGATGAAGGGACCTAAAGTAATAAACAGCTTTAAGCTAAGCCTCCAGTGGCAGAGAGTAGATTACGATGTTACCACTATCCCCTCCCTCTTTCCTCTGCTCCAAATATGGAAATCTTATGGAAAAACCCAAACGAACTTTTTGGCCAACACAATATATAATGGGAACCTTCTTGTCTAAGTACAAAGGAGTGAAGAAACGGGAAGTTTTAGTCATCCAGGTCAGCTCAGATGGAAAGATAATTTGACTATGGGTGGTCAGGATGTTCATCATGCCATATATTCTATCAAAATAACCAGATAAGTTATTTAATCTGCATTGTATGATCCTGGAATATGTTTCTTTCTCATTTCAAGAAGGTTCTAGTGGGAGGATCAGTTTCCATAGTGGATTCTCATCGTAGCAGCTGGCTACCCACTCTTTTTACCACATCCAAAGCACGCGGTACATTTCAGAGCATGTACAAACTCCATCTGTCATGCAGCATAAGGGTATCTGCTTTCCCTCATTCCTGGAGTGGGGTGAGCAGAGCCCATGATTTTTTTTTTGAATTTATTTATTTTATTTATTTATTTTTGGCTGTGATGGGTCTTCATTACTGCGCGTGGGCTTTCTCTAGTTGCAGCGAACGGGGGCTACTCTTCATTGCTGTGCGCGGGCTTCTCATTGCAGTGGCTTCTCTTCTTGCAGAGCATAGGCTCTAGGCGTGCGGACTTCAGTAGTTGTGGTGCATGGGCTCAGTGGTTGTGGCCCGCAGGCTTAGTTGCTCCGCGGCATGTGGGATCTTCCTGGAGCAGAGATCAAACCCATGTCCCCTGCATTGGCAGGTGGATTCTTAACCATTGAGCCACCAGGGAAGCCCAGAGCCCATGATTTTATTTGCAGTTTCATTTTCTGTCTGGAATTTTTTTTTTTTTGGTCTTCAAGAATTTTGCAATGATTTATCTAGTTAAGCTAATCCTCAGTAATCTTGGAAAGTTGAAGACTAAATAAGCAGAGAGAGAGATGGTCAGTAAGAAATCTACCTCAACAGTGCCGCACTCCTGCTTTTTAAAAGAGTGACAACGGCTAAGAATTTCAGCCACCAAGGACCAAGAGGGAGAAGGGAGGGTATCTTTGTTGAGCAAGTCCTTGCACGGCCCTTCAAAGCTGCTGCTGCCACCCCTACAGGAAAGCCATTGAGATGTGCACCAATTAGGCCCCTGTGAGCTGGGAGGAAAGCTCTCCAGGGCACCCCTGGCAGGAGAGCATATTGCAGGCACCGCCCTTTAGGCCAGTATAGAGCCGTAAACTCATTTCTCCCTGGGTCCTGGGAGAGTGATGCATTATAGAGAACGATGCCAGAAACAAGCCTGAGCTACAAAGGTAGCATCCACCTCCAGTAGCAGCTTTGGGCTTATTTGTTAGAGACCCTATCCAAGGGGAGGCATGATTACTTCTGAGCGGCTTGAACTAATCTCACTGTTTCTCTCTAGCTTATATATCAACTTCACATTAGAATTAGAAGAGATAATCTTTTCTTCTTTCTCTAGCAAGCCAGTCACAACAGTCCTGCCAGTGCCTGGGCATTCTCAGCATGATAATGTCTAAGAATGGAGAGGATGCACCTTGCATTCTGAGAAGTTGTGAGGTTTCCAGATGGTGCTGGGGAGGAGGTGCAGATAATAGCAACCCTTGGCTTCTAACAGGAGACTGTTCACCTGCAATACATGCAACATCATCCAGGAAAAGGCAGGCATCCCCTAACTGGATTGAGCAGGCCATTAGTGACCCACTCACTGGTAAATTAAAGGAAAACAAAAGTTTGTGCTAATCTGTTACCAATGAAATTTAATGAATAGCCTCTCCACTTTACCACCTTTGAATTAGAGGTGGAAGTCACAGAAGTGAAAATAGCACACTTGTCAAAACAGCCAGTGATTTAGTGTTTGGAGCAATATAAATGAGGCTGAGAAAGGAAATTGCTAGGGCAGCAGTTCAGAAAATCACACTATTTGCTGCTCTTCTATCTCTGATATAACAAACTTTCTTAGCAAGGGCTAGTAGAATAAATTTATCCTTAGGTCTTAGTAGAGGGATCAGATCACCTGCATTTAATTCTATAAGAGAAAGCCATTCATACATTATATAATTTATATTTTTTTATATTTTATTTATATATTTATTTTATTATATTTTATTTATATAATTTATTATTTAATTTATTCATGTATTGATTATGATTATTACTGATTAGTCATTTGTTGATTCAAGTATCTATTATGCCTACTAGACACTATGCAGTATCTGGATACAAGGATTCACCCTCATGGACTTTCTTCTAGGTAGCAGTTCTTAAACTTTAACCTGCGTCAGAATCACTTGGAGAGATTCTAATTGAGTAGGCCTTTGGTGGGGCCTGAGAATTTGCATGTCTAACAAATTCACAAGTGATGCTGATATTGTTGATTGGGCACCACACTTGGAGAAGCACTCGTGCAGAGTGCTGGGCTGCCCATTAAAATCACCCAAGGAGCAATTAAAAATCTTGATACTCAGGCTCCACCCCAGACAACACAAACCAAAATATCTTGAGCGGGACCCAAGCATCCAAATTTAAAGGCTCTCTAAACCAACAGTCTTGTGGGAAAGACAAACAAATGAGAAAACCAACGATAAGTTATAGAGGAATCAGAGAAGGCAGTGGTAGAGAATGGGAATGGGAGCCTCAGATGATGAGGAAAGACCATTCTGATGACCTGAAGAAAAAGAAAACAAAAATGCAATGAACCATAGAATGAATATTTCAGGTGGAGGAACTAGCATGTGCAAAGGCCCTAAGACTGGAGAAAGTTTGTACATTTAATGGATTAAGAAAGAGCTAGCATGGGGTTGGATCATATTGAGTGAATGGTAGAGTTGTCAAGTTGTAGTTGTAAAGCAGTAATGTAGAGACTTGTAGGCCAAGACCAAGCTTTTAGGAAGAATACGAAGCTATTATCTAATCAGATTTGCATTTAAAAGATCACTCTAGCTACTGAAAATAGATTGAAAGGGGATGAGAGGAAGGAGAGAGACTAATTAGGACTTTATGAAAGTTCACCAGGCACAAGGTGATGCTGGCCTGGATAGGGTGGCAGTAGAGATGGAGAATGGGTAGATTATAATTTATGTTAGGGATAGAATGAATAGAATTTGCTAAGAGACAGAAGGTAGAGAATGAGAGATAAAATAAGAATGATTCACAGATTTCTTGCTTTGGCAGCTGAGAAAATGGTGATACCATTTATTTGTATGGGGATGGGATATATTTTAGGGAAAAAACCAAATTTTCTCTTTTGAACATATTAAATATGTTTCCTGAGAGATAATCAGCTGGAAGTATTAAATAAGCATTCTTCTATCTGAGCCTGGAGCAGAGAGGGGTGTTTGAAAATGGAAAAAAAATTTGCGAGTCTTCTGTTGTTATAGCCATGGGATTGGGTGATAGAGAGTAGAGAAGGGGGGTGGGGTGAGGCTAAACCCTGTGGGATCCATTTTATTAATGGGTGAACAGAGGAAAAGGAGTCAATCAAGGAGACTGAAAAGGAGAAGCATGATGGCTAAGAGGTAAACCAGGCAAACATGGAATCAGAAACCAAGATAAGCCATGTATCCAGAAATAAGGACATGATGAGCTTGTCAGTTGCTGGTAAGAAGTCAAGGAAGAGGAGGAGAGAAAAGTGCCCATTAGATTTTACAACATGGAGATCACTGGTGCTTTTGATAAATTTTTTCAGCGGTAGAATGAAGGGAAAAGGAGAATTGTAATGGGTTGAAGAGTTACTTGAAGGTGGGGAAATGGAAACAGCATGAACAGGCCTTTAAAAAAATTCTGTTTGGGGAATTCCCTGGTAGTCCAGTGGTTAGGACTCCAGGCTTTCACTGCCGAGGGTCTGGGTTCAATCCCTGGTCAAGGAACTAAGGTCCTATAAGCTGTGTGGTGCAGCAAAAAAATAAGTAAATAAAATAAAAATTCTGTCTCTAAAGAATAAAGATATGGGTTGTCAGCTAGAGAGGAACATAAGTTAGTTTACAATAAGTTAGTTTACAATTTTGTTTCAGATGGTAGATGCAAGAAAATTTATATACTTATGGGGAAGATCCAGTTAACCAGGAGAAATTGGTGATGCTGGAGAGAGGAATAACAGAGTAAAAAAGTTTAAGAAAGCAAAGGAGGAGGGACTCAGAGAACATGATGAACTTTTAGTTTTTGTGAGCAGAGAAACTTTTTATCATAATAGGAAAAAAGGGAGACAAAGATCAGTGCCAACCCGGATAAGTTTATTAAGCTGATCATGGGAAGATAAGGGAGCTTCCTTGTGAAGGCTCCTGTTTTTCTCAATGGAAGTATGAAAAAAGTGAGGTATTAGAGAAAGATGTGAAATAATAAACTCCAAGTATGGGAAAGATGCTTACATTGAGGGTGAACAAAATTCCTATTGTAAGGTGAAAAACATAATCATCAAATTCCTCTTAGAGCACTGCATTTGGTAGAAAATGCTTGGGGAACAGAATGAGCTCTTCAAAAACAATGCTACAGTGCTATGCATTAGACAAAGGGAGAATTTTATGTGGTTCCAGAGAAGGGAAGAATGGAAAGAGAGACTGCAGCCAAGATGAGGGCAGAAGGCTGTTTGTGCTGTGTGAACTGTTCCTGTGATTCCTAACCCCCTACCCTACCCTAAAGCTCTAGCAGAGACTGTTGAACTCATGTGTATGGGTTCCTTCTGGAGACAGAAGAGCCTGAGGCAGCCAATTCCTTAAAAATATGAGTTCTCAGGGATGAACATAAATTGTGGGGAGAATTTGGACATCTCTAGGAATAGATGGGGTTTAAAACAATCTTTTATAGATCTCCATATCTTGATATCAGATGATATTTGTGTTTCAAACCAAGGATGCAAGAAGGAAGGATGAGTGAAAGTCATACCTCACATGGAGTGTAAAGTGAAGTTCATCTCCCACACAGGGTCTTGGGAATACTTTCAATCTTTTCTCCTATTTCTGAATTCTGAAATCCACCATGGAGTGCCTATTCTACCTTCACCTTCAACGCCAGTAAGATTTCTGCCAAGTTCTGAAGGAAGTATTATTACCTAAAAAACTTCCTTTCATTTTGTGGGATTCTGAACTTCTCATCTTAGATTTACTGGAGAAGCCTCAGAATATAGAAATGATGTCAATAGGATGAGGAACTTACAAGGAGAAAAACAAGGGAACTCAACCTGCCAACCAAAAAGTCACAACCAAATCAATGGTGTGAATGGGTCCCATCCATATTCCATTTTGGATATCCAGGCAAAACCAATGTATAAATATACTAAGTGAAACGGGTCAAATGAATTATTCAATATCCAAGTACTTGCCTGTTCAGGGTTTTTAAGACAGCAGATCATTTTGTTGATACAGACAGTAGGAAAAGGAAAACTTTCAATAATTACTTGCCCTTTGCTGGCAATGAAGTACCTAGAATTTTCTACTGCTGTGAATGCTCCCTTTTTTTTTTCCCCTTTTGAGCTTTCCACTTCTCTACTCTACTGGTATGATAACTATTCCTTTCAGATTTGGAGTCAAGACCTAAATGTGATCTCAGCTGTTTGTTTTATTCAGTTGCTTGACCCACAAGGAATAAAACTCCACAAATGACTCCAATAGTCACATAGCTTTATCTACATCCTCACACAAACCCCATATTCCAGCCATACTGAAACACTGGCTATTTCCTAAACATAAAAGGAGTAGGACATGAAAGGGATTCCTCCCCACCTCCCCATCTTGCCCCCTGCCACCTTCCATGATCACTCTTATTTGTCCTTTAGACATGGTTCACGGCTCAGATTCTCCTAGTTACCTTCCCTTGTCCTCTTATACCCCTTCCAGTTAGATTCTCCTTTGTATTTCTATAGTATCTTATAGTGTCTATGATAGCATTTCTTCCACTGTTAAATGACATTATTTTCCATATCTTCAACTAGACTATGTACTCTTTGAAAGCAGATACTCTGGATTGTTCATTTCTTCACAAATCTACTCCCTGGTATATACTCTATATGCAAATATCACAATAAATAAATAAGAACCATGAATTAGCTAGGATAGTGAATAAGGAAAATTGATTTGTATATTATTAGAACATGCCATTAGCAAGCTTTTTCAGTATGTTCTTAGCCTAGAATTAAATGCTCAGATACTGTAAGTAACTAGTACTGTTCTTCAAGAAAAGAAGGGGTATAGTTACCTTCATGGAAAACAGATGCCTGGCATGTAAAGGTAACAAAGGTCTTCTATAGACCCTCACTGTCTTCCAGGTAAAGATCTCCGTCGGGCAGTCAATGACATCTAAAATCTGGTTCTTACTTGCTTCTCTATTATTTTCTTATTACTCTTTTGTTTCCTCTGCCTGGACAACCCTTCCTTCATTCTTCAACTAACTCCTATTTGTCCTTCAAGACAACTCAGGAAATCTTCCTGGATAGCGTGAGCTCTGTGATGCCCTATGTGCTCCCCATAAACTATGAGCATACCTCATAAGCATAGACCTTATCACACTTGCTTAGGAGCAATATTAAACCCAGTGATAACTCTCATAGCCAGTTTTAGTAATTGTGCTGAAGGAAACATGTAAACTTGATTTCCTAAGCAAAACAGAATATTAGCTATTTTTGCAAGCCTCGTTTCCCTGGAAATAACCATCAACATGGCAGGAGGGATTCATTATGACTGTATTTGATATAGTTCAACAAACTGGTATTTCTCTCCCATTTCTTCCTCTAAAAAGATTCAGGATTTACTTAGCAATCGACTCCTTACATGATAATTGATAGAAATATTACTTGACCTTGATGGAATGAGAAACTATTGCTGCCCATGGCTACAGTAGCTTTCATTTTCTGCCATGACTCCTAGACACAATTGCTATTTACTTTAGACTGTATTTTAAGAAAAAAAATTCTAATGTTAATATTGAGGTGCTGATTAAATATTACTTCAATCCCCGCTGCTTAGAAAAGAATATCTTAGGTCAGAAAAGGGATGTTTAAGTCTTGTTCCTGTTTCCTAATATAAATTGATCTGCTTCATGTCAGTAAAACCTCTTGACATTTTATAGTCATGGCACTAAATCAGTAACACATCAATGTCAAATGAAAAAGCTGCTGAAAGTAATGCTATTAAATGATGATTTTTACGTCCTGTCACCAACTTTGACATGTATTCTTGATAAGGCATTGGATTTATATGGTAATGGCTGTATTTCACCAATCCCACCTAATATATCTGCTACAGTCTATAGTAGAAAGTTATTAAACCTCCAAGGACCCTTTGACTGAGAGAAGTTTTGAAATAAATCGGTGAAGATGAGCGCAGCCTACTTTCTGAGTGTGGCACATCACGGCTCTTTGACAGAATGAGCACAGTGTTTGCTTGTTTTTAATCCAATAATATCCTTTAATTTGTTTTGCAAATTAAAACAAAAATTTGCAGGTTGTGGAAAGCAGTTTGATAGACCACAGGAAATCTACTCAGCTATTTCATGCACAGAACAAGGCGTGAAAGTGCTAAAAAGGGGACAAAAGGAGCATCTTCATGAGTCCATTGCCCTCCTTTTTCAAAAATGAGACTTTCCTTTTCCCCTTTTAACACCAAATCTAGATTTCTCAAAGGAGTTTTACATAACATCAGTGCCAATTAGTCTGATGCGGCTGTCCTTATACGTATTTGTTCTATATTATTATTATTACTGAACTCATAAATCAAAAAAAGTTTAAAATTCAAGGTTGTGAATGAATAAGTAGCTATATTTTGTCCCGCCAGCTCTGATGTAAAGAACACAAGTAATTCTTTACGAAGTTATTCAACCCTGGGACCTAAAGATAGCTGGAGCTAATTCACCTCCTCTTACGGTACCCTGCCTTTCCTCCGCCCCCAAGCTTGGCCTACTTGCTCCACTCAGTGGCTGCACCTCTTTGCTCTGTACCTCTGCTTCAGGAGAGGACAGCTTGACCCGGGCTAAGACACAACTTCCTCAGACTCTTGATAATTATTCTGATGTTGAAATGCTTTGTAAAGTCGCAAAAGAAGGGTTTTACAATGTTTTTCTCTGTGGAGATTTCAAAAAAGGATCATCACAGGACTGTCTTTGTGGTTCCTTGCCTGAGAAAGGAAGGGCCTAAACACAGATGCAGATTTTTTTTTTTTTTAACAATTTCTGACACTTCTAGTGGTACACTGGTAAAAACTTTTATCCAGAGACATCCTGCTAGAAAGTCACACTCTCGTCATCCTTTGTAAGTCATCTCAAAATGTAGAGCAACATTCCCTTTGATGTGAAGAAGGAGCTCTTCCCCAGAAGATTGGATTATTTTAGGTTCAGGGTCACAAACAGTAACTCGATTAAATTCATTTTCTTATTCCCCATGACATAATAGAAAATATACTTAATTCTTGGTTTAGAGTTTACATGCCTGAGTTCAAAGAATTTCAATGCCATAGGTAGATTCTTAGTTCAAAAGTAGTTTACCCAAGGGTCAGGTTTCCTGAGGTTACAACACAGACACTATTAAGATGTGAAGGAAACTAGTTTAGCAAACCATGAACATAATTTGAAGCATAGTTTATGAAAGCAGTTTTGCTGGAGAGCTCTATCTGGTGTGGGTAGAAGCTGGATGCCTGTAAACATGTGGCTGGAAGTTTCTGTGGGTGATCCATGAATCAGGCAGGGATCACAGTGGGGATGGCCAGTCTGGAAAGGAGGACCAGCAGCCTCAGGGAGAACGAGGCTTTGCAAGGGAGCCCCAAGTCAAGGCAGGACTCATCAAGCTGTACAAGAGGTTATTTTAGGAGCAAAAGCAAAACTTAGTTATTTGGAAACAGGCAGAGGCTCCTCAGACTGGAAGCACTAGGCTTGAGACATCCATTGCTGCCCCCAGTGGCATAGCTGCGGCCTCCACCCAGGACACTTTGTCCCACTGGATGGGGTGAGGGCTTCCAGGAGCAGTGACAGGTTACAGTTTATTCTATTTCCCCCACCTGGAGTTCCACAGTCCTCAAGCTCTGGGTTTCAATACAGAAACTCTAGTTCAGGCAGAGAGCGAAATGTGAATGCAGCCCTGGTAGCAGTTACGACATGGGGGTCCTGGAGATGGCTGGGAAGTCGGGCACCAGGGTCCATAGTGCGAGGGGAGCCTAGAGACAAAGATGGGGGTTGGGCCCCATATGCAGGGTTGACAGATAAAATACAGGACACCCAGTAAAACTTGAATTTTAGAGAAACAATGAATAATTTTTAAGTATAAGTATGTCCCAAATATTGGACAGAACATACTTATATCTTTAAAAAGTCCATTGTTTAAAATTCAGATTTAATTGGGAGTCCTGTACATGTTTTTATTTGCTAAATCTGGCAACCCTACTCATATACCATATGAGGGAATGGAATGGACCTAGCCTATAGGTAGCGAAGCATTAGTGAATTTTATTTTATATTTTATTTTTATTTTTTGGCCACACCACACAGCATGCGGGATCTTAGTTCCCTGACCAGGGATCGAACCCACGCCCCTTGCAGTGGAAGCATGGAGTCTTAACCACTGAACCGCACTTAACCACTTCCCACTAACGTGGCCGCACCACGTCTCACATAAGTGGATATTAAACATGGGTATATCATGATGAAATCTGTGTCATATACAGAGCTTTCTGTCACTAGGGTGGAAGGTGGACTCATGTTAACATAGAGGGTCTTGGAGCAGGGAAGGGGAGTGAAGGACTTTGTCACAAAAACATAAACTAAAAACTATGCCATTTTGGATCAGACCAGTCATAGACTCAGTCCAGCATTCTGTCTGCCAGTAGCACCAAGCAGTGGTTTGTAAAAAAGAATGACATGGTAAAAAAGCCATCGGTCTAAAGTCTGGAGACCCAGCTCTCAGCCTTTTTGGAGGCCACTTCACTTGTACAGATTACTTAACCTCCAAGCAGCTGAGAGACTTCTATATACAGGTCTGATTCTATTCTCCAATATTAGGGACATTTCCCCAAAGCCCCTAACACATTATAGTTTCGTGGTCTAAAGACACAAATGAGATAAGGCTAGAAGAAAGTTATTTATCTTCACCCTCAGAATCCTCTTTGTCTCAGAAATCAGATCTCTTCTTCTCTCTTCTTTGCTTTTGTTCTGACTCTGCACCCGGTGTCTGTGTCTCCCCGTCTCCCCTCTCTGCTTCATAATTGATTCCCTTCTCTTTGCTCCCGCATTGGAAGTCTATTTTCTCTTTACTTCATGTAACTTAAGACTCTATATATGCTTTTTCCCCACTGAAAATGCCATTTTACTCCTCCCTCCCCACTAAAGCTGCTTGGTCTCTTTGTTCTGCTTAAAACTCATTTTTTGTACAAAGTGTTTCTTAACCATTCTCACCTGGTTGTAATATTGGTCTGTTCACATACTCATCTCAGGATGTGATGCCCCTCACACAGTATGTAACTGTGAATCCCTCTAGGTGACTGCGTTTTCTTCAATAGCTATTACTTGTGTCTTTCTGTATCTTTGTCCCTTGCAGGCCAAATGGTCCTCCTCTCCCCAGCCACTGGGTAGGGGCTCACGTGCTCCTTCCTGTTTGCCTTCCCGTAATATGTGTTACAGAGCTGTAGACTGTGGGCACCGAATAAACATTGCTGAGCCCCTAAGAGCAATGGTTCATTTACTGAATAAAAAAATGTACCTGCTTGAATGGGTTAAACAAATCCTAATGTAGTCCAAAGCACTGTTTTTCTTTGATGCTGACTTGGAAAGAGGATATATTAGCAAAATGAGAAAGGGAAGCTTAGGCCAGAGATGAAATGGCTGAGAACAAAAGCATGACAATAAGCTGAAACTTTGGGAAAATGCAATGTCAATTTTTGTTTCTCCTAAAGAGGATTAAAAAAGCTAGCATAAAATTTCAGTGCTTCAGACATAGTGTTGAGAGAGAAAGAGAGAGAGAGCTATATGAGAAACATCAAACCGTAGGTAGAAAAATGAAACTTGTTTTGAGGTGATTTTAATTTCAAATTCAAGGGATTCAACAAACAAATGATGTTAGTATATTTTTTAAGTGGTACTCTTAGATTTTTTTTCTCTGGCCATAAATAATATATCTAGAAGAAACAAAAGAAAATCATTGCACTATTTGGGTTTTTCTGAATATCCAGAATGTCTGCTGTGATTGAACCAGGAAGACAGAAACCACTTTGAATATTTAGAACAGATGAAATTAAATACAGGGAATTGGCTACACAGAGGATAAGACTGAAAGGGACCAGGGAGGCAACCTAGGGCTTAATGACCTCAGCAAGAAACTCTCACCACTAGACTGAAGGGACGAAGGGAAGTCACAGTGTTAGCAGAGCCCAGGGCTGGCACCATCCAGAGGACACTGGGACTGTGAGGGCCTGTCCAGTGGGAACCGGGGCCGTGAAACCAAAGTGGCATCTGTCCAACCTGTACTCAAAGCAGAGTGGGGAGGGTGGAGAAGCACTCTGGCTTCTTCCTTCCTCTTGCGCTCCAACCTCCTGCCAGATTCTCTCATTGCCCTAACGCATCTGTAAATCAGCAGACACAGAAGCCTAGCTAATGTTTCCATATCTGGGACACAGAGCTGAGCAGGAAATGGTGGGAAATTGATCTGAGAACAAACAGGTCTTGAACTGGTTTCTTGTGTAGTCTCTCTTGATTTATGACTAATTTGTTTATTTACGTCATTTCTTATTTCTCAGAGGATTAGAGACAGAATCATCAACTATTATTTTTCCCCTATTTTCATATGGCATCACAGAGACACACCTTAAAATCATAAAGGGAAATAAAGAAACAGAAATGCAGTCATTTATGAGTAAAGCACAATGACCTTGAAAGCAATGCTTCTTTGCATAAAGGAAGCTTCAGCATGTGTTAGCTTGAGTATAGGCAGTTACTTCCAGTTGAAGATATAGCTGTAGCTCTTTCATTCTCTAGCCATTTCTACACAGAATGTTTAGAATGTTTCATTTCTCTGAGTTTGTGTGAGTGCATGTGTATCAAGAGAGGGGTGGCAATGCATCTGGCTTTCAAAAACAAGGGAAAAATGAATTTCTGGGGAGACATGAACAATTTGATATGTGACTTTGTTGATAAGATTTTTTATGCTGTTTTCATTAAACATCAATAAAACATGAAGTCCCCAAAAGAAAACCTTCTGGTTAAGTACATTTCCATTTTACACTGGAGAAAAGAAAACCTGTCATGTGTGAGACTTGAGACCTCACGTAAGAGAGGGGGCCTCTGTAATTAGTGCCTACAAAGGTCTATTCACATCGTGTTGTGGTTTATAATTGTGCCTTTAACTGCTCTGCACAGATTATTAGAAAAAGTCACGTTTCCAACTGAGGATGCGGTGTTGAGCAGGAAATCCTCCCTAAGTGCCACAGGAGTTGATTCCCAGTGTCCAGACTAGCATACAATGGGGAGGAGAAAGAACAGAGCAGAAGCTAAAGCCAAGTTTTAATCACTTGTTGGAACCATTTTTATGAAGAATTCCACATAAAAAAATATCCATTTATTCCTAAAATGATGAAAGTTGACATTATCGGGGAAAAATATTCTGCAAATGTTCATTAAACCAAGACATTGTTTAATGCACCATAGCTACTCAATAAATGGTGCTGATTAATATTACAGAGAGGGAGATCAGGAATAATGAGAAATAATAGTCTAGCACCAAATTTATTGGTTAGGACACCAAACACTTCACCAGCGTGTGTAGGGAAGAGGAGCAGGCTGCAGTCTAAGATTTCAAAGAGGGAATAGATGGTACGACGATAGACTGGAGGCCATTTGTTCTGAAAGTGTATTTACGTAAGGAAGGAGAAAACAGAACAGTAGTCAAATGCTAGTAGCAGGATCAAGAGATGTTTTTATTTTCCCTTTAGCTTGGGAAACCAGTGCATATTTGAAGGCAGAGTTGAAAGATCCCACAGAAAAAGAGAGAATGAGAGAGTGAAAGATCAAAACCCTGGGTAAGCTAAAAGAGGTGGTATCAGAGAGGATTAAAGACACAAGTTTCAAGGATTCTAAGAGTTGGCCTTGGAAGGATGTGAAAGCACTTTTTTTTTCTGATAGTGATGAAAAGCGAAAAGAATAAGCTTATAGCAGATAACGTTTCAGAACAGAGCTCATCACCTTGGTGAGACTTGGCCTCATCAAGAGATTGGAGATTGGACATAATGATCAGGAGATGGCAGGGCTGTAGGTCAGAACCAGGTGCACAGAGAGGGATGAAGTCTATACAGGACAGTAGAGCATGGTACCCAACTGACGGTGACAAAAAGAAGGTCACCGTCTACAGTAGCACACGGCTACTGTAAGGGATGTAGCAAGGGAGAGAAGATTGGAATTCAGGTATATAGAGAACACTAGTGGAGAGGCTGGGGGCAGGTGCACATGGCAATGTACTTGCCAGCATTGGGGCATCTAGACAAGGTTTTAGCAATGGGATGGTGGTTTAGACAGAGCTTTAATAATCAGGGCTAGTAAGGAGGAGAAGTGATTGCTGAGTAAGACAGTGTCCACCATGAACAAAAGGACAAAGCAGAAGCTCAATTAGTCAAACTAGCCATAAAGTCAGAGTGGGATCAACAGCACATTCATTTACCTTGGTGCACTGTTGCTTGAGCTACAGCCTCTGACTTGATTTGGGATCTATTCCAGAGCCTCAGGTAGGGCTGAGCTGGAATCACAGGAACCTTCATGAGCATAGAGGGGAAGACAGAGTCAGAAGAAGCAGGAGTAGAAGGCTTTCCTTTGGTCGGAAAAGCCAGAGTAGATGCCAACTGTCAAGACCTAGAGAGGTGGTGGGATTCAGTTTTGAGACCAAATAAGATCTAGAATAGCTCTTTTGGTGAGAGAGCACAAGCAGTCTCTCAGAGAGGCCTGAAAGGATTGTCAAATAGCAGAGACAGTTGGCATAAGATGCATGAATTTATAGTGGGCCAAACTCACCCTCCTTTCATGGAATAAAATAAATCATTTTATCCTTTTATCCAAAAGCCTCCTCTCATAATCTTTTTAAGAAATTTATTGGCGTCAGTTTAAACCCTTTAGTTAGCTTTGCATCTACTTTGATTCAATATTAAGAAATATTTCAGTCCTGGAATGATTCTTCTAATATTCTCAGTACAATGCGTCATGTCACTGAACAACAAAAGCCAAACTGTTTAGATTTTCATTTTGTAAACAAGTGAAATGTATCCTTATTTCCTAATATTCAGGTTCTCAACCTAAACTATGCTTTTTTTTCTTTCAAAAACTATATTCCATTTGGGAAAGGGCAAGAGTTTGATGCCTAAAAACAAAGCATAAAGAGTAATGTGCTAACATGGAAATAGAGTGGAAAGAAATTAGTGTAAAAGAAATCAGATGTTAAATAAGAGAAGAATGCTGAGTGCTTGCAGCCTCACAGTTTGAGAAACAGTTGGCTTTAGTGTGTCTTCTAACTGATTGATTTGAATGTCACAGGAATGGAATTAAATTATTTGCAGGCTCAATGGCTCATCACTCAGTTGTAGCAAGAAATAAAATTGGTTGGGTATGAATTCTTCACAAAGTTGTGCCAGTTATTAAAATAGGACATGATCTTATGATCATTTCCTTTCCAGCAGACAATGGAATTGTGCTCAGCCAGTTTGGCCCTCACGGAAATCAAGCAATGTAATTTGATCTTATTATTTTAGTTAATTGATGACAAAAACTAGTGACTGCTATGTTACTAATTGGCTAATATTTATTAAAAACAGAACCAAAGCAGACAGGAAAATAGCTAACTCAATCGTGTTGAATGTTATATATATCCATCCTACATCTTAATTTCCTTGTCATTAAGTAAGTGAATTGACACTTTGTCAAAACATCAGTGAAGTCCTTTAAAATCTTTTTGTAAAAGCCTGTGTAAAAATGCCAAAAATTGTTGTTAGGAGAAACTCACAGTTTTGACTCTCGTTCAAAGTTTTCAATAACAACGCTTTGTACTTAGGTCAAAATTTTCTTCTAGGGAATTGAAGAGCTAATGAATAACAATTTGCCTATTTCACAGAGAGGAATGAACATATGAAGTTACTTCTAATTTCTCATACCAACACAATTAACTAGATTTATTGTTTGAGAAATAACCCAAGGGAATATTAAGAATAAAGATGAGTATTACATTTAATTTAAGCTCTCATTCTGTGGTAAATGTCAGTTATTCCTTTTTAAGGGACATCAACAGACAGATAATGGAAGCCAGTATGTCACCAAAGGCCTTTTTGTCCCACTCATTAAATGCTCTAAAGATATATATTTTCCAGACTGCAAGTTTTAGTGATTAATATGTTTACATTAAAAACAGGCCTATTTTGATGCAGAAATAATATATACATCATAGAACGACTGACTATGTGAGTAGGAAATATTAACTTGAATATAATTCTGACAATTTTAAGTTGGTTTTGGTATTGCTTCTAACTCTGGCTTCTCTGAAAGGTAGTTGTACTTTATTTTTTTAATATGATATGAACATTCTGTTCCATTACTTAAATACCATTATGGTTTCCTTTTACCTATCAGACAAAGTCTAAAAATATTTAACTTTAGATTCTTCATCGTCTGTCTACCACCTACCTGTCTAGCATCGATTCATGCCACTACCCTCCACAGACACTGTTTTTGTTTCCAGTGTCCACTCTCCCCTTCTCCATTATTAATAGAACCTTGAGCTCTAGCTGGCACTACCTAGCCATCTTCCAATCATAGCAGCTAAACCTATATCTTAACTAATACAGATATCTCATTTTTAAGACAGAAAAGGTGTACATAGAGAAAAAAGCCCTGAATTTTTAACCCAAAACCGACCCACATCCTCCTTATTACATTGCCCCAGGATCAGATTGTAGTCTTGTTTCTTTCCCACCAAAACTCAAGAAGCCATTAGACTTCTTCTTGTTATAACAATACATGGGCAGTTTTTCAAAATAAAGTGATTCATGAGTGTGAGGCAGCTGCAGGTTAGTTCACCTCCAGCACATACACAATACATGAAGTAACAAAATCAACAGAATAGCTAGTACTTTGGCTTATAGTCAGTGGAGACTAAAGTTGGATCCATTACTGACATAAAGACTGCAAGTCCTCAGAAACTAAAATATCCACTAGTGTGGATCAGCAGTGTTAAAAGGGAAAAAATCAGTGGGCACCACAGAATTGTCATTACAACTAAAGACTTTTTCAGCCACTCCTGGTAAAAATTCACCAATACCATAGCACCGTGGGATTATTCTCTAGCTTTATCTGCATATTTTTCAGTTGTCTGTACATATGTTTATATTTAAGGTAAACATTTAGAAAAATTTTTATAGTTCTTAACCAATCTTCTTATATTTATCAAGTCCAGAATTGAAAGACCCTCCCCCATTAGATGACATTAAGAAAATGTACCTGGCAGTCTCCCAAGGCAATAGAAACAAAAGCAAAAATAAACAAACGAACCTAATCAAACTTATAAGCTTTTGCACAGCAAAGGAAACCATGAACAAAACAAAGTGTACCAGAGTTTGCAATGCCTCCATATGCTTAGTAGAAGCAAAGCGAATTCTTTCCAGAAGAATGCCTCCTCAATCCAGACCTTAAAGTATTCCCATGTATAAAATTACAGTGAATAGAACTCATAGTAAAAAATAAAGTTCTAAAACATAATAGCACCATGATTAAGAATTAGCAAAAAAAGAACATCAGAACTAAACATTTTTAGACTTCATATATTAAAATTATTGGACAAAGCACATAAAATAAGTGTATTTAATATGCTTAAGACATAACAGAGAACTGAAACTGTAAGCAAGAGATTATTCTTTTAAAAAAAAACCAGTCATTTGAAGAAATCAGATATAACTTTTCAAAATGAAATACAAAGTCATCGAAATTGTAAAACACGATGGACAATTACAGTAAATATGACTTAGCTATAATGGAAAATTACAAACCAGATGATAGATCCTAAAAATTTTCCTAGAATGCAGCACAGAGAGAGAGAGAGGGATAAAAACTATGAAGGAGAAGTTGAAACATGGAAGATAACTGCCTAAAATATCTCCTATTGGAGCTCTAATAGGAGAGAATAAAAAATGAGGAAGAGAAAATATTTTAAAACATAATGATTGAGCACTTTGCAGAATTGAAAATGCATCTGTCTTTAGATTGTATAAACCTAATGAATTCAAAACAGGACAAATAAAAAGAAATTCCATTTCAAAACATATCACAGTGAAATCCAAAGAGAAAATAAAAGATCTTACCAACAGAGAGAAAAGACATGCTAGCTAAAAACAAGAAATAATCTAATGGCCTGCCTTCTCGATAGCAAAAATGGAAGGCAAAAGACAAGGGGATTAGTCGCATTAATTTGCTGAGAGAAAATAACTCTTAATTTAGAACTGTATACTCAAAACAAACACTCAAAAAGTAGAGTTAAAGAAACACATTTTTAGAAAAACAAAAACTGAGAGTTTAATACCAGTAGAATCTCAGTAAAGCAAAAATCTAAAGGATGGATTTTATAAAGATAAAAATCTTTACCCAGAGAAAAGGTCTCAGATGCAAGGACTAATAAAGAAAATGCTTTAAATGAGAATAAATCTAAACAAATATTGAACAAAGCAAAAATAGTTATGTTCAATTTGGAGAATAAAAATAATTGAAAGTTGCAAAGAAACATGAATTGTCAAACTGGATTTAAGAAAATAGTCCAGGGCTTCCCTGGTGGCGCAGTGGTTGAGAGTCCGCCTGCCGATGCAGGGGACACGGGTTCGTGCCCCGGTCCAGGAGGATCCCACATGCCGCGGAGCAGCTGGGCCCGTGAGCCATGGCCGCTGAGCCTGCGCGTCCGGAGCCTGTGCTCCACAACGGCAGGGGCCACGGCAGTGAGAGGCCCGCGTACCGGAAAAAAAAAAAAAAGAAAGAAAGAAAATAGTCCAACTCTAGCTGTATATAACAGCCATGCCTAAAACATAAAGGCACAGACAAGTTGGAAAGGATGAAAAAAAGATATACCGGAAAAATGCTAATTAAATGAAAGCTGGTGAAGTTGATTTATACTACACAAATACAAGTTAAGGCAAAAAGCATTACTAGAGATAGAGAAGTTCACTGTATAATGATCAAACTTTCAGTTCACCAGAAGGATATAACACTTCCAAGCTTTTAGGCACTAATTAATATTGATAAAATACCTTGAATTCTATTATGAAATTAGTAAAAGAATTATACCACTAATAAAATAAAATTATAAAAATAACTTGTCACTCAAAAAATCAGTGGATTAATATTCATAAGTAAGACTGTCCCTAAGTGCCTTTTCACAGGTTATCCTATTTGCTTTGGTCCTCAAAGTTATTGAACCTCACAAGATGAGTTGTGGACTGTTGTCTCTTTTTCTATGCCAGGATTAGAATGCTCTCCCTCAAATGACTGCTAGAATTTATCTCTAAAACTCTCTGTACATAGCATCTTCCTTCTGTGAAGATTTTTTTAACTAGTTATTTAATGGTTTTAATAGTTATAGAGGTACTCACAATTTCTGTTTTGTCTTGAGTCAATTTAGATAAATTGTATTATTTTATGAAAAGGACCATTTCTTCAGAGTTTTCAAAATTTGGGGAATCAGAACATTTTAAAAAATCTCTGCCGTATCTGCAGTTTTCATCCTTTAAAGTGTTTCTTTGAACCTTACCTCTTGTTTTCTTGATCAGACTGTCCAGAGAGCTGTCAACTTTTTTGATCTCTTCAAAAACCAATTTTTAGCTTTGATGTCTTTTTCTGGTTCATTATTTTTACTTTATTTTTACTCTTTTCTTCTACTTTCTTTGAATTTATTCTATTATTCTTTTTTTTTTACATGTTTATTGGAGTATAATTGCTTTACAATGGTGTGTTAGTTTCTGCTTTATAACAAAGTGAATCAGTTATACATATACATATGTTCCCATATCTCTTCCCTCTTGCATCTCCCTCCCTCCCTCCCTCCCTATCCCACCCCTCTAGGTGGTCACAAAGCTCCGAGACGATCTCCCTGTGCTGTGTGGCTGCTTCTCACTAGCTATCTATTTTACGTTTGGTAGTGTATATATGTCCATGCCACTCTCTCGCTTTGTCACAGCTTACCCTTCCCCCTCCCCATATCCTCAAGTCCATTCTCTAGTAGGTCTGTGTCTTTATTCTTCTCTTACCCCTAGGTTCTTCATGACATATTTTTTTCTTAAATTCCATATATATGTGTTAGCATACGGTATTTGTCTTTTTCTTTCTGACTTACTTCACTCTGTATGACAGACTCTAGGTCCATCCACCTCATTACAAATAGCTCAATTTTGTTTCTCTTTATGACTGAGTAATATTCCATTGTATATATGTGCCACATCTTCTTTATCCATTCATCTGAAGATGGACACTTAGGTTGTTTCCATCTCCGGGCTATTGTAAATAGAGCTGAAATGAACATTTTGGTACATGACTCTTTTTGAATTATGGTTTTCTCAGAGTATATGCCCAGTAGTGGGATTGTAGGGTCATATGGTAGTTCTATTTGTAGTTTTTTAAGGAACCTCCATACTGTTCTCCATAGTGGCTGTACCAATTCACATTCCCACCAGCAATGCAAGAGTGTTCCCTTTTCTCCACACCCTCTCCAGCATTTATTGTTTCTAGATTTTTTGATGATGGCCATTCTGACTGGTGTGAGATGATATCTCATTGTAATTTTGATTTGCATTTCTCTAATGATTAATGATGTTGAGCATTCTTTCATGTGTTTGTTGGCACTCTGTATATCTTCTCTGGAGAAATGTCTATTTAGGTCTTTTGCCCATTTTTGGATTGGGTTGTTTGTTTTTTTGTTATTGAGCTGCATGAGCTGCTTATAAATTTTGGAGATTAATCCTTTGTCTGTTGCTTCATTTGCAAATATTTTCTCCCATTCTGAGGATTGTCTTTTGGTCTTGTTTATGGTTTCCATTGCTGTGCAAAAGCTTTGAAGTTTCATTAGGTCCCATTTGTTTATTTTTGTTTTTATTTCCATTTCTCTAGGAGGTGGGTCAAAAAGGATCTTGCTGTGATTTTTGTCATAGAGTGTTCTGCCTATGTTTTCCTCTAAGAGTTTGATAGTTTCTGGCCTTACATTTAGGTCTTTAACCCATTTTGAGCTTATTTTTGTGTATGGTGTTAGGGAGTAATCTAATCTCATTACTTTTACATGTACCTGTCCAGTTTTCCCAGCACCACTTATTGAAGAGGCTGTCCTTTCTCCACTGTACATTCCTGCCTCCTTTATCAAAGATAAGGTGACCATAGGTGCGTGGGTTTATCTCTGGGCTTTCTATCCTGTTCCATTGATCTATCTTTCTGTTTTTGTGTCAGTACCATACTGTCTTGATTACTGTAGCTTTGTAGTATAGTCTGAAGTCAGGGAGCCTGATTCCTCCAGCTCCGTTTTTCGTTCTCAAGATTGCTTTGGCTATTCAGGGTCTTCTGTGTTTCCATACAAATTGTGAAATTTTTTGTTCTAGTTCTGTGAAAAATACCAGTGGTAGTTTGATAGGGATTGCATTGAATCTGTAGATTGCTTTGGGTAGTAGAGTCATTTTCACAATGTTGATTCTTCCAATCCAAGAACATGGTATACCTCTCCATCTATTTGTATCACCTTTAATTTCTTTCATCAGTGTCTTATAATTTTCTGCATACAGGTCTTTTGTCTCCCTAGGTAGGTTTATTCCTAGGTATTTTATTCTTTTTGTTGCAATGGTAAATGGGAGTGTTTTCTTGATTTCTCTTTCAGATTTTTCATCATTAGTGTATAGGAATGCAAGAGATTTCTGTGCATTAATTTTGTATCCTGCTACTTTACCAAATTCATTGATTAGCTCTAGTAGTTTTCTGGTAGCATCTTTAGAATTCTCTACGTATAGTATCATGTCATCGGCAACAGTGACAGCTTTACTTCTTCTTTTCCAATTTGGATTCCTTTTATTTCCTTTTCTTCTCTGATTGCTGTGGCTAAAACTTCCAAAACTATGTTGAATAAGAGTGGTGAGAGTGGGCAACTTTGTCTTGTTCCTGATCTTAGTGGAAATGCTTTCAGTTTTTCACCATTGAGGGTGATGTTGGCTGCGGGTTTGTCTTATGTGGCCTTTATTATGTTGAGGCAAGTTCCCTCTATGCCTACTTTCTGCAGGGTTTTTATCATAAATGGGTGTTGGATTTTGTCAAAAGCTTTCTCTGCATCTATTGAGATGATCATATGGTTTTTCTCCTTCAATTTGTTAATATGGTGTATCACGTTGATTGATTTGCATATACTGAAGAATCCTTGCATTCCTGGAATAAACCCCACTTGATCATGGTGTATGATCCTTTTAATGTGCTGTTGGATTCTGTTTGCTAGTGTATTGTTGAGGATTTTTGCATCTATGTTCATCAGTGATATTGGCCTGTAGTTTTCTTTCTTTGTGACATCCTTGTCTGGTTTTGGTATCAGGGTGATGGTGGCGTTGTAGAATGAGTTTGGGAGTGTTCCTCCCTCTGCTATATTTTGGAAGAGTTTGAGAAGGATAGGTGTTAGCTCTTCTGTAAATGTTTGATAGAATTCGCCTGTGAAGCCATCTGGTCCTGGGCTTTTGTTTGTTGGAAGATTTTTAATCACAGTTTCAATTTCAGTGCTTGTGATTGGTCTCTTCATATTTTCTATCAATCTTGGCATGTTGTGCATTTCTAACAATTTGTCCATTTCTTCCAGGTTGTCCATTTTATTCGCATAGAGTTGCTTGTATTAATCTCTCATGATCTTTTGTATTTCTGCAGTTTCAGTTGTTACTTCTCCTTTTTCATTTCTAATTCTGTTGATTCTGTCTTCTCCCTTTTTTTATTCTATTATTTTATTCTTTATTTTTATTTTACTCTATTATTTTATTATTATTTATTATTATTTATTATTCTATCTTTATTATTATTCTATCTTTATTATTATTCTATCTTTATTATTCTATCTTTATTTTATTTTATTCTATTATTTTATTCTTTTATTTTATTCTATTTTATTCTATTTTATTCTATTATTCTTTACCAGCTTTTTAAGATACATGCCTATCTCATTAATCTTTTCTCATAAAAAATTTCTTTATTTTATTTTATTCTATTATTTTATTATTTATTTTATTCTATTATTTTATTATTATTATTTTATTATTATTATTATCTATTATTTTATTATTATTTATTATTCTATCTTTATTATTATTCTATATTATTCTATCTTTATTATTATTCTATCTTTATTATTCTATCTTTATTTTATTTTATTCTATTATTTTATTCTTTTATTTTATTCTATTTTATTCTATTACTCTTTACCAGCTTTTTAAGATACATGCCTATCTCATTAATCTTTTCTCATAAAAACTTTCAATCTAAAAATTTCCCACTGCATACCACACACTGACATTTCCAAAGTTTCAAGTTATAATATTTTCTTTATTATGCAATTCTAAGTAACTTTTAATTTCTAATTGATTTTTTCTTTAAAACATGAGCTATTAAAATATTTTTTTAATTTCCCAAATTATCTTTGTTTTGTTCTGTATGTGTATATGTGATTGTGAAATTTATTTTTCTTTTTTCATTTCAGTTTAATTGTGGTCAGAGGTGGAATTTCATGTGAAATCAATTCTTTGGAAATTACTCTAACTTCCTATATGGCCAAAGCACTGTTGTATTTTAGTAAATTTTCCTTGTGACTTGAAAAGAATTAGGTTCAGGATTTTCTATGTATTCATTAGATCAGTGTTTATCAAACTTCCTGTATGATGAGAGTCATCTGAGGCTCTTTTTAAAAATACAACTTTCTGAGTCTCTCTTCTGGAAATTCTCATTCAGTAGGTTTGATCAGGGAGGTTTGGGAAATCCTACAGTGAGCCAAGCAATTTTGTTGTTCCATTCAAATTTTTCTTATTTGTACTGATCTATGTCAATTTGATCTATCACTTATTGAGAGAGCTTGTTCACATATTTCAGTATGATGGTGTTTTTTTTATTTTTACTTTTAATTTTGTCAATTTTGAATATACACTTTACACACACACACACACACACACACACACACACACACACACACACACCTTCTGTAGGTCTGTTAAATTCTCTTCAGCTTCTATGTCCTCAGTTTGTAAAATACAGAAGCAGAAATAGTAATTATTTGAAAGAATCTTAGGATAAATAAATGGAAAATGCATGTAAACAAAGTGCCTGGTTTGCTCCTGTAACTGCTATTAGTTCATGGCAGTTACTTTCTATCAGGTTGCTTTCAACACTAGAATTATCTGCTAGTTATGTTCATTTAGTCCATATTACAGACACAATCTGTTTTATCCTGAGATCAAACCACCCATCAAAACTCCATGTGCGTGGACTATATTACCTTCCCTTCCCACAAACATGTCAATAACTATTTTCCCTGAATTAAGATAAGAGATTATGCTGTTCGCGTAGGACACACTCCCAGGCAAGGCTTATTGTGCTTGTCCTGAGGACGTTTTCCACATCTTCCACCAGTGTCCCCAACACAAAGACCCTGGAGAGAATACTTTAGGAGCTGATTGTTAAGCAGAATCTGTGATCCTCCTGAGGACCTTTGGTACCTTTTTCTTGACCTTCAGGTATAATGAAAACAATTTAACTATCTCTGTTTACATTATTATTTTGTCATTCCTAAAGCTCAGAGTTAAGTTCATGGCTTGGTAATAAGCAACTAAGTGGAAATTTGTAACCTACTTAGGCATAATATATTCTCCCTAACACTTTCCCCAGTCCATTTACATTTCTTACAATCACTGAGATTTTCCCTGTCTTATTGCTTTATTTCTTAATTTTTGCTTTGCTAATTTGTTGCATGCATTTGCCATTAGCGCCTAAAGTCTTTGTGAAATAAGCAGAGATATAAGCACATACACAGGTGCATAAATGATAAATACACATAATGTGCAGATAGATGCATAACTGTGTACATATGTATGAATTTAATTTGTAGACCAAACGGAGAAGATGGCTGAACCTGAGGCCTTCATGTCAGTATCAAAACCCTGTACTAGAAAAGACAAACCATAGAGCTGTTACATAAAATATTTACATTATTCAAAGAGAGAGAAAAGAAGTGCCTCCCTTAATTCAGTGGTATATTAATACAACTATAGTTTTTCGAGCAAGGTTAAAAACTTACAGGATTTATGAGTTTTCTTCTATAGGTATTGCTTCTAGAGTCATAGAAGGATTATGTCACCCTTTGTATTGAAGACTTATGGCTCTGTTAGCCAAAATGCCATTTTAAAAAGAAATGGCTTATTTTCAGAATAGTATCTTGTTTGCATAAATGTATCTACCGGGAAAAAAGAAGAAATCTTACGTGCTTCAATAGAGTCTGTATTATTCTGGCAGTTTCTCTAAATGCATTCTTGGAGAACCATGTAGCCTGCTTCTCTTATTCCAAGTCTAAGATACTATCCTCTGAAACATCCTGTTGGTGATTATGTAGACCCAGCTGTTTAGAGTGGTTTACTGGAAATGTTTGTAAAACAATTAAAACTTTCATCATGCCTCCTAACCTCCTGTCTTCTTAACATTAAAACCACCCTGTGTAATTTCCTTGCTTTTCTCACATTGACTGGATCTGAAGGGAACATTTATTTATGCCATAGCAAGCACAGCTTAACTGGTATTTTGGCTGACAGAACAGCTTTGTTTCTGTGCTCGTATAGCCTCTTCTTCTGATAGCAGAACCTGGGG
The DNA here is from genome assembly GCF_011762595.2 of Tursiops truncatus. Taxonomy (NCBI): domain Eukaryota; kingdom Metazoa; phylum Chordata; class Mammalia; order Artiodactyla; family Delphinidae; genus Tursiops; species Tursiops truncatus. The sequence goes on along the minus strand of NC_047042.1, from coordinate 74,008,593 downwards.
AGCTAGCCTTCTTAGCAAACTGCCTTTGCAATGCCAGGGGAAGACAGAGACATCCTGTTATTACAGGAACACAAAATTGGTTGAGGGTTACTTCATTTTTCATTTATTGACTTAAGGAGAAAATGGCCCAATGTAATATTACTTCAGAAATCAGTAGAGATCGCACTGTAGTCAGCTTTCAAAAAATAAAAATAAAATTCAAAAACCAATTCTTTCATCTGGTAGTGGTGGCTTTAGGGCACTATAAATTGTCTTCCAGGATCTTCATAGGGTCCACAAAGACTGAGAAGGGTAATGAAGCATGTCCGTCCAGAGAGAGGCTAGATAAACATGGTTTAAGGTTAAATTGTTTCCTAGCAAAACAAGAGTTATTAGATCACCTCTTGCAGAATCAATCATTTTTATAAATACAAATACAGAACAGATAAAACGTTGGACATTCTTCTTCAACTAGAAACAGTGTGGTTTGCAATTTCTGTTGAAAAGGGTCTTGATTTTAAAACAAACAAAAAATTAAAACCCAACAACCAAATGAAAACTGTGAAGGCTCTTCTCCACTTAGATAATTCTGTTTCAGATACTTCTGGAGTATTTATGGGAAACAACATTCTGTTTTGAAAGTCCATTGTTGGGCTATTTTTCATCTTGTTTATAACTCCCTCATGGCATTGTTCAGATTACTGTCCCCAGAACAAAAGAGATGTAACACCATTTTTAAAATGACAGTATCTCCCTAATTCCCTGTTATGCCCTTAACAATACACATCATTCTCTGTATTCTATAATTTTGAGCAGAAAATTATGAAAAAGGAGTTAATGGTCTTTGTAGCACCCGACAAATATAAGTCTTAAGTGGCACTTGAAGCCAGTTAAACCCCCTTCAGTCTTCTTTGTAAGCTGTACCGTCCTGGCAAAATGAGGGGGAAGGGAAAATGAGACGAAGCCTCTGTGTCTTTCTAAAGAGTGTATGAGTCGACCTTACAGCCAGAGACCAGAGCTGTGGGTTCGTTTATTCCCTCTGTTTTCCCATAACTACACTGCAAGCTTGTTATCACGTTGTCATGTGGTTGATGAGTGTCTGTCTTTATACCAGAGGCACTTAATAGGTTTCTGTAGGAAGGCAAATCACTCGGGAGATGGATTACATTAATTTAGGGGTTTGCAAACTTGGCCCTGTCCCGACTCTTTCCCTGTGTAATCTTGAGCCTCACATTCTCCAAAGATAGGGAAACTAATCCTTACCAGCTTCCTATGAGGAGGGGAAGATCAAATGTATAAAGTAATTTGAGCTCCTCATTAACAAAAATCATCTATCAATGTATAATACTCATTATGAAAAAGAATTAGCCTGTCCACAATTTGCTTTCATTTTGCTTTCCATTAATTGTATCGTGTATAGTTGACCAGGACTCCACAAGGAAATGCAATTAGCATTGTCAATGTTAATGACGACTGAGGGTTGACAGGGAGCCAGATGTCTATAAGGAATTCAGAAAAAAAAAAAAAAACTCCCTGACTCTAATAAACTTATGATCTAATTTAAAGAAAGTAACAATCGCTCAATTTCACTGAAATGTTAAAGAGCTTACTTATAATGTGATCAAAAACAAGAAGTCAAGATGATAAAGGAGTGAAAAAAGTATACACAAGGCAAAGTTAAAGAAATAAAATATTTGACAGGAAAAGTGGAGAACTGAGACTGAACTAATAATAATGGTTTGCAGGCTTGTAATGAGTCCATGTTTTGGGGCCAAGTTAAGCAATTCTGGGCTTTTTTTCTCTTGGTTCTCTCTTCCCATGCTCACTCTTTTGAATAGGCCCAAGCCACTCCTTTCATTTATTCATTTATGTACTTCTTTCATATATTTTTTATTATCTACTATATATAAAAACTATGCTAGGTGTGTGGGCGATAGAAAAATACACATGACATAGTCACCTGTTCTCAAAGAAAACAATGTCTCAGCAGGGAGAATGAGACATAAACACAAATCCCTCCTATTTAAGAAAGTATGAGAAAAACTAATACAAGAGAGAAAGGAAAGGAAAAAAGTTCATTTCCAGCTAGTATGATCAGGGAAGCCTTTGAAGAAAGTTGTTTCCATCTGACTCATGCTTATTTCCCATCACTACTGAAAAATTCATTACTTCTTATACAGATAAATTGAGTAATGCCGAAATTAAGATAAATTGGTATGACAACACCAAGTTTCAGATTATCTCTATTTCTTCCAAGCAGCAAAAACATTCTGTCCTCTTGGCTGGTCTTTATTTTGTGAAGTCAGTCTTCAGCTCCCCTAGACATGTCCTAGTAAACAAGTGTCACTTCTTGCACACTGGCTTGAGTCGCTATCCTAATAGCCCTGGATGCTGTAATGACTTCTTGCTCCCTACTGGATCTTGTTTGGGAATTAACATAGAAGGTTAATGTTACTGGCCACCTGCATTTATCATTTCTTAGGGTTGTGTTGGAAAACTAGATGACCAAGTCAGATTATGACAATGATGGTAAAACAAAGGAGATTATTTAGCCACTAAGCCTCTGAATGAGAGCAGGACTTGATAAAATGAAGACCCCCAAAGGATGGTGACTCAGACTGCATATCAAGTATCTAGGGATTACAATTTTTTTCCTTTTTAAAAAGTCTGTCTTACTCTTTTTAACAGGAAGAAATGGTAAGTGAAATAAACCAGTACAATGATTTTTCCAGAATAACAATAACATGGTTTCTTTGGACCTTGTTCTTGACCTCACTGAACAGTAATGTCAATAAACTGAGAGACAGAGTTTTCTCACAGAAAAAAATATACAGTGTGCCCAGAAATAAACCAATGCATATGTAGTCAACTAATCTTTGACAAGAGCGCCAAGAGCACACAATGGAGAAAAGATAGTTTCTTCAATAAACAGTGTTGGAAAAACTGTATATCCACATGCAAAAGAAGGACATTGAACCCTTATCTTACATCATACACAAAAATCAACTCAAAATGAATTAAACCTTAAGTGTAGGACCTGAAACCATAAAACTCCTAGAAGAAAACATAAGGAAAAATCTCCTTGATAATGATTGTCTTAGCTATGATTTTTTTGGATATGCAAAAGTACAGGCAACAGAAACAAAAATAAACAAGTGGGACTACAACAAGCTAAAAAGCTTCTGTACAGCAAAGGAAACAATCAGCAGAATGAAAAGACAACCTACGAAACAGGAGAAAACATCTACATACTGTATATCTAATAAGGGGTTAATATCTAAAATATACAAGAAACGCATACAGCTCAATAGCAAAAAGACAAATAGCCTGATTTAAAACTGGGAAAGGGACCTGAATAGACATCTTTCCAAAGAAGATATACAAATGGCCAATAGATAGATGAAAAAGTGCTCAATGTTGCTAATCATCAGGGAAATGTAAATCTAAACCACAGTGAGATATCACCTTACACCTGTTAGGATAGCTATTATCCTAAGACATAAATGACATATTATATGATATCACTTAGAGTTTGAATCTAAAAATACACACCACTGAAATAATTTAGAAAACATAAACAGATTCAGGGGCTTAAAAAGCAAACATATGGTTACTAAGTGGATAAAAGGGGATAAGGGATAAATTAGAAGGATGGGATTAACAAATAAAAACTATTTCATATAAAACAGATATTCAACTAGGATTTATGTATACCAAGGAAGGGCTATCAACACTCTCTAATAACCTATATGGGAAGAGAAGCCAAACATGCATAGATATATGTATATGTATAAATGAAAATGATTCTGTATACCTGCAATATACACAGCATTGTATATCCATGTTACTCCAATAAAAACTAAAAATTACTCTAAATAAATAAATAAAAATAAATTAAAAAGCTGAACTCATAGAACTAGAGAGTAGAATGGTGGCTACCAAGGCCTGGGGTGGAGAAAATAGATGTTGGTCGAAGGGTATAAACTTTCACTTATAAGGTGAATAAGCTCTAAGGATCTGATGTATAGCATGGTGACTATAGTTAATGATACTATATTCTAGAGTTGAAATTTGCTGAGAGTAGATCTTAAGTATTCTCACAACAACAACAAAAATAAAAAGTTTTTTAAATGTAGCTATGTGAGGTGATAGAGGAGTTCATTAACTTGATTGTGGTAATCATTTTACAATGTATATGCATATTAAATCATCATGTACACCTTAAAATAAAGCACATTGTACAACCTAACCATATTTAATTTTTATTTTCCAATCATACCTCAATAAAGCTAGAAATAAAAAGAAAAAATATACAATGTGATCTGAAAGGTGTTACCAAAAAAAAGGCAGAAGGGCAGAGATAATCATGAAATAAAACAAATCACTATTTGAATAGGATTTTCTTCTATGGAAGAGTCATTCCTCTTCTTTCTGAAGTTGATATTTCTTCTCTTTGAAGAAAATGAGAAATTTTTAGTGTGTTGAAGCTAAAGAGTTACTATTTATTGAGTGCCTACTTCATACTAAGCACTTTATATGCTTTATTTAATCCTTATGTCTACTGTGCAGTATTATCTTCATTTTACAGGAGAGGAAATCGAGGCCCGAGAATGGGTGTCTTGAATCAGGGTATCTGATTAGTAAGTGCTGGAGGCACTATTCACACGCAGAACTATCTCACTTGAAATTTGTACATGTTCCTGTAGGTCATAATACCACAGAGACCCTTCAGGATAATGGCTGTACCTTAATACTTGGGAGTTAAATGTGATCATAATGGAAGGTAAATTTAAAAATCAAAGAAAATCATGCAGTCCTCCAAAAGTAGAAATAAAACCAAGAGAACGGCTTGCCAGCATACGATTAAAATTTGATGGTTATTAATACATTGCACATTATTTTTCTAAAGTCTGTTGAAAATGCCGAAGTGTAGAGTTCACAACCTCCTATGCTCTTTCGTGGCTTTATATATTTATTCTGGAGTCCTTCCAGGAACAGTCACTAAAAGAGCTCTGGTGCTTGTGACGTTTCTGAGGAGTTTGGCAAGGCTCGAGTTCATGAGCTGTCTGTGTTTCAGCTGTCCTTGCTCTGCTGACCTATTCTTAACTGGCTTTTGACTTTCCTGCCTCAAGTTCCATTTTCTTCATGACACAGGCTTGACTTTACACAAATCACTTAACCTTTTACAATTTCCGCTTCAAAAGAAAGAATGGAAATCATCTTCAAAGTTTCTGCAGTTCTAACATTTGGTAAATTAGAACTTAAAGTTCTCTTTATATTTTTATAGAACAGATATTTATGTATTAATTTTGGTTGGCTAACCAGTTATTTTGAAAATTATCAGTGAAATTCCAGCAACCATGGAACAACTGTGAAGATTCTCAAATAGGTTATTCATCTATTGTGAAAAAAAAATGATTATTCAATGGATGTAAACTCGGTTTATTATTTAAAAACTAGCTTGCATAACTATTAAATACATAATATTTGGTTAAAAATAAACCACTGTTTAAGTCCATAGAGATTTAACTGAACACAAATCTATTTTTTGAGGATTAAAGACAGCACACTCCAAACTGCAGTATTATGTAATCTAAATATAAAACCAAGCAGTTAAGAAAAATAATATGAGAAAGCCTTTATAATCTTTATGTAAGGTTTTTGTTTGTTTTTCTTCCTTTTTTTTTTTGTATTTTGCTTGTCCTTCTCAATGAAAAATATATTAACAACATCTTATACGTGTATGGTCTTTATGGTTTGCAAAACACTTCCATATGCAGTGGAGTTACATCTTATGTGGGAATTATGTCCTGAAGTCATTTCATAAAGTAAAAATCACATATGGATAAAATTACCCATGAAAATCTTAGCCCATAAAGAATGGCATGCATGGTTTTATATATTTAAAAAGTATATATATGTATGAAGGTAATTTCTATAGTGTGATTATACAGTAAAATATAGTATACACAGTTCATTTCTCAAAGTATTAATTGCGTAAAAGAGGCACATAGTTATGTATTTCAATTTCATGGGAGAATGAACATTATTTGTATAACATAAACGCAAACATGGCACCGCTCCACTGTATGGATTTCACAAGATGTGTAGCCCTTAGGTAAGCTACAGGTTATTATACACCTATATAGAGGAAAATAAGGCTTGGAGTAGTTTTAAAGCTTGTCTAAAGCCTCAGAGCTAATAAGTGACAAAGCTACAATTCAGATCTTTAAAACTTAGAAGCAGTTGTCTGTCTACTACCTCATAATTGGCTCCATATTTATTACTTTCTGGCTGAAGTATATAAACTTTTTTTTCAGGTTTATAAACTGAATTTTTTATTTTTTTTTCACTACAATTTATTTTCTCAGAAAAAATTCTCTTCTTCAAATCATCCATTTCACTGACAATTCAGAATAAGAAAAGGTGAAAAATGCTATTATATTTGATAGGAAAAGTCTGTTAATTAGATTTAATCTGGCTCGCCTACAAACTGGCATTCTAAGTTTGCTATTAGGCTACTTTATTATTTTTTTTAATTTTTATTTATTTATTTATATTTTGGGCTGCGTTGGGTCTTTGTTGCTGCGGTGCATGGGCTTCTCATCGCGGTGGCTTCTCTTGTTGCAGAGCACAGGCGCTAGGTGCGCGGGCTTCAGTAGTTGTGGCACGCGGGCTTAGTCGCTCCACGTATTAGGCTACTTTAAATGTGTGAGACTTTACTGGGGAAAATTTTTTGTCAGTTATATTTCCACTTCTGAGGCAAGAGTGGGTAAAGTAGATATTTAACTGCAAATAAAGAGGTCACTATTTCCTCTCCTCAGGTCTGGCCCAAAAATAAATTTTAAAATTTCCAAGAAAATGTGGGTCAGCTGATATGAATAATGGCGATTAACATCTTGATTCTTATCTGTTGATACATAAAGATTCATTTCAGGAGAAACTTTTTGTTTAAGCTTTATACTGAACCCCCTACAATGCCATTTGCTTTCTTGGTCATTTGCTTACTTCCATTGTTCTTTCTCTTGGAAATAACAGCAGTTTGTATGCTTCGGAGGTACACATTGAGATATGGCTTATGGGAACAACCAATTTTGGTCTGCCCAAAGGCTGAGACATAGAATTATAAACCTTGACTGCAATTTGTATCAATTAATAGTCTGGATTCACAACTAAGTAAAGTCACACCCTAACCTCCATAGTCATTATCTCCCACATAGGAAATAGCATAGTGGCAGATTTGAACTGTAGATGAAATAGATAATGCAGTTGTGAATGTATTAAGGTGGAAGTTATAAATACATTTATTAATTGACTCTGTGTTGGAAATCAAGAAATTGTGTTTATGGAATTTTTCTTGTTCGAACATCTTGTATGTTGCTTTTCCAAAGCAGAGCAAACACCTTTTAGAAGTAAGCCCTTGCTATCCTTTCAGTTCTTTCTCTTTTTAAATGTTATCTTTCTGCACATTGAACCACACAGACATTTTTAGACTTGATAATTATCTCAACCTATTGTTTTTCAGAAGAGAAGCTGAGGTCTCTCAGTGGTGAATGACCTCTCCAGGAACATTCAGAATTGAGACTAGAATGAAATTGTTATTAATTTATTGATTCATGAAGAGGTAATGAGAATCTACAGTGTGCCAGGAATTTTCCTCTTTTTTTACCACACTGTTCCTAGGACAGTTAGGTAGGATTATAGTTTTATTGGAAATGTGAAATGTTAAGTAAATGGTGTAATCTGAGCTAGTGTATGAGAGAGTTCAGGTTTTGGTCAATGTGAGAGACTTGCTAAGGGTGATTCCCAGGAATAAGATTCCCAGAAGCTGCCTTTCACACGGCCTGGCTGAAATTGGGCAAGGATAGATGGTAAGAAAGATCTGGGACAAGTAAACCTTAACTGTCTCACTGTGTATTTTTTTTGGAAGAAAAGGGACATTTTTCCCAAAAAAGTTGGCAATTAACAGAAAAAGAGAAAAACATATAATGAGGCACAGGAATTGTAGATTGTGTCCTGTTAGGGCCAGCTTCATGGACCTGTGATTTGTGCAGCCTCACAGGACCCGGCATTTAGAAGGCCCCCGTGCATAATTTCATCTTGAAATTCTGCACAGGCCATCTTGAAATTCTCAATAATTTTTCAACAGAAGGTTCCAGATTTCCATTTTTACTGGGCCCAGAAAATTATGTAGCCTTCCCTTCTCTTACTTCTCTTTGCAGGGTCTGTTCTGCCTCGCTCCTCCACAACTCTGACGTTCCTCACCCTTTCCTGCTCTCTTTGACATGGGCTCCACTGCCAGGACCTGCTTCTTGTATCCAAACTCATCCCTAATTTAGATCAGGTTTGCATAATAAATTGCCCCTCTGGAATTCAACTTCAGGTAGACTCGTTTGGAAAAATGGAATACTGAATATACAACTGCCTTTTTCTATTTAATACTATTTTGAGGATATGTTTTTATATCAGTAAATATGTCTGTCCTGTTCTTTTTTATACCAGTAAAATCCATATGTAATCCAGATGATATGCCCATTGGGGGGTTCCCTAACTATGAGAGATCTGGTTAAATTTGGTCCAAACTCCAATTCCGCAGTCCTGTGAGAGAAATCCCATTGTTTCTTCTAGCTCCTGTGCATACTTCTTCAGGATCCTCATCTGCATATGTCTTTGTGCTGTATTAGTCCAGGACAAAGGTCTGGCTGCTTTACCAGTTTCACAAGATATCTGATAACATACATTTTGTGATTTGTGTGTGCATTTTTCTAAAGATTTGAGGAGACTAGGGCTGAGGGGTGAAGTTCTTGAAATGGAATAAACAGTTGTCTGCAATCTAGCTGTTCTTTGTTCTCCTTCTCTCTCACCTCCCTTCTTTCTCCAAAGTAACAAGTACATTTTTGCGCTTGATTTACAATAAAAATATTCATCAGTATCAATATTCTGTTAAGATCTTACATTCTACCTGAAGTACTTTCCCCATCAAACATAGTTCCCATCCTAAGAGAAATGTTTGTTAAAAACATTTTATAACAACAGTTTAAATTGTTAGCAGTAGTTTTTCCAGAGAGGTGAAAATGCATTTTTCCTTAGGACTTACATTTTATGATTTTTGGAATTATTATACAGAATTGGCAAAAAATGACCTACATTTTTCAAACTGGGCATGAATATGTATTTCAGATGTTACTGCCTTATTCTGAAGTCCTTTGTTTTCTTTTTTCTTTCTCTTCTAAAAATATTTGTTAGTTATGAAAGAAGCTTCTTTCTGTGGGTCACAGAGAGACTTATTCTTTATTTTCTCTTAAGAAAAGTGTAAATGAATTTCTGCATTTTTCAATATTAGAAGTTTGGTGGGAAAATATATTACAGTTCAAAGCAATATTAGAAAACCCTTAATCCGTCAGTTCCCATCAATAACATGTGTATTCATTAAATATTTTTCCTAAATACCATATTTTGAAGGGATACTTTCATGAGTTGACAGTGTATTTTCAATTCACTGATCCCCTTTGCACTGATTTATTTAGACCCCATCGATACATGCTACTTAATTACAAATATGCATTTGATAATGTATGGGTTTGATTTCATTATGCAAATAACTTTCCCAATCCAGTTGTTTATGAGAATCAAGCACTCTGTTGAGAGTCAGAAAGAAGGATTTATAAACTGTTCCACACTAACCAGTACTTCATGCATGGACAGTCATTTCCTTCTCTTAATTGGAAACTAGCCAATTAGCCTACATATAATTAGTTTGCACGTCAAGCAAATGAGCTATTGAATAAAAACACCATATAATGTAGGACCAATTAAGGGTCAATCTGCTGGGGTAAACAAGCTCATAACCAGGCCCCTCCATTCCAAAGAAAAAGGAGAAATAAAATATTTTTTAAAATGCAGTTATAAATTCATACTAGCCTTATACCATATCTAAAAACTAACTTAAATCATAGGTTTAAAATTACCAAGCTTTTTTAAAAAGACATAAGAGAAAATCTTCGTGAACATGGGTTAGGCAAAGATTTTATAGATATAACACCAAAAACACAATGCACAAAAGAATATATTAAAAAATCGGAATTTGTCAAAAATTTTTAAATTCTGCTCTTTGAAAGACATTATGAAGACAATGAAAAGATAAGCCATAGATTAGGAGAAAGTATTTGCAAATCATATAGTTGATTATGGAGTAGCATCTAGAATGTATAAAGAATCTAAAATCCCAACAATAAGAAAATGACCCAAATTTTAAATAATGGGCAAAAGTTTTGAGCAGATACTTTACAAGAAAACCAACAAAAAAACAAAACAAAACAAAGAAAAAAGCATACAGAATGCAAATAAGCACATGAAAATATGTTCAACCTCATGAGTCATTAGGAAATGCAAATTAAAACTACAGTGAGCTACCACTACACACCATAAGAATGGCTATATCACTTATCTATGGCCCAAGCAAAAATTATCAAGATAATTATAACTGGTGCTATACTGCAAGAGGGAGAAACATATAGAATTTTTCTACCCACATGAAATAGAACCTCCAAACCTCTAACCCAGAGTTTTTAATTAGGAACCTAAGTACCCCTACAGGATGAATGACTAGACTTTGAGAAGCCTATAAACTTCCTGAAGTTATAAATAAAATAGTGTGTGCATACCTGTATATGCATTTTGGGGGGAAAGGAAACAAGAATATCATTAAGTTTTCAATGAGGTCATTTTAACGAAAATGGCAACAACAACCAAAAAGATTAAGAACTCACCCTAACCAATAGCCTAATTGAGCCAAACAACCCAGAGACCTGAATGCAGCAACAATGAAACCACTGAAGAGGGAGAGGTGTTGATAAAAATAATGTTCCTTGGAAGATAAACTCACAGTTGAAAATTATGAAGCACACAAGGAAATCCCTGCCATTTCAAATAGTCAAAAGATTCATACACTGGAAGGACTCACAAATGATAAAATATAAGATACCATTCTGCATTTAAAATAAGTATGTTCAAATTTCTCAGAGAAATATAGAAGTGAGTAGCATCCTGGAAACAAGAATATAAAGTTATAAAACAAGAGCATGAATATATGAAAAAAGACCAACTATAAATAATAGAAATGGAAAAAAATTGTTACTGAAAGTAAAATAGGATCTTAGATAAAATAAAAAGTAAACAAGACATAGGAAAATAAAAGTAGGCCTTAAAAGATAGGACAGAAGGAATCACTCAGAATACAACATAGGAAGAGAAGGAGATGGAAAATATGAGACATTAAAGAAAATGGAGGATAGATTGAGAAGTTCCAAGATACAGGTAAGAATACAAGAGAAGGGATAATGGAATGAAAAAAATATCTGCAAAAATGATATCTGAAATTTTTTCAAGAATTGAGGAAAGGCATGAATCCTCAGATTGAAAGAAATCTTATCAAATGTTGAACAAGGTAAATAATTTTTTAAAAAAAATACACTACTAGACATAGCACGGCGAAATTTCAAACTATCAAGTAAATATAAAATGAAAATATGAAATGTAAATATGAAAAGCTACTAGAGAGAAATTATAGACTACCTATAATGCAATGACACTAGATTGAACACAGGCTTCTTATCAGCAGAAATAAATAAATATCCAAACATAATGAAATAATATATTCAAAGTGCTAAGGGAGACTAATTCTTATTCAAGACCAAGTGCAAAATAAATAAATTTTCAGGCACATAAAGACTAAGACCTCTCACTGGAAGAATTAGTAGCAAAAATAACAACAACAAAATGAATTCAAAAAGAAGATGCAAAGAACAACAGTGGACAAAGAAATTATTTAAAGATGTAAATTCAAATAAATATTAACCAGGAAAAAATATACTGACAATAATTTATGAAGGATGAAAATGGGCCTTAACTGCAATTCTAGGTTACCCTCACGCCAGTTGCGAGGAGGTAGTTTTGTAGGACACTAGAATTCCTTGTCTTGTTTTGCAGGAGGCTAGAAATGCTTATTAACTTTAGGCTTTTTTACAAAACAAGGGAGTATCTCACATTACACTCATGTAATTTGTGAATACTTGATTTGAAGAAGAATTTTTTGTACAGTGATTTCTAAAAATGCCTTTATTTTTTACTTTAGAAAATAGTAATCTCTTTCCAAGTGAAAGAAACAGTTGATCTATGGAAAGTAAGATATTAGTCGAGGTACACACAGAGAATATGTCATTTCAGTTATCTTCTGGATTTTCCAAGTGCACAGGATGGTGTTGTTTTCAATATTTATTAAATGAGCTGTCTCCTAGCATTAAATAGAAATTACTTAATCAGAATATATATGGATTAATCACCAAAATGCTATTAAAAATCATTTCCAGGGCTTCCCTTGTGGAACAGTGGTTAAGAATCCGCCTGCCAATGCAGGGGACATAGGTTCAAGCCCTGGTCCGAGAAGATCCCACGTGCTGCTGAGCAACTAAACCCATGCACCACAACTACCGAGCCTGTGCTCTAGAGCCCGGCGTGCCACAACTACTGAAGCCCGTGTGCCTGGAGCCTGTGCTCCACAACAAGAGAAGCCACCACAATGAGAGGCCCACACACCGCAACAAACAGTAGACCCTGCTTGCTGCAACTAGAGAAAGCCTGTGTGCAGCAATGAAGACCCAATGCAGCCATAAATAAATAAATAAATAAATAAAAACGTATTTAAAAAAATCATTTCCAAATACAAAAATTAGTTTTAACAGTTTGTTTACATAAATAGGAAACAGTAAATAATTCTGCATGAAAGTTCTGCACTGTAAATTATTACCATGATCTATGGTCAGTGTTGCTAGGTACATAAAGAATGCTATGGCAGCATAGCCCACATGGGACAGGCTTGGGGAGATTCCTGGATATGAGGACATGTGGGCCTGGTGCTGAACCATATAGGAAAGCAGAAGCCAGGCCTGGGGAGAGGGGAGTTGTTCTGTGAAAGAGGAAAAATATATCAATATAGGTTTAAGTGGAAATTCCCAGGGCATTACTGAGGAGAGGGAGCAATTGTCTTGCATCATTTTACTCTTAACAGAAGGAAAATTGACCCTTTCTGAAACTTGTTTGCATGTCAGGGAAGTATTATTAACCTTTTACTTTTAACCTTGCTTTGCTCCTAGTGGTTTCCTGCTCTCCCATCCTCACTTCCACTTAAAGCCACTTAACCAACTTGTGATTTATAACTGACATCTCACAACTTACCTGCTTTGTATAGAGCATTGGACTAGTTAACTGATCAGGGAGAAGAAAGGAAAAAATAAAAACACAGCTGTGATTCCTAGTATAACTTCTAGGAAAAAAAAAAAAAACTATCTGCCTTTGTCTTGTATTGATTATCTATCAAAGGGAATATGCCTGACCAGAGTTTCGAACTGTGTATCCCTGAGAACCTAACTTTTATACCACGTGCTCTATCCCTAGAATTCAATGGTTGGAGTGAAAAAGCAAAATAAACATGACTCTCCTTTAACCTTCTTTGGATAGAATGGGCACCATCCCAGGTATAAAAGAGGATAATTTTTTTTATAAACCAGGATGGTTTTAGTAACTTAAAAATGGAAAATAAAATCTTTATCGATGTGAATAAAAAAGCACAATGATAATCTCCCTAGTCTATTTTGGAATCCAGTAAGAAATGTAACACTTTTTTTCACGTGCAGACAGTAGAAGATAAATCATTAAGCTGATGGTTGGATGCCACTCAAAATGCATTTTGGTTTCTGTGGGATGACAAGAAGACTGGCATCCAGGGAGGGACTGTTAACTATATACGAGTCCACTGTCTAATACGTGAAGCCCTTGGGACCGGATGTGTTTTGAAATGTGGAGTTTTGTCAATATTAGAAAGGTAAAATGGGCAGATAGCAGACACTGTTACCAAACTTGGGTCTGCTTGCCCACCATACAGCAAAGCTAACCTACTGACACCAGGTTGTGGTGAAGGAAAGTACAGCATTTATTTGCAGGGCATCAAGCAAGGACAAAGGGCAACTCATGCTCAAAATATCCAAACGCCCCTATGGCTTTCAAGGGAAGGTTTTTAAAGGCAACATTTGCATTGAGTGTTACAGCTCATGGACTTTCTTCTGATTGGTTGGTGTTGAGGTAACAGAGTGATGCTTTGGTAATCTTAACCATCAACCTCTGGTTCCACCTGGTCTAGAGTCTGTGTGCTTGTGGTCAGCATGTGGTCAGGATCCTCCAACTGAATGGGGGGGGGGTCTTAATTCTTGCAGAACAACTCAAAGATATGCATCAGATTGTTACATATATTCCTTGAGGAGGAACTAAGACTCAGCTTCATCTCTGAACTGTTGCTTAGACTAACATTACTTTTCTTGCTTAACTGCTTTGTCTTCCCTCACTTCCCTTATTAGTAATTGCTTGAGTCTGCTATTTGGAACTCAGGGAAGGCCTAAAAGACTAAAGTCTTCTTCTACAAACAAGAAATGGGGGGAAATGAAGGGGATTTTTTACCCAGGAGGGCCCCACAGGGCCCTGCTCAGTTTCAATCCCCCCTTTCCTTTGATACGTCTCAATCTTGAGGGGAACAAGGACATAACAAGAAAGGGAATGAAGTTTTGGATAAAGAAGTTAATCATAAACTCAGCAGAGGAACTTGGTTTTAGGAAGACTCAGTTTCAACACCTTCTTCCACATCTAGAGCGGCACCCCCAAATTAAACATATTCATATTTCTACTAAGAAATATATAGATAATTCACACTGAGTAGAATAATTTAAGACTATAAACAGCTTTGTATCCATTCAGATCTGATTTTGCTCCCAAAAGAGTTCAGATCAGATATTGCCACCAATATGAAAAACTTTTGATTTTCGAAATTGTGGATAAAGAATTGTGAACTTGTATTACCTTCAGGGAAGCAGAGCAGTGAGTAGAGTTTACACATTCTTCAGTTTGAGAAAAATTGGTCTTTGAACCTCCTGTCATAGAATAGTCACTTCTTATCCTAAAATAAGCCCTCCATATATTCTGGATGGGCTTTAGTGGAAGTCTAAAAGTCAACCAATAGTTTAATAATGGTATTTTTGTCTACTTTATTATTATTATTGTTTAGCCATGAATCACATGTTAGTTCTTACTGGCTTGTAATAAATCAAATAAAACAAAATTAAATGTTGATATCAATCTGCCTTTTTCACTAGGCTACAGATTCATTTGTTTGCATTATTTATGTGTGCTCTTCAGCCTGTTTCCCGTGTTGGTTTTCCTCTCTTGAGGAGGAGGAACACCAAGGAGCACATCGTGTCCCAGCTAGACTCCACTGGCTCTTCATCACTTCTCTGGGCACAACAAAGTGTCAAACAGACACGGCTGTAGCATATTATGCTCAGGTCTCCACTTCTGGTTTAGAAGGCAGTGCGAATACCCGACCAGACCGTGGCCTCAATCCAGTCCTACCTGCAGTGGAGGGATCTCCCACTGACCAAGCTTTGCTCTCAAGAACAGCATAAGGTCAAGTGGATCCTTTTCACGGGATAAGTTTTGAGTCATCTCTCTGTGACCCTCCTGTAGATCCTAGATAAACTTAAGCCATCTTTTACTGTGAGCACCCTTAAATTCCACAATTCTTACAGCAGGGTACATACATTTCTTCCAGATAGGCATTGTACTATCAGAGAGGAGTGACCATTAGGTACTAGACACTTTGTGACAAACCACATTGGGCCCTGCACAATAACATAAATTTATTTTTATCATGAAATTGTTTATTGTATTACCTTTGTATGTATTTCTTGCCTTGCTGGTTGAAGGCCTTAGAGAAAAAGTAAGAGGATTAAGAGTTGTCAGACTAGGACAACTCTCCCCTAAGAAGCATTATGAATGTTTTAAATACCAGATACACTTAAAAGGGTTTTCCTCACATTTCAGCTTTTCTTGGTAAAATATTTATAAGATAAATGAGTGTCTTTACTGTATTAAGTCTTATAGGAAATGACACATAGAAGAATAAAACATTGTTATATCCTTCAGGGACAGTTCAATCTAAAGATGGCAAAGGACACATCGGTAACTTATTAGAATGTTCCTACTTAAGGGCTAGAATGGTAGGGCTAGAAGGATGAGATCTATTCCTCAGGTATGGAAGGAAGGAAGGGCAGTAGGAAGAGCACAGGCGAAGCACAGTAAAGTGCTGCAGGACCTCAGGTATGGCTGGAACATGGAGTGTTGGAAGGCTGCAGACGAGCTTGAAGCTGCAGATGAAGAATAAATGAGTCAATAAAACAGGCACACAGAGTAACCCCCAGCACTCCAAATAGAGTAGTGCTGTTAGGAACCAGCAACTTCGCTGCAGATGTCTTTCAGACTCGTAAATGAGTGAAAAGCTGATTGAGGTGCTTTGGGTTGAGCCAATCATTTTTAGTGATCTTTGGAAACAAATAAGCACACAGTTAACCAAGACTGGGAAGTAAGGAGCATGTGCAGTTCATGGCTTTAACTGGTAACTGAACAGCATTGTGGCTGTGGGTATGTACTCCTGAGCCAGGCTGCTTGAGTTCAAGCCCTGGCCCCAAAATGTACTTACTGTGTGACCCAAGATATTTATTTAACTTTTTTGCATATCGGTTTGTTCATCTATAAAATGAGGATAGCAAATATACTTTTCTCAGGGTTGTTATGAGGATTAAGTTATAAAATATGTATAGTCCTTAGCACTGGGCCTGGTATATAGCAAGCATGAGAGGGGGGAAAAGGAGGGGGGAAAGGGGGAAAGGGAAAAAGCCAATGCCTTAGTTAGGAGAAAAATTAAGTGTTCCCTGTGAGTGATCAGATAGTTGGGCCTAAGGGATCACTTCTTTTTCCAAGTAATACCTGAATTATGACTATGCTACAATGACAGTATCCAGGCTCCCCATAGACGGTGCAACTGGCCAGCATAAGCCAATTAATCTCAACCACGACAGGCAAGGAGCTCGGGATGCTCACTGTGACCTGCTTCCATCTCCTGAAGCATCTGCACTGCTTGTGTTTGCCCTGGGTCAGTATTTCAGTGAGACTGCACCCTCCCCATTGGTGTTGCTGTTTTTGGAAGTTTTATAGCTTGGCATTAAAAAGAAAAGAACTGTTCAGGCCTATAGTGGTTGGGTTTTTGTTTATTTGTTTGTCTGTTTTGTTTTGTTTTGTTTTGTTTTAGAGCTGGAAGGAACCTTGAATACCCAGGAGCCAAATGCGCTCATTTTACACCAGGAGATCCTGGGGTGGGAAGACTTTGGTGCCTCTGACCCAGGCAGTGAGGACATTCGGAAATGTGTCTTTCCTGAATGTTTCTGCTCCCTTTTATGTCAACTTTTTATTGATTCAAACAGAAAGTTAAGCTTTTATGAACTTGGGGCAAACCATTGTTCTATCATCTTTGATGTTTTTAGCTCACTTAAAATGAAAAGGAAGTGGAAACAGCATATTAACATGAAAATATGATTTCCTTTTTCTTGGCTTGGGTAATCTTTAAGTGCTTCACTTCTGGAGTCAGTGTGATGCTGTTGTACGAACATGATATTTAGGGTCAGAAATCAGGGTTTGATTCCAGGAGCTACTAATTATTAATCTGGCCTTGTCCAGGCTACTAAACTTCTTAATTATAGTTGTAATGATATCTACCTCCTAGGCTTTTGTGAAGATTAATCAGTTAATTAGAGGAAATAATAAGTGTGAAATCCATAGAACATAATAGGAATTCAGTAAAGGTAAGTCTCCACCCAAGCCTTTCCTTTCCTAAGAGACAAAGTTTTAATGAGGACATCACTTAATTTTAACATGAATAGTCACTTCTTTGTTAATCATTTCCTCCTAAATCAAAAGCTGACACAGAGCTCATTTTCCCTCTCTCGATCTGCTTCCTAATTTATAAAGTGAGGTGGTTGGATGAGATTTCACCTCCAATGTCCTTCAATATCTAGGCTTCTTCCTAGGCTTCCTCTGGCCAGCACAATCCACAGTATCCCCGCCATCAAATTTTCCCCTTTGCTAAAAGAGAATAAGGTGAAATGCTGTGGGTGACTAGAAAGAAAATGTCTCACAGTTTCTCCTCTATGAAAGCATATTTTTTCCATTTTTGTTAGCTGTAGAGCACTGTGCAATCCCACAATTTATTATTATTAATATACTATTATTATTTTTGCCACTCTCACTCTTTTTCCTTCCTTCCCTACAATCAGATAAGAGAAGTAAATACTTCATAATAAGATAAATATATAACTAGGTCCATCCAAAAAAAGAAAAAGATATATGTGTATATACATCCCCAGCAATGGGACTGATCATTGTTTATGTTCCATTGCGCCTCTGTTCAGCCCTATCTACTCAGTCACTTGCTCTCCCTTCTGACTGGAGCGGTACTATTGATGGCTCACGGCATGCCTGTGGTCAGAAATTCTGGCTGCTGTTGCTACCACCACTAAAGAGTTGGGAGCCCCCAGTGAACTCCTGACTGACAAGGAGAACTCTGTACCTAAGCGTGGGCTGGATTGAACAAGAGAAGGATCTGGCTCCCCCAGTGGTCACCTGGAGTGGCCGAGGGACTCAACTTAGAAGTATGGAGATGTTGTCGCCCAATGGGGCAGACTTTGGCCAGTGGGAGAGAGGATGGAGCCAGGAGATAAAGTGCTCTGTCTTCCTCACCTTATCCCCATGGACAGTTTTGGGAGGTAGTCCCTTCATACAGTCTCTCTGGAGATGACCTGTGAAATCTGAGCAACCAGACATATTTGGGGACTGACGTGGTCACCTTGGTAACGCACACCCTTGTATTTGCTCTCTGTCACTGATTGGGTTTCCTGAGAAGCAGATTCTAAGACAAAGTTTGGTGATCTACATTTGGTAATACTCTTGTGATCAATGTCTATAGAAGGGAAGGAAGAAGCAGTTTGAGCAGAGAAAGAAATTGAGTTGTGATATAGTCTCAAGGAAGACATCAGCCACACCTACAGATAGTTTTGAAGCTTTGATGACCCTCTAAAATTATCCCAGATTGGTACAAGGGGACTGGTCACTTTTACTCGTACATCAAGCAATCATTGGATGTGGGCTGTCCTGGGAAAAGTGTGACCTTGAGAGAGGCAAATGCTGAAGAGGTGGACAGTTGAGGGCACAGTCCCAGCAGCTAAGGGAATGAGTCCACCACTCCTGAAGGAGGATCTGGGGATGCATCACGGCATCTATTTCAATGCACCCCTGTACTGTTCAGATCCTATTATTTGTGTAAGTACTAGGAACAGCTCCTTTAGGACTCTGGGGGCCTCTTTTTCTGGGAGAAACTTATAAGAGGAAGGTTAATGGGGTTAACTGTAGCCACCACTGCTGCAGCTGGTCTCAGGGCCTCAACTTATTCTCATCATCTCCCTCCTCTATCGTCCACCCTAGGTTCCTCTCACCCTCCGCTAGCACCTCTGCTGGTCTCAGTGGCTAACTCAGCAGCATAGCTCAGTCCCTTAACCCTGAGTCATCAGAGCCTCTTGAGCACCTTGCCTTTTGCAGACTCTGGTTACTGCTCAAAGAGACATTCAAGTGGATCACTTGGAAGTCAAACATATTTCTTCCTGTCCTCCTTGTGTAGCATTAGCCCAACCTCAGTTTCATAATCCTAGCAGGATGGTGACTCCAAAGTGCCCAGGCAGCAGTCATCACTTAGGGTTCAGAGTGACTCTTGGTGTATCCTCTGGTGGAAATATTTCTTTTTTGGAACTAAAACCTCTAGACACACAGAGTTTAGAGTTGTGAGGATGGGAAATACAAAATTCCTCCACTGGGTCCTTGGGAGTGAATGGTAAACAGGCAACTCCTGCCTCCACTCCTTGGGTCCTGGATCCATGTATTCTACCTACTGGGGACACAACATCATAAAGAATTCTTAATTTAGAGTGCATGCTGTATCCTGGAGGAAGGTTTCACATCGTGGCAAGATATCACTTCTGAGCTGGTGCTTCCACTGGGCCTTTGTCAGGACGATCCATGTCTATCTCAAGCCAGCACCTTCTGAGTGTTGAAGTACATGATATGGCCGTGTGCCCATTCTTGTGCCTCTTTTGGTATAAAGTAGGTTTCTTGGTCTGATGCAATATTGTGTGGGATTACATGCTAGTGGATCAAATCCACTCTGTAAGACCTGGGGTAGGTCTGTGGGCAGGTATTCCATGCCAGGAATATGTGTCTATTCCTGTTGAATGAATTGCTGAACCATCCAGACTGAAGGAGACTAATGTAGTCAATTTGCCAACAACTAGCTTGTTCAATGATGGTGCTGCGTCAGGGACATAGAGTTGGTCTCTGTCGATGGCAGGTTGGACATTTGGCAATGGTAATAGTAGATCAGTCGAGGCAAGCGGAAGCAGTTGCTGTTGGGCTCGTATTCTTGGGCCCTGCTACCAGGGCTATGCCACTCATGTGCTCCTT
Source organism: Tursiops truncatus (assembly GCF_011762595.2). Classification (NCBI taxonomy): domain Eukaryota; kingdom Metazoa; phylum Chordata; class Mammalia; order Artiodactyla; family Delphinidae; genus Tursiops; species Tursiops truncatus. The sequence goes on along the minus strand of NC_047042.1, from coordinate 73,988,172 downwards.
ATGCCAGGACTACGTGGCCAATGACAGAAGGTGACTGATGTCAACTGTCTGAATTGTTTTCTCTACATGGTTGTTTAGTGCCTCTTCTGTGATAGGTGCTCTCCAGTGGATATTGCACGTGATACAGAAATCTTCATACATTGTGCCCACTCCCATATACTCAACCACATGCCTCCTCGTCTCTTTACAGTCTTTCTCCTTCAGGACCCCTTGTCAGCTGGCCAAAACATTTCCCACTGCCCATGCATATGGATATATTATAACCTTGCACAAGTTCTCTTTGTTCATAAAGTCGATTAACCATGTGCTCCCCACTGACCACACTCAGGTCAGGCTGTAAAGCAGCCACCCTCCACTTTTGACTTACATACCAAGCCATTCCATCTATGAACCAAGCCTGAGGTCTTTCCTCCATCACCTGGTCATGAGATTCCCCTCTGCAGCTATAAGAGTGAATTCATGGAGAGGCCCTGGAGCAATAGTGGTGGATGATATGAGGGGTCTGGGCCACCTGTTGCATGGCTTGCTCGTATGCTCTGGTGTTGCTTGGGCTTAACTTGGGATGTACCACTTCTACCTTATGATGGATTACAGCTGGACCTTCCTGAACCTATGGCTTAGTAGGTTTGACCAAGCCCAGCACATGATGGCAATTCTGGTCACTTAATATCCCATGATCAGGTATTCCATCTCTACCTAGCAGTATGACAGAAACTCTTTTTTGATAAGTGTATAATTCTTCTCTGCACATGGCATGGCCTTAGGTGTCTTCATTATCATTCCCATTGGGACTTACCATAGATTCCCTATGGCATCTTTCCCACCACTGATGCCTTTAATACCATAGGATTAATTAATTTGTGTGGCCAAAATAGAAGGCCACTTGCCAGTACCAGCTGAAGAGCCCTTTCTTATTCTGGGCCCCTCTCAGAGCCTCTCATGTCACCTGGTATACAAGTCAGAGCAGTATTCCCAGGTGTGCAATATGCTGCCTCAGAATCTGAGGAGGTCTGTCAGACACAGTGATTCTTTTCTTGTAGTAGGGGGTGAAAGACAATAATTTCTCCTTTATTTGGATGGGATGTCTTAGGTCACTGGACCCCCAAAAGGACATCGATGTGATAGATCCTTGAGTCTTGTAGGGTTTATCTCCCACCTGCTAGAGCACGTGTGTCTTACAAAAGCATCCAAAATATTTACCACTTCTCATTCTTATGGTCCAGTTGGCATGATGTCCTCAATATAATGAACCAGCATAATGTTCTTCAGGATGTTCAGATGATCCAGAGCTCTTTGGACTATATTAGGAGAGTTAACATAGCCCTAATACAAAATGTAAACATGTATTTTTGTAAGATGGGTTCCCTGGGAAGTAGACTAAGACAGAGATAAACATGCAGAAAATTTATTAGGAAGTGATCTTGGGAAGGGATGGAAACAGGTGGGCCAAGGGGAAAGCTGGGCTGTAATGAGCCACTACGAAGACCTCATTTGCCTCCATGAGGGAACATGGAACTAAAATGGCCCTTCAAAGTTGCCTCGAATTGAGGCAAGAGGGCCAGGCCTCGATGCTGCTGCATTGATTATGATCTGCTCTGGAAAGAGGATACTGCATCTCTAAGGCAATTCCTGAAGAGGCCTGACAGCTAAGGATTGTCCCCCAGCACCAGTTCCAGGAGCTGGGGGAATAATCCCATCATTCCTGAAGTGAGATCTGATGGTGTATCACAGCATGCACTAAACTTTTCTTCCTTCCCTGCCTCATTTCCTTCTTTCTTTTACTTCCTAGGATACACCCCTAATAAAGTATTAATATCTAAGCGTTTGCCTCAGGCTCTGTTTTCTAGAGAGCTGGGGCTAAAAGACCAAAAAGTTATATATGTTTGTTTTGGCTTCTATTTCATAGCCCTTAGTGAACTGCTCCAAAATGGGGCTCTCTACTATAAAAGGAATGTATAGAGTTAATACCAGGAAAAAAAGGCTTAGAACAAGATGGATTAAGGTGCAGGACACTTGACTTCTAGTGAAGCTCAAGTGTTCACTTGTGAATATTAAGAATGTAGCTAGGTCTCTCAGATTTAGTTTCCAATTTGACATAGTTGACACAATAATGTCTGATTTTTCCAGCCCCATAATGATGTCAAGAATCTGAAAGAATATGCAGGCATACCTGGGAGATATTGCAAGTCTGGTTCCAGATCACCACAGTAAAGCAAGTCACACACATTTTTTAGTTTTACAGTTCATATAAAGTTACGTTTATACTATACTGTAGTCTATTGCGTGTGCAATAGCATTATGTCTAAAAGAACAGTATACATACTTTAGTTAAAAATACTTGATTGCTAAAAAATGCTAACCATCATCTGAGGCTTCAGCAAGTCATAATCTTATTGCACTGGTAAGAATGAAGGTCACTGATCACAGATCACGAAAACAAATATAATGATGATTTTAAAAGTTTGAAATATTGCAAGAATTACCAAAATGCAATACAAAGACATGAAGTGAGAAAATGCTGTTGGAAAAACGGCACCGATAGACTTGCTTGATGTAGTGTTGCCACAAACCTTCAATTTGTAAGAAACGCAATATCTGCAAAGCTCAACAAAGTAAAGCACAATAAAGCGAGGTATGCCTGTAATGCATGTCAAGCACTTTCTAGATATCACAAGATCTCTAGTAGTAAATTCTTGTCCTTTCCCTTCATGTTCTCTAGAAAATATGCTGAGCAATGCAGCAGTGATGCCATCCTTCGAGATTCATTGCCAGGGCTGTATGGTGGACAATCCCTTACAAGCGCAGTGATACTAGAACACTAGGACGCTACCAGTTCAAATGTCTCTCTTGTCCCCTGCCAGGTATCCTGATGCTCCACCACTTTTAGATCCTTCAGTGAAAGCAATAGGGCCATAGTATTGCCCAACCCCAGGCACCATTGCCAGTTGAACTTCTAAGTGGGGCCTCCTGGGGTTATGCTGTGTCATGGCCTTGTTGATAGGTACCTGAGAGCCAGAAAGGCACCTTATCTGTGGTAAGAAGAGAAGAATGGAAGGAATAACATTGGGAGTCAGGGCAATGAAAGGGGGAACTAAGATGTGAAGTCAAAGGAAAAAGATTTCTCCTACTTGATTTCAATGCGTTTAGCCCTGGTTAATTATGTAGTCTAGGTCTCCACCAAGGACTATGAGAGTAACACACCACACGCCATAAGATAGCTAACATCAGAGCGGTATCACTCCTGCTTATGACCTCTTGCTGTTCTACTTTCCTTTCCATCTTCTTCCCTCTGAAATCATTGGTGGCTTCCCTTAGGGATTTGTTTCTCTTTTGACCTATGTATGAGAGGGTGATGTTCATAATTATTAGAATAAAAGTTTTAGTCCCTAACTTAAGACTTACGATTAAAAAGACCTTCGTTCTGACTAAGGATGGGAAATTAGAACATGGCCTACTCTTACTTAATTAGGCCCCTCTTTTTCTGCCAAGATTTAATACTCCAAGTCTTTTGAAATACAACATGTTAGAAATGAAATAACACAGAATCCTCAAGCACTCTCAGGGGAGGGATAAGTAAAAGTCTTTTTTAAAAAAGTAAAAAGTAATGGGAAAATAATTAAAGGAAACATCTCTGACATATTAAAACTAAAACAAACTGTATGCTGTGGCAGACAATTATTTCCTGTAGCCCTGAATGAAGGCTGAATAGGGCAATCTTCCTTTCCCTTTTGAAGACGGTACTTTGGCTAGCCCCTCTAGGCATCACAAGGCCTGATTCCCTCTGACCTCAGGGCTCTGGGTGGCTGTCTTGCCCCTCAGTATCTGCCACTGAGCCTGCCGCAGAGCCAGCAGCAATTACTGGAATGTCGGGCAATGACCTACTTTCCAATTTTGTGAACCAGTAAGACTAATTTAGTGCTCTCTTTTCCAAAGCGTCAGACTTCATTGATTTTTCAACAGATCAATGCCAGCCACCCTAGACCAAGGCAGCATTGAACAGTCCCTAAGCAGTTTTCCTGTGATGAACTGAATTGCATAGACAACTAAATCTATCCATCTACAGTGTATTCTTTATTGGATCTGTGCATTCACTCTGCAATGAACTATTTGTAGGTTAATCAACAGAGAGTTCCATTTCTAATCCATCAATTGAAAGGAAATGGCAAGTTGCCAAGGAACCAACCCTAGGGATTTGTCAGTGCTGACTGAAGAGGTGGTTGCAGATTTGAGGTAATCTGAAGAACACCCAAATATTAACTCTGCGTAAAATAGAAAATGTCACAGACGGAACGGGCCATAGAAACGATCTAGTTCAGTGGTCTTCAACTGGTGGGTAGGATGTAGAGTTGGGGCTGGGGAGGCTGATTATCACTGGGGAGGTTTTTCAAAGTATATACTCAGGTTATGTAGAATCTTTCAACTCAGCCCAAGAGTATATTAGAGTCTGAGAGGTTGGGGTGGTGGTCTCAAAAATATTTTTAAATTCTGATAAATGACTGCTCATCTCCCTAGAGAACCACTGTTTCAGATAAAAGGAAATTGAGTCCCAGAGAGGTATGCTTTATCAAAAACCACAAAGCTAATAAAATGTAGAACTGGGAGTACCTACCCACGTGTTCTGATTCCAAATTCAGAACACTATGCATTTCCTTCATTCTTCTTGGAATATGATCAATCTGTTGTGAAATTTAGAGATGACATGCTATGATCCTTTGTATCTCCTCATTTCAGGGCCTAGCTGAACTCCTTATAGGTGGTATGAACTGACTAACTGTTCATTTGAAACCACAGATATGAAGTTTCTTCAAACGTTAAGATTGTATATGCACAAATCATCAATGGCTTCCTTCAGTGGGATTTGTACAAGTATCTCATTTGACATATTATGAGAGGGTTACCTATGTAAAAGTGGGTTTCTTAAAAACAGCATATAGTTGGGTCTTCTTTTAAATGCAATCTGACAACCTCTACCTTGTAACTGGAATGATTAGACTATTTAAATTTTATGTAATAATCAATATGGTTGGGCTACCTATTTTGGGCTACTTATTTTGTTTCTTTTTTCCTCTCTTTCTGCCTCTTTTGGGGAACAAGGAGATTAGTGAAGTAATTTATGTGTAATTCTATTTTTCTCCACTCATTTTATTAGCTGTGTCTCTTTGTTATCGTTGTTGTTATTGCTTTTTAGTGGTTACTCTAGGGCTTACAGTAGACATTGTTATTATTTTGCTTTAGGTATCAGTTATCTTTTAAAGCAAAATATTTAATTAGAAAAAAGTATTTTCTTTTTACCCATATATTTTATACTTCTAGTGCTTTTTATTCACTTACGTAGATTCAGACTTCCATCTGATATCATTTTTCTTCTACCTGAAGGACTTCCTGTAATATTGCTTATAGTATAGGCAATGGAGTGCTGAAGCTGACTCACATAGGCTTACAAGAGCCAATTATGTGCATGTCTTCCCAGAGATGACTGGTTGATAGCTTAAAATTGGCCATAGTAGGATGATTTACAACATGGAAATCAGAAAACACAACACATCTTGTTTTCCTGGCAAGCTACTTGTTAAATATTTGCAGTCATACACTTTAGTGCAGGCCTAGTTTGCAATACACTCTCCCAGCTTTTATATGTCTGAAAATGTCGTTATTTCCTCTTAATTTTTTGCAAGAAGCTCATAACCCCAAAAAGGATAAATATAAATAAAATAACATTACAGTATATCATATCCAAGTTACTAAAAACTAGTGATAAAAGAAAATCTTAAGGATTCCCAAAGAAAATAAGATGCATGTACAGAAGAGCAAATGTAAGAATGACAGCAGACTTCTCATCAGAAACGTTGCAAGCCAGAAGAAAATGGGGTGACGTCTTTAAATTACTGAAAGAAATAAACTAACAATCTAGAGTTCTATACCTAGAAAATTTCTTTCAGAAAATGAAGTGAAATTAAGATGTTTCAGATTTAAAGCTGAAAAAACATGTTAGTACAGATTTATCCAGCAGTAAAATTCAGTGACAGGGGGTGAGGGACAGTACCAGTATAAGTGCAGTGATTGTACAGTACTTAGATTTTGCACAGGGTCCAGTGCCCATGGGATTCATATCTGAGGCCAGTGATGAAGACGCACACCTGGCTTCAACTAAAAACTGAAAAGTATATTTTCCTAAAAGTTAAATGAGATGTTTGGGAGTAATCAAGACTGTTGGCACTCTTTTAAAAGAATATAGCACCAGAAATGAGAGATATTTTGTCCAGATTCACCCCCATTTGTTAATGGTTTAGATTTTTTTATGAGCATGGATGAGACTTATCTGGAAGTCCCACAAAATATTAAAAGTGTCTGCTGGGGCTGAAATCCTGCATTAGCTGAGGGGAAAGAGCAGGTAAAAACATTTTATTTGTTATGAACTTTTGTCATGGATGTAACCTGTATCTTTTAAATTTTCTTTCTATTATTTGAGTATTTTCCTTATTGTGTCCCATGTCCCTAAGGTAGAAGTCAGAAACTCTTTCCTAGTCTTTTTTTTGCATATTTAGTTCCTTTTTTTACTATTGAGATAAAATTCACATAACATGAAAATCACCCTTTTAACTATTTTAAAGTGTACAATTCAGTGGCATTTAGTACATCAAAATGTTGTGCAACTACTGACTCCATGTGGTTCCAGACATTTTCATCACTTCCTTTCATAAAGGAAGCTCTGTACCCAGTTAGGCAGTCACGCCTCACTCTCTCCACCCCTGGCAACCATTATCATTTGTTTTCTGTGTGTATGAATTTTCCTTTTCTGGGTTTTTCATATACAAGGAATCATGCAGTGTGGCCTTTTGAGACTGGCTTCTTTCACTTAGCATCATGTTTCCAAGGTTCCTCCATGTTGTAGCCTGTATAACTACTTCATTCCTTTTTATGGCTGAATAACATCTCATTGTACAGACAGACTGCAATTTGTTTATCCATTCATCAGTTGATGGACATCTGGGTTGTTTCCAGCTTTTGGCTCTTTTGTATTGTGCATGTATTTATGTACATGTTTTTATTTGAACAGCTATTTTCAATTCTTTTAGGTATATAAGTAGATGTGGAATTTCTGGCTCATGTGGTAGTTCTCGGTTTAACTTTTTAAGGAACAGCCAAACTGTTTTCCACAGTGGCTGCATCATTTTATATTCCCACTAGCAAGTGTTTAAGCATTCAGATTCCTCCACATCCTTAACAACACTTGTTATTTTCAGTTTATTATTATTACTATTAATATGCCAGTTGGGGCTTCCCTGGTGGTGCAGTGGTTGAGAGTCCGCCTGCCGATGCAGGGGACGCGGGTTCGTGCCCCGGTCCGGGAGGATCCCACATGCCGCAGAGTGGCTGGGCCCGTGAGCCATGGCTGCTGAGCCTGTGCGTCTGGAGCCTGTGCTCCACAACGGGAGAGGCCACAACAGTGAGAGGCCCAAGTACAGCAAAAAAAAAAAAAAAAAAAAAAAAAAAATGCTAGTTGATGTGAAGTCATATTGTGGTTTTGATTTACATTTTCTAATGACTAATAATACTGAACATCTTTACATGTGTTTTGGGCCTTTGTATATCTGCCTTCGAGAAATGTCTATTCAAGTCCTTTGCTCATTTTTTAATTTTTTTTTTGTTATTGAGTTAGAAGTGTTCTTTATATATTCTGGATTTATCATGTATATGATTTGCACATATTTTCTCCCATTCTGTGAGTTGTCTTTTCTTTTTTTTGAATTTTATTATTTTTTTAATAAAGCAGGTTCTTATTAGTTATCTATTTTATACATATTAGTATATATATGTCAATCCCAATCTCCCAATTCATCCCACACCACCACCACCCCTCATCCTGCGTTCCTGCCTTGGTGTCCGTACGTTTGTCCTCTACATCTGTGTCTCTATTTCTGCCTTGGAAACCGGTTCATCTGTACCATTTTTCTAGGTTCCACATATATGTGTTAATATACGATATTTGTTTTTCTCTTTCTGACTTCACTCTGTATGACAGTCTCTAGGTCCATCCACACCTCTACAAATTACCCAATTTCATTCCTTTTTATGGCTGAGTAATATTCCACTGTATATATGTACCACATCTTCTTTATCCATTTGTCTGTCAATGGGCATTTAGGTTGCTTCCATGACCTGGTTATTGTAAATAGTGCTGCAATGAACATTGGGGTATATGACTCTTTTTGAATTGTGGTTTTCTCAAGGTATATGCCTAGTAGTGGGATTGCTGGGTCATATGGTAGTTCTATGTTTTGTTTTTTAAGAAACCTCCATACTGTTCTCCATAGTGGCTGTATCAATTTACATTCCCACCAACAATGCAAGAGGGTTTCCTTTTCTCCACACCCTCTCCAGCATTTGTTGTTTGTAGATTTTCTGATGATGGCCATTCTGACAGATGTGAGGTGATACCTCATTGTAGTTTTGATTTGCATTTCTCTAATAATTAGTGATGTTGAGCAGCTTTTCATGTGCCTCTTGGCCATCTGTATGTCTTCTTTGAAGAAATGTCTATTTAGGTCTTCTGCCCATTTTTGGATTGTTTTTTTTTTTTTTAACGTGGAGCTGCATGAGCTGTTTATATATTTTGGAGATTAATCCTTTGTCCATTGATTCATTTGCAAATACTTTCTCCCATTCTCAGGGTTGTCTTTTCGTCTTATTTATAGTTTCCTTTGCTGTGCAAAAGCTCTTAAGCTTCATTAGGTCCCATTTGTTTATTTTTGTTTTTATTTCCATTTGTCTAGGAGGTGGGTCAAAAATGATCTTGCTGTGATTTATGTCAAAGAGTGTTCTTCCTGTTTTCCTCTAAGAGTTTTATCATGTCTGGCCTTACATTTGGGTCTTTAATCCATTTTGAGTTTATTTTCGTGTATGGTGTTAGGGAGTGTTCTAATTTCATTCCTTTACATGTAACTGTCCAGTTTTCCCAGCACCACTTATTGAAGAGACTGTCTTTTCTCCATTGTATATCCTTGCCTCCTTTGTCATAGATTAGTTGTCCATAGGTGCATGAGTTTATTTCTGGGCTTTCTATCCTGTTCCATTCATCCATATTTCTGTTTTTGTGCCAGTATCACATTATCTTGATTACTGTAGCTTTGTGGTATAGTTTGAAGTCAGGGAGTCTCATTCCTCCAGCTCCGTTTTTCGTTCTCAGGATTGCTTTGGCTATTCGAGGTCTTTTGTGTCTTCATACAAATTTTAAGACTTTTTGTTCTAGTTCTGTAAAAATTGCTGTTGCTAGTTTGATAGGGATTGCATTGAATCTGTAGATTGCTTTGGGTAGTATAGTCAATTTCACAATATCAGTTCTTCCAATCCAAAACATGGTATGCTCTTCATCTGTTTGTGTCATCTTTGATTTCTTTCATCAGTGTCTTATAGTTTTCTGCATACAGGTCTTTTGTCTCCCTAGGTAGGTTTATTCCTAGGTATTTTATTCTTTTTGTTGCAATGGTAAATGGGAGTGTTTCCTTAATTTTTCTTTCAGATTTTTCATTTTAGTGTATAGGAATGCAAGAGATTTCTGTCCATTAAGTTTGTATCCTGCTACTTTACCAAATTCATTGATTAGCTCTAGTAGTTTATTGGCAACATCTTTAGGATTATCTATGTATAGTATCATGTCATCTGCAAACAGTGACTGTTTTACTTCTTTTCCAGGTTGTATTCCTTTTATTTCTTTTTTCCTTCTCTGATTGCCATAGCTAGGACTTCCAAATCTATGTTCAACAGTAGTGGTGAGAGTGGACATCCTTGTCTCGTTCCTGATCTTAGAGTAAAGGCTTTCAGCTTTTCACCATTGAGAATGATGTTTGCTGTGGGTTTGTCATATGTGGCCTTTATTATGTTGAGGTAGGTTCCCTCTATGCCCACTTTCTGGAGAGTGTTTAATCATAAATCGGTGTTGAATTTTATCAGAAGCTTTTTCTGCATCTATTGAGATGAGCATATGGTTTTTATCCTTCAATTTGTTAATGTGGTGTATCACATTGATTGATTTGTGTATACTGCAGAATCCTTGCATCTCTGGGATAAACCCCACTTGATCATGGTGTATGATTCTTTTAATGTGTTGTTGGATTCTGTTTGCTAGTGTTTTGTTGAGGATGTTTGCATCTATATTCATCAGTGATATTGGTCTGTAATTTTCTTTTTTTGTAGTATCTTTGTCTGGTTTTGGTATCAAGGTGATGATGGCCTCATAGAATGAGTTTGGGAGTGTTTCTTCCTCGGCAACTTTTTGGAAGAGTTTGAGAAGGATAGGTGTTACCTCTTCTCTAAATATTTCATAGAATTCGCCTGTGAGGCCATCTTGTCCTGGACTTTTGTTTGTTGGGAGATTTTTAATCCCAGTTTCAATTTCATTACTTGTGATAGGTCTGTTCATATTTTCTATCTCTTCCTGGTTCAGACTCAGAAGGTTGTGCTTTTCTAAGAATTTGTCCATTACTTCCAGGTTACCCATTTTATTGGCATAGAGCTGCTTGTAGTAGTCTCTTATGACGTTTTGTACTTCTGCGGTGTCCGTTGTAACTTCTTTTTCATTTCTAATTTTATTGATTTGAGTCCTCTCCCTCTTTTGCTTGATGAGTCTGTCTAAAGGTATATCAATTTTGTTTATCTTCTCAAAGAACCAACTTTTACTTTTATTCATCTTTACTATTGTTTTCTTTGTTTCTATTTCATTTATTTCTGCTCTGATCTTTAGATTTCGTTCCTTCTACTAACTTTGGGTTTTATTTGTTCTTCTTTCTCTAGTTTCTTTAGGTGCAAGGTTAGATTGTTTATTTGAGAGTTTTCTTCTTTCTTGGGGTAGGATTGTATTGCTATAAACTTCCTTATTAGAACTGCTTCTGCTTCATCCCATAGGTTTTCGATGGTCGTGTTTTCATTGTCATTTGTCTCTAGGTATTTTGCGATTTCTTCTTTGATTTCTTCAGTGATCTCTTTTTATGTAATGCTTTTTACATTTTTTTCCCTGTAATTGGTTTCTAATCTCATAGCGTTGTGGTCAGAAAAGATGCTTGATATGATTTCAGTTTTCTTAAATTTACCAAGGCTTGATTTGTGACCCAAGATGTGATCTATCCTGGAGAATGTTCAGTGTGCACTTGAGAAGAAAGTGTAATCTGCTGTTTTCAGATGGAATGTCCTATAAATATCAATTAAATCTATCTGGTCTATTTTTTCATTTAAAACTTATGTTTCCTTATTAATTTTCTGTCTGGATGATCTGTCTATTCGTGTAAGTGAGGTCTTAAAGTCCCCTACCATTATTGGGCTTTCCTGGTGGCGCAGTGGTTAAGAATCCACCTGCCAATGCAGGGAACGTGGGTTCAAACCCTGGCCTGGGATGATCCCACATGCTGCGGAGCTACTAAGCCTGTGCAGCACAACTGCTGAGCCTGCACTCTAGAGCTCATGAGCCACAACTACTGAAGCCCATGCGCCTAGAGCCCATGCTCTGCAACAAGAGAAGCCATAACAATGAGAAGCCTGTGCACTGCCACGAAGAGTAGCCCCTGCTCACCACAAGTAGAGAAAGCCCACACACAACAATGAAGACCCAACACAGCCATAAATAAATAAATTTATAAAAAAAAATTTCCCTACTATTATTGTGTTACTGTTGATTTCCTCTTTTATAGCTGTTGGTATTTGCCTTATGTATTGAGGTCCTCTTATGTTGGGTGCATATATATTTATAATTGTTATATTTTCCTCTTGGATTGATCCCTTGATCATTATGTAGTGTCCTTCCTTGTCTCTTGTAACATTCTTTATTTTAACGTCTATTTAATCTGATATGAGTATTACTACTCCAGCTTTCTTTTGATTTCCCTGTGGATGGAATATCTTTTTCCATCCCATCACTTTCAGTCTGTATCTGTCCCTAGGTCTGAACTGGTTCTCTTGTAGACAGCAAATATATGGGTCCTGTTTTTGTATCCACTCAGACAGCCTGTTTCTTTTGGTTGTAGCGTTTAATCCATTCACATTTAAGGTAATTATTGATATGTATGTTCCTATGACCATTTTCTGAATTGTTTTGGGTTTGTTTTTGTAGGACCTTTTCTTCTCTTGTGTTTCCCACTTAGAGAAGTTGCCTTAGCATTTGTTGCAGAGCTGGTTTGGTGGTGCTGAATTCTCTTAGATTTTGCTTGTCTGTAAAGCTTTTGATTTCTCCATCGAATCTGAATGAGATCATTGCCAGGTAGAGTATTCTTGGTTGTAGGTTCTTCCCTTTTATCAGTTTAAATATATCATGCCACTCCCTTCTGGCTTGTACTGTTTCTGCTGAGAAATCAGCTGTTAACCTTGTGGGAGTTCCCTTGTATGTTATTTGTCTTTTTTCCCTTGTTGCTTTTAATAATTTTTCTTTGTCTTTAATTTTTGTTAATTTTATTACTATGTGTCTCGACATGTTTCTCCTTGGGTTTATCCTGCCTGGGACTCTCTGTGCTTTCTGAACTTGGGTGGCTATTTCCTTTCCCATGTTAGGGGAGTCTTCAACTATAGTCTCTTCAAATATTTTCTCTGGTCCTTTCTCTCTCTCTTCTCCTTCTGTGACCCCTATAATGCAAATGTTGATGTGTTTAATGTTATCCCGGAGGTCTCTTAGGCTGTCTTCATTTCTTGTCATTCTTTTTTCTTTATTCTGTTCTGCGGCAGTGAATTCCAACATCCTGCCTTCCAGGTCACTTATCCGTTTTTCTGCCTGTTAGTCTGCTATTGATTCCTTCTAGTGTATTTTTCATTTCAGTTATTGTATTGTTCATCTCTGTTTGTTTGTTCTTTAATTCTTCTAGGTGTTTGTTCTTTAATTCTTCTAGGTCTTTGTTAAACATGTCTTGCATTTTCTCAATCTTTACCTCCATTCTTTTTCCGAAGTCTGAATCTTCTTCACTATCATTATTCTGAATTCTTTTTCCAGAAGGTTGCCTGTCTCCACTTCATTTAGTTGTTTTTCTGGGGTTTTATCTTGTTCCTTCATCTGATACATAGTCCTCTGCCTTTTCATTTTGTCTATCTTTCTGTGAATGTGGTTTTCGTTCCACAAGCTGCAGTATTATAGTTCTTTTTGCTTCTGCTGTCTGCCCTCTTATGTATGAGGCTATCTAAAAGACTTGTGCAGGCTTCCTGATGGAGGGACTGGTGGTGGGTAGAGCTGGGTGTTGCTCTGGTGGGCAGAGCTCAGTAAAACTTTAATCCACTTGTCTGTTGATGGGTGGGGCTAGGTTCCCTCCCTGTTGGTTGTTTGGCCTGAGGTGACCCAGCACTGGAGGTTTCAGGCTCTTTGGTGGGGCTAATGGCAGACTACACGGGAGGGCTCATGCCAAGGAGTACTTCCCAGAACTTCTGCTGCCAGTGTCCTTGTCCCCACAGTGAGCCACAGACACCCCCACCTCTGCAGGAGACCCTCCAACACTAGCAGGTAGGTCTGGTTCAGTCTCCTATGGGGTCACTGCTCCTTCACCCTGGGTCCTGATGTGCACAGCACTTTGTGTGTGCCCTCCAAGAGTGGAGTCTCTGTTTCCCCCAATCCAGTTGAAGTCCTGCAATCAAATCCCACTATCCTTCAAAGTCCGATTCTCTGGGAATTCCCCCTCCCATTGCCAGGTTGGAAAGCCTGATGTGAGGCTCAGAAACTTCACTCCAGTTAGTGGACTTCTGTGGTATAATTGTTCTCCAGTTTGTGAGTCACCCACCCAGTGGTTATGGGATTTGATTTTATTGTGATTGTGCCCCTCCTACCATCTCATTGCAGTTTCTCCTTTGTCTTTGGATGTGAGGTATCTTTTTTGGTGTATTCCAGTGTCTTCCTTTCGATGATTGTTCAGCAGTTAGTTGTGATTCTGTTGCTCTTGCAAGAGGGAGTGAGAACATGTCCTTCTACTCTGCCATCTTGAGCCAATCTCCCTAGTCTGTCTTTCTTTCTTTCAATTTATCTATTTAGTTAGTTAGTTCGTTATTTTTGGCTGCATTGGGTCTTACTGCATGCAGGCTTTCTCTAGTTGCAGTGAGCAGGGACTACTAGTTGAGGTGCACGGGCTTCTCATTGTGGTGTCTTCTCTTGTTGCAGAGCATGGGCTCTAGTTGCGCGGGCTTCAGTAGTTGTGGCACGTGGGCTCAGGAGTGTGGCACACAGGCTTAGTAGCTCCGCAGCATGTGGAATCTTCCCGGACCAGGGCTCGACCCCATGTCCCCTGCCTTGGCAGGCGGATTCTTAACCACTGCGCCGCCAGGGAAGTCCCCCTAGTCTTTCTTGAAGCTAGTATAAAACAGATATATTACATGAGATTTCTATATGGAAAGAAGTCAACACGAGGAACAAGGTACCAAAGGGAATTCATTGTCTGGAAAGGATAACCACAGAGACATCTGGCTTGCAGAGAAGCTGTGATGGAAGTTCTAGAATCAAGTACTAACCAGCAGTGAGGCAAGGTGTGTATCTATGCTGAGTAACAATAGCAGTAGTGTCTCTGCTGGATTAACCTCAGTTTATGGTTTGGGTATTGTTCTTGGCACCATAGCTTCTAAGGCCCATTCTCTGAACTCCTAGAGAGTTTGGGAACTGCCTAATATCCTTTAATACGTTCTTTTACTGTGTAAATGAGTATGATAGGGTTCTATTGTTTTCACCTAAGAACCCTAGCTGATACATTTCCTATTGTATCCTGATTTTCACAGTCATAATCCTAAATGTACCTCCCCAAAACATTTTAGCACTCTGCCATTCCCCAAAGTGCTAAATTTTCATTATTCCGACTTTCCGTTTTCATGCAGTCAACTGATGGATAAAATACTTTTCATAGTGTATTCCTGAAACAGCTCCAGAGAGCCTTGTAAATCCCACAAGACCTCAACTTGGCAGAAATTGAATATCTTTTGAGCAGCACCAGAGGAATGTTGAATAAAAGGTAGATCCTTAAGACTCAGATAGTTCTGAGCTTCTCCTCCTTAATGAGAAGAAAACATTTTGAGGGGAATTATGTAATTCTCTTCTGTACTCATGATGCCTGGTCAAAACCCATATGGTCCAACATGAACACTCTGCCAAAGGTACCTGGAAGAACACTGAAGTTTTGGTCATCTAGGCAACCACTGTTATTTCTACAATGTACACCTCGCAGAAATAGGAGAGTAATTTATAAAGAAATCAACCTGGAGTCCTTGCTGCATGAATAGGAAGGAATTTTGACCAACCAAGAAACTGTGTTGAAAGAAATTAACTATTCAAGTGTGTGATACCACTTAAATTTCTCCTCTATTTTTAGAAATAGAACAAGATGTCTTGAACATGTAAGTTTTCCCTAAAATGTATAAACTAAATTTGTAATTGATCATAAATTAATATATGTAATCAGCATAAATAATTAACATAATTTCATCTTTTTTAAAAATTTTAGTAGAGTATGGTTGATTTACAATATTGTGTTAGTTTTAGGTGTACAGTGAAGTGATTCACTTATACATATACATATATTCTATCTTTTTCAGATCTTTTCCCATATAAGTTATTACAGAATATCGAGTAGAGTTCCCTGTGCTATACAGTAGGTCCTTGTTGGTTATCTGTTTTATATATAGTAGTGTGTGTATGTTAATTCCTAATTTATCCCTCCCCCACCACATTTCCCCTTTGGTAACCATGAGTTTGTTTTCGAAATCTATGAGTCTGTTTCTGTTTTGTAAATAAGTTCATTTTGATCAAAACATCAAAACCTGTAACATAATTTCATCTTTTAACAGACTTTATCTCCTAATGCCCTCAGGATGGTCTTTCTGTGCCCCTTTTCCCCTCCAGGGGCTCCCTTGCTCCACTTACCTTTCCTCCCTTTCCAGCACTCAATGCATCTTATATCCTTCCCTACATTCATCCCACATCAGGAGAGGAGCAGGTGTATGCATGCATACATATGTGATTGATAACACTTAACTAGTAACTCTCTGACGGGGTTTGCATTTCAATTTTAAGCCAAAGGATGGATTGATGTAAGAGTCTGCTTCTGGTTTTCTTGTCACATCTACGTGTATACCCCTTGTGAATCTGTCGACACCACTCACAGCCAGGATGTAAGGCAGTAACATAGATTGGCATTGCCTGTATTTATCTCAGAGCTGTGTACATTTACAAGTATTTCTCAGCAGAGAAGAGCTGAAAGTCAGTCTCTGAGGACTTCTTGCTAAGTGACATATGCAAGAAATATCAGAGATTTTAAAAATAAAAATATAAATTACATCTGAGAATTCTTTATACTGCGTATGTGACATGTCATTCTTGTACAAAGCCGGGATGCCCATCATGCGGCTGTTATCTGCCTCCTATAGGACCTGAACCTGCTGCAAGGGGCATCTTCCTTCATAAGCATCCTTTTTTAAAAAAAAAAAAAAATTAAATTTTTAGTTTTTAATTTTTTGTTTATATGAAGTACAGTTGACGTACAATATTGTGTTAGTTTCAGGTGTACTACGTAATAGCTTGATGTTTGCATGCATCGTGAAATGATCACCACAACGAATCTAGTAACCATCTGTCCCCATACAAATTTATTGCAGTATTATTGACCATATTTCTTATGCTGTATATCATAACCTCATGACATTTATTATACAACTGGAGGTTTGTACCTCTTAATTCCCCTCATCTATTACATGCAACCCAAAGAAGAAAGTCTTTAGTAAACAGTCCTCAACGGGAGAGCTTTGTGTTTTACTTCATTTAATGTTAATTCCATTCCACTGTCAATTATACATATTTATTCTTTGAATCCACTAACATTAATATTTTGCTGCTTCTTTTATGTACTCCTGATGACACTGGTTGGAAGACAAATCTAAAACAGTTCTTTATTCCATTTTAATTTAATTTTGTACCCTTCTGTATTACTGTAATTTGAATATTTTCCCCTTAATATTTAGATTGAATCTTAGTTTATTATTAATAGTATATATAGTGACTGGCAGGTTTTCAGGACCCCTGGATCAATCATTTATTTTCTCTTTGAAATAACAACGAATAATATTTGGTGACTCTTTTCAAACATCACTATGTTTACAATCCTTTACATCGCCCCCCCGCCACTGTTGTCACACATGCATTACTCTTGGTAACAAATATTAACAACTTGGGTGTGTATCCTTTCCTACCTTTTCCTGTATCTACCTGCAGAAAGAGCCAGCTAATTCACTGTTTGCATCATAAAGGGGGATTATACTATATGTACTTGCTTACATCTTGTCTTTCTCATTTGAAAATAGATTTTGGGGATCAAGCTGTAATTCATTCTTTTTAATGAAAACCTCATAGTCCAAAATGAGAATTTATTGTAGCTTATTCAACCAGCAGCTCTGAGGCTGGTTATTTTATTCCAAATTTTTGTTGTTCTAAATAACACTATAACAGACATCCTTACAAACCAATCATTTAATTTTTGTGAGATAGATTCCCAGAGGTGAGATTTCTGCATCTGAAAGTATGTGTATTCTAAATAAAATATATTTGGCAAGATTACTTTCTAAACCTCAGGTATTAATTTGCATTTCCAATGTGAAGGCATAGGAAGACACTTTTCCTTACACTGTGCCAGCAGTAATTTTTTTTTTTTTATTGTTTCACTTTATTGCACTTCACAGATACTGCATTGTTTTTTTTACAAACTGAAGGTTTGTGGCAACCCTGCATGGAGCTACTCTATTGGCTCCATTTTTCCAACAGCATTTGCTTACTTAGTGTCTGTGTCATATATGTTTTTTAGTTTAATTTTATTAATTTTCTTATACAGCAGGTTCTTATTAGTCATCCATGTTATACACATCAGTGTATACACGTCAATCCCAATCTCCCAGTTCATTACACACACACACACCCCCGCCACCGCTTTCCCCGCTTGGTGTCCATACGTTTGTTCTCTACATCTGTATCTCAATTTCTGCCCTGCAAACAGGTTGATCTGTACCATTTTTCTAGGTTCCACATATATGCGTTAATATACAATATTTGTTTTTCTCTTTCTGACTTACTTCACATTGTATGACAGTCTCTAGATCCATCCACATCTCAACAAATGACCCAATTTCTATCCTTTTTATGACTAATATTCCATTGTATATATGTACTACATCTTCTTTATCCATTCGTCTGTCGATGAGCATTTAGGTTGCTTCCATGGCCTGGTTATTGTAAATAGTGCTGCAATGAACATTGGGGTGCATGTGTCTTTTTGAATTATGGATTTCTCTGAGTATATGCCCAGTAGTGGGATTGCTGGATCATATGGTAGTTCTGTTTTTAGTTTTTTAAGGAACCTCCATAATGTTCTCCGTAGTGGCTGTATCAATTTACATTCCCACCAACAGTGCAAGAGGGTTCCCTTTTCTCCACTCCCTCTCCAGCATTTGTTGTTTGTAGATTTTCTGATGATGGGCATTCTGACTGGTGTGAGGTGATGCCTCATTGTAGTTTTGATTGGCATTTCTCTAATAATTAGTGATGTTGCGCAGCTTTTCATGTGCTTCTTGGCCATCTGTATGTCTTCTTCAGAGAAATGTCTGTTTAGGTGTTCTGCCCATTTTTGGATTGGGTGTTTTTTTGTTGTTTTTTTAATATTGAGCCGCATGAGCTGTTTATATATTTTGGAGATTAATTCTTTCTCCATTGATTCGTTTGCAAATATTTTCTCCCATTCTGAGGGTTGTCTTTTTGTCTTGTTTATGGTTTCCTTTGCTGTGCAAAATCTTTGGAGTTTCATTAGGTCCCATTTGTTTATTTTTGTTTTTATTTCCATTATTCTAGGAGGTGGATCAAAATAGACCTTGCTGTGATTTATGTCAAAGAGTGTTCTGCCTATGTTTTCCTCTAAGAGTTTTATAGTGTGTGGTCTTACATTTAGGTCTCTAATCCATTTTGAGTTTATTTTTGTGTATGGAGTTAGGGAGTGTTCTAATTTCATTCTTTTACATGTAGCTGTCCAGTTTTCCCAGCACCACTTATTGAAGAGGCTATCTTTTCTCCGTTGTATACCCTTGCCTCCTTTGTTATAGATTAGTTGACCAAAGGTGTGTGGGTTTATCTCTGGGCTTTCTATCTTGTTCCATTGATCTATGTTTCTGTTTTTGTGCCAGTACCATATTGTGTTGATTACTGTAGCTTTATAGTATAGTCTGAATTCACGGAGTCTGATTCCTCCAGCTCTGTTTTTCTCCCTCAAGACTGCTTTGGCTATTCGGGGTCTTTTGTGTCTCCATACAAATTTTAAGATTTTTTTGTTCTGGTTCCATAAAAAATGCCATTGGTAATTTGATAGGGATTGCATTGAATCTATAGATTGCTTTGGATAGTATAGTTATTTTCACAGTGTTGATTCTTCCAATCCGAGAACATTGTATATCTCTCGATCTGTTGGTATCATCTTTAATTTCTTTCATCAGTGTCTTATAGTTTCCTGCATACAAGTCTTTTCTCTCCCTAGGTAGGTTTATTCCTAGGTATTTTATTCTTTTTGTTGCAATGGTAAATGGGAGTGTTTCCTTAATTTCTCTTTCAGATTTTTCATCATTAGTGTATAGGATGCAAGAGATTTCTGTGCATTAATTTTGTATCCTGCAACTTTACCAAATTCATTGATTAGCTCCAGTAGTTTTCTGGTGGCAGTTTTAGGATTCTCTATGTATAGTATCATGTCATCTGCAAACAGTGATAGTTTTACTTCTTTTCCAATTTGTATTCCTTTTATTTCTTTTTCTTCTCTGATTGCCATGGCTAGGACTTCCAAAACTATGTTGAATAATAGTGGCAAGAGTGAACATCCTTGTCTTGTTCCTGATCTTAGAGGAAATGCTTTCAGTTTTTCACCATTGAGAATGATGTTTACTGTGGGTTTGTCATATATGGCCTCTATTATGTTGAGGTAGGTTCCCTCTGTGCCCACTTTCTAGAGAGTTTTTATCATAAATGGGTATTGAATTTTTTCAAGAGCTTTTTCTGCATCTATGGAGATGACAATATAGTTTTTATTCTTCAATTTGTTAACATGGTTTATCACATTGATTGATTTGTGTATATTGAAGAATCCTTGCATCCCTGGGATAAATCCCACTTGATCATGGTGTATGATCCTTTTAATGTGTTGTTGGAGTCTGTTGGCTAGTATTTTGTTGAGGATTTTTGCATCTATATTCATCAGTGATATTGGTGTCTAATTTTCTTTTTTTGTAGTATCTTTGTCTGGTTTTGGTATCAGGGTGATGGTGGCCTCATAGGATGAGTTTGGGAGTGTTCCTTCCTCTGCAATTTTTTGGAAGAGTTTGAGAAGGATGGGCGTTAGCTCTTCTCTAAATGTTTGATAGAATTCACCTGTGAAGCCAGCTTGTCCTGGACTTTTGTTTGTTGGAAGATTTTTAATCACAGCTTCAATTTCATTACTTGCGATTGGTCTGTTCATATTTTCTATTTCTTCCAGGTTCAGTCTTGGAAGTTTATACCTTTCTAAGAAGTTGTCCATTTCTTCCAGATTGTCCATTTTATTGGCATAGAGTTGCCTGTAGTAGTCTCTTAGGATGCTTTGTATTTCTGCGGTGTCTGTTATAACTTCTCCTTTTTTATTTCTAATTTAATGATTTGAGTCCTCGCCCTCTTTTTCTTGATGAGCCTGGCTAATGGTTTATCAATTTTGTTTATCTTCTCAAAGAACCAGCTTTTAGTTTTATTGATCTTTGCTATTGTTTTCTTTGTTTCTATTTCATTTATTTCTGCTCTGATCTTTATGATTTCTTTCCTTCTGCTAACTTTGGGTTTTGTTTGTTCTTCTTTCTCTAGTTCCTTCAGGTGTAAGGTTAGATTGTTTGTTTGAGATTTTTCTTGTTTTTTGAGGTAGGCTTGTATAGCTATAAACTTCCCTCTTAGAATTGCTTTTGTTGCATCCCATAGGTTTTGGATCATCGTGTTTTCATTGTAATTTGTCTCTAGGTATTTTCTGGTTTCCTCTTTGATTTCTTCGGTGATCTCTTGGTTATTTAGTAACGTATTGTTTAGCCTCCAAGTGTCTGTGTTTTTTACGTTTTTTTTCCTGTAATTGGTTTAATCTAATTTAAACACTAATCTCATAATGTTGTGGTCAGAAAAGATGCTTGATATGATTTCAATGTTCTTAAATTTACTGAGGCTTGATTTGTGACCCAAGATATGATCTATCCTGGGGAATGTTCCATGTGCACTTGAGAAGAAAGTGTAATCTGCTGTTTTTGGATGGAATGTCCTATAGATATCAACTAAATCTATCTGGTCTATTGTGTCATTTAAAGCTTCTGTTTCCGTATTTATTTTCATTTTGGATTATCTGTCCATTGGCGTAAGTGAGGTGTTAAAGTCCCCCACTATTATTGTGTTACTGTCGATTTCCTCTTTTATAGCTGTTAGCAGTTGCGTTATGTATTGAGGTGCTCCTATGTTGGGTGCATATATATTTATAATTGTTATATCTTCTTCTTGGATTGATCCCTTGATCATTAGGTAGTGTCCTTCCCTGTCTCTTGTAACAGTCTTTATTTTAAGTCTATTTTATCTGATATGAGTATAGCTGCTACAGCTTTCTTTTGATTTCCATTTGCATGGAATATCTTTTTCCGTCCCCTCACTTTCAGTCTGAATGTGTCCCTAGGTCTGAAGTGGGTCTCTTGTAGACAGCATATATATATATGGGTCTTGTTTTTGTACCCATTCAGTGAGCCTGTTTGTTTTGGTTGGAGCATTTAATCCATTCAAGTTTAAGGTAATTATCGATATGTATGTTCCTATTACCATTTTCTTAATTGTTTTGGATGTTTTTGGTAGGTCTTTTTCTTCTCTTGTGTTTCCCACTTATAGAAGTTGCTTTAGCATTTGTTGCAGAGCTGGTTTGGTGGTGCTGAATTCTCTTAGATTTTGCTTGTCTGTAAAGCTTTTGATTTCTCCATTGAATCTGAATGAGATCCTTTCCTGGTAGAGTAATCTTGATTGTAGTTTCTTTCCTTTTATCAGTTTAAGTATATTATGCCACTCCCTTCTGGCTTGTACTGTTTCTGCTGAGAAATCAGCTGTTAATGTTATGGGAGTTCCCTTGAATATTCTTTGTCATTTTTCCCTTGCTGCTTTTTTTTTTTTTTTTTTTTGCGGTACACGGGCCTCTCACTGTTGTGACCTCTCCCGTTGCAGAGCACAGCCTCCAGACGCGCAAGCTCAGGGGCCATGGCTCACGGGTCTAGCCGCTCCACGGCATGTGGGATCTTCCCGGACTGGGGCACAAACCCATGTCCCCTGCATTGGCAGGCGGACTCTCAACCACTGTGCCACCAGTGAAGCCCTCCCTTGCTGCTTTTAATAATGTTTCTTTGTCTTTGATTTTTGCCAATTTTATTACTATATGTCTCGGCGTGTTTCTCCTTGGGTTTATCCTGCATGGGACTCGCTGCGCTTCTTGGACTTGGGTGGCTATTTCCTTTCCCATGTTAGGGAAGTTTTCGACTATATTCTCTTCAAATATTTTCACTGGTCCTTTCTCTCTCTCTTTTCCTTCTGGGACCCTTATAAAGCGAATGTTGTTGCGTTTAATATTGTCCCAGAGGTCTCTTAGGCTGTCTTCATTTCTTGTCATTCTTTTTTCTTTATTCTGTTCTGCAGCAGTGAATTCCACCATTCTGTCTTGCAGGTTCACTTATCCGTTCTTCTGCCTCAGTTATTCTGCTATTGATTCCTTCTAGTGTATTTTTCATTTCAGTTATTGTATCATTCATCTCTGTTTGTTTGTTCTCTAATTCTTCTAGGTCTTTGTTAAACACTTCTTCCATCTTTTCCATCTTTGCCTCCATTGTTTTTCCGAGGTCCTGGATCATCTTCACTATCATTATTCTGAATTCTTCTTCTGGAAGGTTTCCTATCTCCACTTCATTTAGTTGTTTTTCTGGGGTTTTATCTTGTTCCTTCATCTGGTATATAGCCCTCTGCCTTTTCATCTTGTATATCTTTCTGTGAATGTGGTTTTTGTTCCCCAGGCTGCAGGATTTTAGTTCTTGCTTCTGCTGTCTGCCCTCTGGTGGATGAGGCTACCTAAGAGGATTATATGAGGCTATCTAAGAGGATTATGCAAGTTTCCTGCTGGGAGAGACTGGTGGTGGGTGGAGCTGACTGTTGCTCAGGTGGGCGGAGCTCAGTAAAACTTTAATGTGCTTGACTGCTGATGGGTGGGGCTGGGTTCCCTCCCTGTTGGTTGTTTGGCCTGAGGCAGCCCAACACTGGAGCCTACCTGGACTCTTTGGTGGGGCTAATGGCAGACTCTGGGCGGGCTCACGGCAAGGAGTACTTCCCAGAACTTCCACTGCCAGTGTCCTTGTCCCCACGGTGAAACAGAGCCACCCCCTGCTTCTGCAGCAGACCCTCCAACACTAGCATGTAGGTCTGGTTCAGTCTCCCCTGGGGTCACTGCTCCTTCCCCTGGGTCCTGCTGCACACACTACTTTGTGTGTGCCCTCCAGGAGTGGAGTCTCTGTTTCCCCCAGTCCTGTCAAAGTCCTGCAATCAAATCCCAGTAGCCTTCCAAGTCTGATTCTCTAGTAATTCCTCCTCCCATTGCCGGACCCCCAGGTTGTGAAGCCTGACGTGGGGCTCAGAACCTTCACTCCAGTGGGTGGACTTCTGTGGTATAAGTGTTCTCCAGTCTGTGAGTCACCCACCAGCAGTTATGGGATTTGATTTTACTGTGATTGTGCCCCGCCTACCGTCTCATTGTGGCTTCTCCCTTGTCTTTGGATGTAGGGTATCTTTTTTGGTGAGTTTCCGTGTCTTCCTGTCAATGATTGTCTAGCACCTAGTTGTGATTCTGGTGTTCTCGAAAGAGGGAGTGAGAGCACGCCCTTCTACTCCGCCATCTTGGTTCCAAATCTTCTCCTTCATAAGCATTCTGGTGGCTCTCATCGATCAGTGGAACACTTAGTGGTCAAGACGGCTCACCAAAAAGCTCCGGAGCATGGCCTTTTCACCCATCCTGACTCTGGATTTGGAATAACAATTATTTACATTTGTTACATTATCTGATAGTTTATAAACAGTTGCATTTCCAGCAGTTTTGGGAGGATAGCAGGAGAGGAAGTATTCCTACTTTGTAGGTGGGTCTCAGAGTTAATAGACTTACCCAGGTTACCCATCTAGGAACGCTGGAGAAGGGACTTGAACTGATTATAAATCTAGTGTTCTTTCTACCACACCTCTCTCTCTGTCATGCATCTCCTCTGGAGGGGACACACACGCATACACGCGCGCGCGCACGCACACACACACACACACACACAAACACACACACACACGCTATAAGAGGTTGATGAATACTTACTGAACTAGCCTTTGTACAAAGAATATGTTTATAAGGAGCCAAAGAAGTGTCAGGATGTGTTAGTAAGACAACAAAACTTTCACTAGGTAGGGAAGGCTCCAACCCTTCATCCCACAAATATGTGTTGAATAACTACTGTGTGCTAGGCACTGGACTGGGGACTGGGATACAACAGTGCATAGGGTTGATAGGGTCCTAGCCCTCCTGGAGCTGATCTAACCATTGAGAGAATGAGAACAGTTGAGCATTTTAGCAGCTAGGGTTTAGGCTCATGGTTGATTATGACTGGAGCTGACTGCTTCATCCATCACATTCTGCCTTATGCTATAATTTTCTTATTAAAAGTCTCTTCTGTTGCTGACTGTAAATCCTAGAGGGCAAAGATCACACATTTTTATAACCACCATGTCACAATTCAAGGGAGGACAAGGCAGGACATTGTGTGAAAAATTCCAGAGAGAGCTCTGTGTAAAAGGAGTCGATGGCCATCTGCTGCATTCATTAGTTTTGATCCCCTAAATCACTCCACCAGGTCCCACTAGGGTCATGTTTTCTTTATATCAAAAGATCTACCCACAGAAATTTTAGGAAGGTTGTACATTCAAAATGTGTTTGGGTCCATCACACTTGCTTGGAAATGTTTTTATGTTTGAGTTACTCATTCTGTGTAGGCAGAGACACAGTACCTGGCAACTACTACCTCAAGATACCTGTATGCTGTCCTGTGGCCATGCATGGTGTAAACACCTGCATGTGCATTGCAGCTTTTATTTCTCTGAAAGCAGGAAAGAACAAACAGCCTCCAGATGCACAATGTGAGGAACGGCTAGCTGGCCTTCTGCATCTTTTTTTCTACCCTATTTCTAGAATCTTTCATATCCATATCCTATAATGAAACAGGAAATAATTTGAGAGGAGTATTTTACACTTCAGTATTTAAATTCAGCAAACATTTATGCATATCTACTATGTGTCAGCAGCCATAATACTGCCTGTGTTTCATAAAGAGCTTCTAATCTATAAGAGAGATATGAGACCTACACAGAAGGGTATAGTTTCTAAGTTACTAACAAATTGGCATAGAGGTATAGGAAATGGATAAAAAGGATGTTAGAGGCAAGTAAATCAAGTAATTCATAGATAATTAATTTGTTTGTTATCCAATATATATTTATCCCACATTTTAGTACTTTGGTAGTTGCTGGAGATACAGAAGAAAATAAAACAGGCTAAGTCCTTGCCCTGATGAAATGTAAATTCTAGTGGGAGAAATAGGCAATAAAGAAATTAATAAATTAAAAATATCTTATTTCCCAGCCACCCCTCACATGTTCTCTATGTTGCATCCTTCCTGAACTACCAGCTATTCTGTATCTGAGCCATTTTCATTCATATCTCTCAGATGTTTTTAACTTGATTACAAAAATTTCCTCCACTTTCTGGTCTGATTTATAAGATTCCCTCCCATCCTTCAAGGCTCAGCTTAAAAACTTGACCCCCCCTCCAAGCTTTCCCTGCTAATCCCAGGAAATGTTAACACTGTCCCCTCTGGGTTGCCATAACACTCTATACACGGGCCTCAGTTTCTGCAGGTATAACCATGAAGTGCAATTAAATGTTTATCTGGCTTTTCACCTGTTAGATAAGGAATTTCTCAAGAGAAGAGACCATGGCTGATCTATTCCTTCCATGCCCTGTGCCTAGGAGACATGGAGCTCTAATAATATTATCAACCCCAGTGATAACAATGACACAAGTTAATAGTACCAGCAATGCTCCAAGAAGTACCAACAAGGCACTTGGCTGAGTGAGTTAATTCCAAATAATCCTTTAACTTACATATTTTATTATTATCTCCATTTTAAAAATGAAAAAAACTGAGACCCAGAGCATTTACATGATTTACCCAAAGTCGGAAATCTAGTAAGGGATAAATATCTGATGGATAAATAAATACATTGATTTTTATTTTATTATAACAAAGAACTCTGTGCACAGAGACTCACCCTTAAAAATTAGATATTCATAAGGCGTAAGCCTCTGCTCAGACTTTTTTGAAAATTGAGAAATATTGATCATTATCATCATCATAAATCATAGCAGCAAAATCTGGTTACATATCAAGTTTCATGGTCCTGAAGGCTGTACTGTATATGATTTTTAAACTAAAGAATAAATGATCTGCATGAAGGAACTCTGTTGCATACAATTCCCAGAGGAACATTTGAAAGCCTTGGCCTTTATTTTCTCTTGGACACATATTGTCTCCAATTTTAAAGACAGCTGTTAGAAGGAAATGAGGCAAGGGATTTAGGGGCAGTCATGAGACTTAAAAATAGAAAATGGCATTTTGTTTCCATCATGCAGTATCTCCTTTCCTTCCATAGCACAGTTCACCACGCCTGTGACCACATAGCTGATACCCATCGGCTCTTGGAAAATCATCACGGACACAGTAGCTCATTTCCATAGTTAAGACAGAAAAGTTGGATCAAAAATATTCACCTTTGCATGACTTAATCAATTTGTCTATATTACGAAATCTCAGGATTCACCAGCTTATCGTGCACTCTTTTGCTTATTGAGCTTGAATGGGGAAAAGCAAAATCTGAACATGTTAATTCCTGTTGTGTGCAATACTATGGTACTAAATTTATCTGTAAAACTCTTTGCGTCTCATGTAGTGGAGATATCACCAAAAGGTAGAACACTGCTGCATTTCTGTTTAACAAAGTCTTCCTGGTATCCATTTTTTTGCAATAAAATTATCTTTCTTGATATAGAAAGAGGAAATAAAGCAGATTTTGCCCATTCTATCTAAGGTCATTTTAATCAGCCTACTGCCTTAGCATTCATGATACCAACAGCATTCATTTTGAAAAGTTCCTTTCAGTCATTCTAAATAAATGAACCATCAGAAATCTAATCAATGACGATGAGCTTGGGTATTATAAACAGTCATGCTTTGAATCTTGATATTTTTAAAAATATTCATACTATCAGACTAGAAAAAAAATGTTACTTATTAGCAACATTAAGGTGGCTATAATTTAAAATCCATATAACTTTGCCTGTCAGCTAAAGACATGAGAAATAGATACTGAGGCATCTCTCAGTGTAGAAGGGGGCTGGCCAGGAATTCACTACCTCTGGTCAACCTTAAAATTAGTAAGGAAGTCTTTAGAGAAAAAAAGATTAATTGAAGCGGTGTTTAGTGAACCCCTTCTTCAAGTAAATTAAAGCCCTGAAGAATCCTATTTCTTGTTTCAGAAGAATCTAAGAGCTGTGAGTCAAGGACCATGACTGTTAAGATTTTGCAACCCTCTGAAATGTCTGTAAAATCTCTGTGTTGGTTACATTTGTTATCCTCTGTTTGTTTTTTGTTCTGAATTGTAGTAAAACCCTTAAAACTAGGTGGGAGGCATAAAGGGAAGTGGAGGGTTATAGAAGAGCCTCAAAGAGAGAGCAAGTGGTGGCAGCTACTATGGTGGTGAGGAGGGAACATAAACCAAGCTCCATAAGGCAGGCTATTAAGAAGCGCTGACTGAAAACTCTTAAGCAGGGGTTGATGCTACTTCCACAGGCAGGATTTCTTCTTCCTCAGGAAGCTTCAATTCTACTCTTCTTTTTTTTTTTTTAACATCTTTATTGGAGTATAATTGCTTTACAATGGTGTGTTAGTTTCTTCTGTATAACAAAGTGAATCAGCCATACACATACATATATCCCCATATCTCCTCCCTCTTGTGTCTCCCTCGCACCCTCCCTATCCCACCCCTCTAGGTGGTCACAAAGCACCGAGCTGATCTCTCTGTGCTATGTGGCTGCTTCCCACTAGCTATCTATTTTACATTTGATAGTGTATATATGTCCATGCCACTCTCTCACTTTGTCACAGCTTACCCTTCTTCCTCCCCGTGTCTTCAAGTCCATTCTCTACGTCTGCATCTTTATTCATGTCCTGCCCCCTAGGTCCTTCAGAACCTTTTTTTTTTTTAGATTCCATATCTATGTGTTAGCATACAGTATTTGTTTTTCTCTTTCTGACTTACTTTACTCTGTATGACAGACTCTAGGTCCATCCACCTCACTAAAAACAACTCAATTTCGTTTCTTTTTATGGCTGAGTAATATTCCATTGTATATATGTGCCACATCTTCTTTATCCATTCATCTGTCGATGGACACTTAGGTTGCTTCCATGTCCTGGTTATTATAAATAGAGCTGCAATGAACATTGTGGTTCATGTCTCTTTTTGAATTACTGTTTTCTCAGGGTACATGCCCAGTAGTGGGATTGCTGGGTTGTATGTTTCTTAAGGAACCTCCATACTGCTCTCCATAGTGGCTGTATCAATTTACATTCCCACCAACAGTACAAGAGGGTTCCCTTTTATCCACATCTTCTCCAGCATTTATTGTTTGTAGATTTTTTGATGATGGGCATTCTGACTGGTGTGAGGGGAAACCTCATTGTAGTTGTGATTTGCATTTCTCTAATGATTAGTGATGTTGAGCATTCTTTCATGTGTTTGTTGGCAGTCTGTATATCTTCTTTGGAGAAATGTCTATTTAGGTCTTCTGCCCATTTTTGGATTGGGTTGTTTGTTTTTTTGTTATTGAGCTGCATGAGCTGCTTATAAATTTTGGAGATTAATTCTTTGTCAGTTGCTTCATTAGCAAATATTTTCTCCCATTCTGAGGGTTGTCTTTTGGTCTTGTTTATGGTTTCCTTTGCTGTGCAAAAGCTTTGAAGTTTCATTAGGTCCCATTTGTTTATTTTTGTTTTTATTTCCATTTCTCTAGGAGGTGGGTCCAAAAGGATCTTGCTGTGATTTATGTCATAGAGTGTTCTGACTGTGTTTTCCTCTAAGAGTTTTACAGTGTCTGGCCTTACATTTAGGTCTTTAATCCATTTTGAGTTTATTTTCGTGTATGGTGTTAGGGAGTGTTCTAATTTCATTCTTTTACGTGTAGCTGTCCAGTTTTCCCAGCACCACTTATTGAAGAGGCTGTCTTTTCGCCATTGTGTATTCTTGCCTCCTTTATCAAAAATAAGGTGACCATATGTGCATGGGTTTATCTCTGGGCTTTCTATCCTGTTCCATTGATCTATATTACTGTTTCTGTGCCAGAACCATACTGTCTTGATTAAGGTAGCTTTGTAGTACAGTCTGAAGTCTGGGAGCCTGATTCCTCCAGCTCCATTTTTCTTTCTCAAGATTGCTTTGGCTATTTGGGGTCTTTTGTGTTTCCATACAAATTGTGAAACTTTTTGTTCTAGTTCTATGAAAAATGCCATTGGTAGTTTGATAGGGATTGCATTGAATCTTTAGATTGCTTTGGATAGTATAGTTATTTTCACAGTGTTGATTCTTCCAATCCAAGAATATGGTATATCTCTCCATCTGTTTGTATCACCTTTAATTTCTTTCATCAGTGTCTTATAGTTTTTTGCATACAGGTCTTTTGTCTCCTTAGGTAGGTTTATTCCTAGGTTTTTTATTCTTTTTGTTGCAATGGTAAATGGGAGTGTTTTCTTAATTTCTCTTTCAGATTTTTCATCATTAGTGTACAGGAATGCAAGAGATTTCTGTGCATTGATTTTGTATCCTGCTACTTTACCAAATTCATTGATTAGCTCTAGTAGTTTTCTGGTAGCATCTTTAGGATTCTCTATGTATAGTATCATGTCATCTGCAAACAGTGACAGCTTTACTTCTTCTTTCAATTCTGCTCTTAAGGCAACTGATTGGATCAGGACCAGGTAAATTTTGGAGGATAACTTCCTTTATTTAAAGTCAACTGATTGTACATGTTAATCACATCTACAAAAACCCACAAGGTTTTAAAACCGTTGTATAAGCAGAAGCATGGCCAGCTTGGAATGAAGGTGGTGGAGATAGGATAAGATAAAAGTGGGCTCCTGGATTTCCAAAATTTTAGGAAATGAGCTGATAGAGCTACTAAGGTGCAAGCATGTGCTACCATTCAAGAAAAAGGAGAAGTGACTCCAAGGATAGTAGCATGGGTGCAGAGGCAAAGGCAGAGGCCAGAGGCTCAGAGTCAGAGACAAGAGCTGTAGGCAGATGTGTACAGAGCTACAGTGGGCCCAGAGCTGCCTTGAGCCACAGAAACTCAATGGAATTTGCTCTGCTGGATTTTGAACTTGTTTGGGCTGGTTATTCTTTTATTCCTTTCCTTTTCTCCCTTTTGGAATGTGACTGTCTATCTTATGCCTATCCCACCACTGTCTTTTGGAAGCAGATAACTTGTGTTCTAGTCTCTTAGGTCTACAGATGGAGAGGCATTTTGTCTCAGGATCAGTAATATCCAGAGTCCCACCCATACCTGATTGAGTTGATTTAGATCATAAGATGTGGAACTTTATAAGCTGATGATAATTAGATGAAAATTTTAACTTAGGCTTGATGCTGTAATTGGTTGTGATATTGGGGGGTGTTGGGATGGGGTGAATGTATTTCACACATAGGACAGATGTGAATTTTGGGGGGCCAGGGAGTGGACTGCAGTGGACTGAATGGTGGCCCACCAAAAGATATGCTCACATCCTAATACCTGGAACCTGTGAGCGTGACCTTATTTGGAAAAAGTGCCTATGTAGATATAATTAAGGACTTTGAGATTAGATCATCCTGGATTATCCTAAATTCATTGACAAGCATCCTTATAAAATGCACACATAGGAGAGACACACAGAAAAGAGTAGCGCATGTGAAGATGGAGACAGAGTAATACAGTCACAAGGCCAAGAATGCTAATAGCCACCAGAACCATGAAAAGGCAAGAAATGGAATTTTCCCTAGAGCCTCTAGAGGGATCACAGCCCTGCTGATGCTTTGATTTTAGAATTCTACAGCTGTGAGAGAATAAATTTTTGTTGTCTTAAGCCTCCAAGTCTGTGGTCATTTGCTACAGCAGCCTTAGGAAATGAATACAGTCACCAAGCGGTACGAAATGTATATGGGGCTCCCTGATGCACTTTGTCAGTAATGTGCCAGAATGTGCACTTAAGAGTGATGTCCTCTTTGTAAAAGTCACCTTCGATCTCAAAAACATTATGCTAAGTAAAAGAATCCAGACTCACTCATGACAAACTATATAATTCCATTCATATGACATTATAATTTACCCTAGAGAAAGCTAGCAAAACTATAATGCCAGGAAACTGATCAGTGGTTGTCAGGGACTTGGAGTAGAGATAGAGGATTCTCTAATGGGGCACAGGGAACTATTGAGTGGGATGGATGTAATCAATATCTTGATTACTGTGGTAGTTGCACAACTGTATAAGTTTCTCAAAACTTGAACTATACACCTAAAAAAGGGTATATTTTACTGTATGTATATTATACCTCAATAACCTTGACTTCTGGTGCTACAGGTTTATATAACTCTGCTTTAAAATGTTTAGAGCAAGTATTTTGAAACGATGTGAAGATCAGTCTCACGTTGATATTTATCTACAGCTGCAACTGACTTGGTTTTCCTTGATTTTTTATCTGTTTTCTGATATCAATTCATTCTCAAAGAACAATTATTTTCCACCACTGAAGATATACAAAACAAACAAACCACTACATGTTCTGCCTTTAGTTCCTAAAGAAGAGTTGAAAAAGTGTTTTGCTTATTGAAATTAATATATAATATCCAAAAGTGACTACTTTGTTTAGTTTTAACTTAATAAATGTTTAGTATCTTATGTGGAAGACATATGCTAAGTGCAGGGCTGGAACTAGGAGTGGTTACAGGGATAATTAAGAAACAATTCTTCTATAGTTAGAAGTATAAAATAGGAAGCAAGTAACTCTAATACAAAACAGATTCAAACCAAATTCTTTGGGGTCTTAGAAGAGGAAGCAATTATACCCAAATGGGAGGGCCTCTTTCAAGTAGATGAGATGGAATTGAAAATAGAAAATGGACGATTGTGGATTTCAACAAAAAGAGGAATCCAAGGTGGAAGAAACTGCATGGGTGAAGGCACATGCTGTGGACTAAATGTTTGTGTCCCTGCCCCGCCTCCAATTCACATGTTGAGGCCGACTCCTCAATGTGATGATATTTGAAGAAGGGGCCTTTGGAAGGTAATTAGGTCATGAGAGTGGAACCCTTATGAATGGGATTATTTCCCTTGTAAGAGAAGGAGACAGGAGATTTCTCTCTCTGCTCTCCACCATGTGAGACTACAATGAGAGGACCACTGTCTGCAAACCAGAAAGTTATCTTACCAGAGAGCTGGCTCTACTTGTCCCTTGGTCTTGGACTTCCCAACCTTCAAAACTGTGAGAAATAAATGTTTGTTGTGTAAGCCACCAGTCTTTGCTATAGGAGCCCAAACTGACTAAGACAGTACAGAAAGAGGAACAAATTCAGGGAACAGTCAGTAGTCTCTGACTAGTTAGAATATGTGCAGAGGAGTGGGAGAAAAACTAGAAAGGGAATTTAGAATAGTTTTCTGTATGTCTTAAATGCCAGGTTGGGGGATTTGTACTTAATTCAGTGGTCAGTGGGGAACTGTTAATGTTGTGCTTGAGAATTTTGAGAATCTTGTGAAAGTTACAAATGCATTGCTCCAGAAAAGTGCACAAGTGTACAACGTGCTATGTGCCATCTCAGGACTTTCACAGACACCTAGAGCTCCTCCAGGGCCTTCCTTCCCTGGGAACCCCCGGATTAAAGAAGTTTTGAGAAAGAGCCTGACATCAAGGGAATTATCATTTCACTTAATTCCTCCATACATGATCAGAATGGAGAATTACATTGATACAACTTATGAGCTAAAGTTGGTTTTCTTAAAGTGTGATCTATATTAGAATCACCTGTAGGGCTTATCAAACATCCATATTCCTAAATCCTACCCAGATATATTCAGGGTCTCTAATAGTGGGGCCAGCTGAGATACACTTTTTAAAAATTTTTATTAGAGTGTAGTTGATTTACAATGTTGTGTTAGTTTCAGGTGTACAGCAAAGTGAATCAGTTATACAGATACATATAGCTACTCATTTTTTAGATTTTTTCCCATATAGGTCATTATAGAATATTGAGTAGAGGTTCCTGTGCTATTCAGTAGGTCCTTATTAGTTATCTATTTTATATATAGTAGTTTGTATATGTCATTCCCAATCTCCCAATTTATCCCTCCCCCCCTTTTTAACCAGCACCAAGCTGATGCTGTTGCCCACTTAGCTTAGAGAACAGCTTAACCAGTGATGAAGAGGGTACAGTCAGGGCTTCTCTGGTGGCACAGTGGTTGAGAGTCCGCCTGCCGATGCAGGGGACACGGGTTCGTGCCCCGGTCCGGGAAGATCCCACATGCCGCGGAGCGGCTGGGCCCGTGAGCCATGGCCGCTGAGCCTGCGCGTCCAGAGCCTGTGCTCCGCAACGGGAGAGGCCACAACAGTGAGAGGCCCGTGTACCACAAGGAAAAAAAAAAAAAAGAGGGTACAGTCATTCCTCAGTCTCAGTGGTGGGAGAGGGTTGGTTCTGGGCCCCACTCAGATACCAAAATACACAGATGCTCCAGTCCCTTATATAAAATGATGCATCAGAGTCGGCCTTCCATATCCACAGGTGCCACGTCCTTGGATGCAGAGAGCCAGAGAGCTGACAGTATCGTGGTAGACATTTCCTTTTGACTTCCCAACAAAGCACGTAAGAGACAGAAAGAACTCAAGGGAAAAATTTATATAAAAGAATTTTTTTCAACTCCACCAATTCTCAAGACACTCTCTGCAGTCAGTACCAATTTAAACTAAGCATAGGAGCATCTTCAGCTATAGTGTGTTAGGACACCATTTATCCTGGGGAAAACTGGCTCCTTTACATTAGCCAGAACATTTACGAGGAACATTAGCATCACACAGTCATACTGTTGGAAGCTACTCATGGGTCCCGTGGATGAAGATAAACAGTGATCATCCTTAACCTTAAAATGATTAACTGCCATAGCAGCCAGAGTAGTTTCTGTTCTGTCTTGACTTGAAGAGATCCAAGGTTTCACTATGTATCAGTCAGTCTTTTCCAAGAAGGATTTTGCAAAATGACAGTAATTGGCAAGGTTCTGGAATTGGTAGGATCTGTTGCTTATCAGAATTGTATGGTTTTCTGACATCTTTTTCTTTTTTTGTAAAACAATCACCAGGACTGTATTCTAAAAAAAAAAAAAATGTTGTTGATCCCAAATTTGTTTCTTGATTCAGACATTCCACACATTCATTCCTAGTTAGGGACACAACATTTTATGATTTAATATTAAACTACCAAATCAATGTATTTCACTTCCTGATTATTTTTTAACAAAGGAACAAAAAGGAGAGTGAATCATAGGTTGATTGAGGAGTTAGCTGTTAAATGAAGCTATTAATTTCATTTTCCTGACATCCCAAACATGTTTGTGGAATTTTTACATAGCAACCACACATACTACTATCTGTACTCGTGTTCAGTTCATCCAAGAATAAAGACTTACAGTGGGACTTCCCTGGTGATCCAGTGGTAAAGAATCCACCTTCCAATGCAGGGGAGGCAGGTTTGATCCCTGGTCGGGGAACTAAGATCCCACATGCTGCGGGGCAACTAGGACTGTGTGCCACGAACTACAGAGCCCATGTGCTCTGGACCCCATGCACCACAACTACAGAGCCCACATGCCCTGGAGCCTGCACCCCACAACTAGAGAGCAGCCTGCAAGCCTCAACAAAGACCCTGCGCATCACAACTAAGACCCGACGCAGCCAAAAATAATAAATAAATAAATAAATAAATTTTTTTAAAGCTGTTGCTTGAAATTAAAAAGTAAAAGACTCATAGTACTTGCATAAATAGCCATTTTTATTCTTCCTTAGGTATGGTAGTATGTATTTATTGTTTTTGACTTCCCAGCACTTCTTTTCCTCTTCTTCTGGTTACAGTAACCCCTCTTCTTTTGAGCAGCTCTTCCTTCCCTGCTCTAGTCATGAGGTTTGCTTGGAAGCTGTCAATCACAGTACTCCATTGCCATCCCAAGCTGGACCAATCACATGACCTCACCTCATCAAGGGGCCCCCTGTTTGTCCTGGAAATGGGCACAGTCAGAGTTCTTTCCAAGGATTTTTTTGACCTACAGCTGGGGTAGTTAGGAGAATAGTAGTAAGGAAGTGAAAAGGAGTTCTCTCCTCTCTGATGATGAAGTTTTGAGTGCATGAAACCAGAGAGGCTGATAGCCATGTAGCCTGGCACACTGAGAAACCAGATCAGAAGCAAACAACAATGAAGCCATGATACCAAAGGAGAGATGGTTTTCAGCAATTCCTTGGACTCAAAGAGCCACCCCAATGTGCTTCAGTGTTATGCTACCTCATGTTGGAGGCCACTGACCACATGGGGCTTTTGAGCACTGGAAACGTTGTTAGTCCAAATTGAATTGTTCTGTGTGTCTAAAATAACACTGGATTTTGAAGACTTGGCATGGGTAAAAAAGACTATAAAATAGCTCAGTAATGATTTTTTATAATGAATACATGTGAAATTATAATATATTGAATATTTGTTTAAATAAATAAATCAGCTTTTTAAATTAATTTCATTTATTTCTTATTTTTTTAATGTGGCTTCTAGAAATTGTTATATTACATAGGAGCCTCAAATTACGTTGCTATTGAAATAGAACTGCTCTCTAGTGAATCTGTGTTTTTGGTTTGTTTAGCTACTTAGGGCACGGTTTGTACCATTGGCAACCTATGGAGCCCTAATTGATGCTGAAATCAGTAACTGGAACAGAGGCAGTGAGGCGGATAGATCCAAAATGTGGAACTGGCTACATTCAGGTGCAGAGGGGGCAGGGAGGTTTTCTCCGTTCTGAGTTAGGAAACTCAGTAGCAAAGCCTTTAGTTAATTGTTCCAAGTTATTTAGATGATGTGCTATCCTCACTGAGCTCCAGCTTTACAGGGAAAAAAAATTTGAGATTTTGGAGGGTTGGCTACTTCTTGCAACCCTCAATAAGGTGCTGCAGGAGGAAAAACAATGTGGTCTAAGCAGAGCCTTCAGAAAATGGGGCAGGAGTAGCAGCTGGCACAGCTGCGGAAAGAGGCCATTCTGCTGCTGGGCACGCTCTGGACTTCCAAAGGTCCCCACAGCACTGAAAGCCGGCCAGTGTGTCACCAGAATTAAGAAGTCAGATCTCCTCAATGTCCACCAAGCACTGCTACCTGACTAAGGCAATTCCCCTGTCCCCAGGTTACAAAGGAGATTGGGAGCACCTGGGGCAGAAGGACGTGTAGCCCTGTCCCATCACTGCAGCCCACCCTACAGAGACAGAGACCAAAGTGAGAGGTACTAAGATGAGGCCCAGAAGGATGGGCAGTGTCTGCTGAAGAGTCACCAAGAAGTGAAGCTGTGAAATGGGAGCGGATCCAGATTCAAATATCTTGACTGTCATCCAGGGTGATAAAAACATGAATTTGCATAAAAATAGGATAGTGTCGATGTAATACTCATTCAGGAGTGGTACCGAGATCAGCAAAACTTTTCTAGTGGATGTGACACTCCAGGTATTTAAATTTCTTTTTAAGTTTACATGTGTTTATAATATACCAGCCCAGAACCTTCATACTACATCTTGAAAACCCTCAAGTCTGAAGAGTAATAGAAAAGCTAATCTTTTTTTTTTTTTTTTTGACTGGCAAGATTACTGGCTTCAGGTACTAGCAAACAGAGTTCCTACTAGGCAGTCTCCTAGGGTTTTAAGGAGGTTCTATTGTCACCACCACCATTCCCAAACAAGAGAGAAAGAAAACACAAAAACAAGGAATCTACGACTGCCCACTGCCTGGGGCCATTCTTCATGCTCCCTGAAAAGGAAATGCATGGCTGAGGAGGTATAGCCCAGTGGCAAAGATAACCCAGCTGTCCCCAAGATCATTTTTCCCCTTCATCAGGTACCCACCTAGATTCCCTTACAAGTGAGTTGTAGTTCTTTGACTAAATTACCTGTAATGGCATATGAGAGGAAGTGATGTCTCCCTCTTTCAGCTCTGGCTCATAAAAAAACCTACATGTGCATCTCCATGCGCTTTCCCACTTCTAACAGACAGAGGTGGAGAAGACCACCAGGACAACTTTGGAAACCATGTGTTGAAGAAGGCAAAACTGGAGCTTTCCTGGACTATTACATAAGCAAGGTATAAACTTCTAACTTGTTGAGCCTTTACATGTTTGCTTCTGTTTGCTATCACAGCCTAACTGAATACATCTCCCAACAGAAGGAGCCTCACAAATGTCCCTGATGACCAAAACTGCATAGAACACTGAGCAAATCAAATCTCTCTGGTACATAGCAGTCAGACCAGCCAAACTGACTAACCCGGTAGATTATCCATTGCCGTAAAGGAAAGTCTCCCAACAGAAGTACCTGCTTTCTAATACAGCAAGGCAAGGATAGTGTCGTTGTGTGCTGCTTCCCTGCCCCCTGCTCCTATGCAATAAGCTTTTTTAAATGGAAGCTTTTGTTATGCAATATTTCTTCTATTTGTATATTGGATGCGTTAGGGGTGGTTAAATTTCTCATTTGGAACATAGTAGCCACGATTACGATTACAAGGAGCCATATCAAGACCTGATTGAGAAGAGTGGATATTAGACGGACATCATGGACTCAGAGATGGCTGCAGTAACTGGGAGGAAGTATGGCTTGTGTCCCACTGGAATCTATGTGGAATTGTAGGTGTAATCATAGCAATACGTTAGAAGAGGGAATTTGGAGAATTATTTATAATTGTAGAGGAGTGCATTTGTGTATTAGACACTAAACTACAAGAGTCCGAGCTTAGTAGTAGCATTTGGGTCAAGACCTACATAAAAATTGCTAGGCATAAGGGTAAGCTGTGACAAAGCGAGAGAGTGGCATGGACGTATATACACTACCAAACGTAAAATAGATAGCTAGTGGGAAGCAGCCGCATAGCACAGGGAGATCAGCTCGGTGCTCTGTGACCACCTAGAGGGGTGGGATAGGGAGGGTGGGAGGGAGGGAGACGCAAGAGGGAAGAGATATGGGAACATATGTATATGTATAACTGATTCACTTTGATATAAAGCAGGAACTAACACACCATTGTAAAGCAATTATACTCCAATAAAGATGTAAAAAAAAAATTGCTAGGCATCATCAAGAAACTAGACTTAAAAACCATGAAAGAAGTAATCAATATTGAAGATAAATATTTTAATCAAACATCCTTTTTTTAATGACATGAGTATAACCTAATGATGCTATTTGTCTAGCTACATTACACTATGTCACAGCACATGATAAGTTAGTACTAAGTAAAACAAAAGGAGCTGCACTGCCCCTCTCAAACTAGCCTCTTCA
Organism: Tursiops truncatus; assembly: GCF_011762595.2. Classification (NCBI taxonomy): domain Eukaryota; kingdom Metazoa; phylum Chordata; class Mammalia; order Artiodactyla; family Delphinidae; genus Tursiops; species Tursiops truncatus. The sequence continues at coordinate 73,949,402 of NC_047042.1, read as the reverse complement.
AGGTATCATGACATAGTTGGTGAACACATGAGGAAAATCATATGGTCATTAAATTGACGAGGGATCATTGGAGACATCAACCTTTATTTGTGTAATAACAGTATCTTTTGCTTGGGTATCATATTGAATTTTTTTTAAAAAGAGAAATGCATATTGTTTCAATTTTAAAACTTTGGGCAGAATTATCATCAGAGATAGTAAAAGAAAACATCCATCTTATGAAAAATTATTAGACCAAAGACTTCCAAATTATATTTGGAACTTGAGTTTCAACAAAGATAAGTCTTTCCTACTCTTGAAATAAAGCCAGCGCCTTTCCCTGATTGGTATTTCAGGATCAAAGGCAATCTCTGCAAATCTAATTCTACTTTTCTCAAGTTCTTAAGGACTTGAATACAAGTATCAAGACTGCTAAACCAATAAACTCCTCTTTTTGAGAGTAGCAGACTAAATTAAAAGGCTATACTTTTGTGGTCAGGCATCTCCAAGACACTTTACTGAATGAACGTTCAATTAGCAATAGAACAAAGAAGCCAATGAAGATCTGTAAAATCAATGTCATGAAACTCCAATTGTTCCCCATTGTCCAGCCCCCTCAACTTAACTTACCCAGATCCTGCTATAGGATGCAATTTCTTTCTGGCCTTCCTGGATGCAATATGGTAAAGAAGAAAGAGAATTGAATAATCATTTTAATTCTACCTCATACTTACTTTGGTCAACTTCTCTGAGCCCATTTATTCCTTTCTAATATAGAGACAATAAGTTTTGCCCTGAATTCCTCATAAAGTGATTGGGTTGAACATGAAAGTTACTTGTAAACTGCAGGTTGTTTTACAAATATGAAATCTTTTTATTATATAAAGAAACTTCTAGAGATCTTTTACTACTTGACACGATAAACAGACGACACATAAAAATAGGAAGCAGTATAACATGAAATAAAAAACATGAGCTCTATTTCTGGCAGTTTGACAGAATAGATACCCTGCACAGGCATCCCAACTCAAATAACTAAAATTTTTGATAAACTATAAATAAGAAACATCCTTTAAATGCATCTCTGAGCTGACACAAAAAGAAAAATTTTGAAGAGGACAAAACTGAATTGAAAGCAGTAATGCTGGGAGGGAAACAGGAACATAAATGCAAAAATTCTTAGCAAAAGATTAGCATATCAAGTCTAGCAATATGTATGTATAGATAGGTAGATATGACATATATTTTATATATTGATATATGTATATCAAGGATAATATATAATGGCCAATTTCTGTTTATTCTAGGAACATGAGGTTAGTTTAACATTCAAAAATCAATGAATGTGGCAAACTTCCAGTTCTAGTCAGTAGGAGTAAGAACACTGAGCTTATGTCTCCTATTGATTACATGTAAAAACTGAAAAATGTACAAAAAGAAACTACTTAGGACTTAGAATATTAAATAGTAGTTGGAATATTGGGAAGTCAGAACTTGAAAAATGACCAGAATGGCAGTAGTGAGTTTCTGAAATTCTTTTTCTCCCTCCTCTAGCTTTTCTTTTTGGTCCAAGGGTGGATTGAATCAGGAAACTGCAAAATCAGCACAGTCAGCAAAAATTCAAAGAGGAGCCCATTTTTTTAGCCATAGAGGGAGAACAAAAGACCTCTGCAAATTATAAAGTGAGGAAAGAAGCCTCTCTCTGTCCCTCCCTCTCTCTCTCCCTCTCTCTCTCTCTCCTTCTCCCTCCCTCCTCCCCAGCCCTCTGTATACTACTACAGAAATTTACATTGTCATAGATTGAAAGCCTTACACTTATAGATTCTGAGACCCACATCTCAATGAGAATGATTGCATTGGAAAAAATGAAAAATGAAGTTTCTGTTCACTGCAGCTTCTCTTTCTGATATTATTGTATGAAGAATTAACTTTTAGAACATTATTCACATAAGAATTCATTTATACAAAAACTGTTTAGATTGGTTGATGATGTAGAAGTGGGACCTCATTGCTCTCTGATAAGGGCAGATCTGTGTAGACTTTAGCTTTTTAGAACATGATTTAGTCTCTGAAATAAAAATGACAGTAGACTTGATGGGGAGAAAGGTTGAAACAAATACAGCAAAATAATCTAGAAAGTGGGGCTATAGAATAAAATTCCAAATATTTTGTACAGGCCTCCTTCAAATTATTCCTGATATCAGTCACAGAAAACAGAATTTACTTCCAAATAGTTCAAATGAAGAGACTTTAAGGAAAGGGCTCCTTACAGAAATGCAAGCAAGATTAAAGGAACAAATATGATTTAGTGAAGCACCCAAAGCTGCCCTTCCCACCCATCTGAGGAGAATGGGGAGGAAAAAGTGTTGCCTGACCTAAGCCCCATGAGAACGGGGGCCATGGTGAGGGGCTGCCTGCCAGGAGTTACAGTCACAGAGGGATGTGGCTCCTGCCACAGTCTCAGGGCCAAAGCAGGAAGGACTGGGGAATAAAATACTCCTGCTCTCTCCTCCCACCCTCCCATCTTCTGCTGGTGCCTCCCATTGACTGAACCCAAACTGAAAGTAGACAGCAAGAGGAAGGCAGAGATTGGAGTGGGATGGGGGTGGCAAATAGAAAATGACAGGTGTACGCCCTACCGCATCACCCTGTTTCAGGACAGTTCTTTTTCGACCTGTAATTGCCTTATAGTTGTGTTTGTCTTTTGTGCATTATTCATCTCTCCTTCAATCCTGTGGAATCTAGAGTTGAGATATAAGGGTTTGGAAACTTCTGCCTCCAGTCCTAGGACAGAGATAAAGTAAACAAGATGTGCACAGCTTCCTGCTATATATTGGTATTTCCCTGTCCTGAAATATCAGTAAAGGGGGCAAACAGGAGGAAATTTTAGCTTGATTTTCTCCATCCCTGCTTCTGCATTATATATATTACCCAGAGGAAGCACAATTGCCCTCTCCCTCTTTCTCTGTCTCTGTCTCTTTCTCTGTCTTTGTCTCTGTCTCTGTCTCTCTCTCTCTCTCTCTCTCACACACACACACACACACACACACACACACATACACACGAATACAAATACACCGAAGGTCAACATGTGTCCTTTAAAGACAGTATTAGATGCGTGCCACAGGTTTACATACAAATTATTTTTTAATGATACCAAAAGGCCATAAGAAGAGAGTTTCATTTTCTTTTATATCACTGAAAACTTGGGACAAAGACTAACTGGTAATGAATGATTGTAAAGATGAGGAAGCTATTTGTAGACTATGGGATCAATTATTTGGAATAGCCACAAGCCTTTCACCTCAGTATTGGAGCCAATTATTAGAATTCAACATCTAGATTCAGTTTTCCTTTTTATTTCTAGTAAAACAGAGATTCACACCTTTGAGGCAGAAGACATCAGGGAGAAGAGACACATCATCGTTTTTGCAAACATTTCTTGAGTAGTTAGCAAGTGCCAGGCCTGTGCTATGTATGTACTTTCTGTGCAGGCTTAGAAAGGTTTAAGAACTGTGCACACAGCTACGAACTGGCAGAGTGCAGCTACCAACTCAAACGCTCTGTGTCCGTAGATTTCTCTACCATTCCATATCCATCTGAAAGCAGCAATAACAACTACCTTAAAACAGGCTTGCCATTTTTTAAAATAAAGCAGAACTTTAATAAAGAGCCATGAAATTGAAATTTGTGTGTAGGGCTCTGATTTTCCTTGTTTCTAATGTTTTTGGAGGAAAAAAAATCACAATTTATCAGTTTGGACAATAAAACTGTTGTGCGAAACTTTGCTTGTTGGTTCCAATGCAAAGATTTATAACACCTTTTTTGCATTATCTATATTTGAGTCTGGATCTCAATCCTCCCAGCTAAGACTGCAATTCCAAATTGTACGAACACAGTTCCATAGCTGCCAAAAGCTCTTCTGAGCCTTCACAGTTTGATGTCACAAATTGCCAGACAGCCACTTCTAAAGTTTAAATAGATCACCTCCTTTTGAACTCTTATTACATCCAGTTCAACAGCGGGGCTATAGCTCCGGTAACACAAAAATAATCTTGATAGGGCTAAAATGCTATCAGTCTCCATCATTTCCAAATATCTGGGTTGATAACATATGTAAGGAATATATCTGGATACTTTAAAGCAGGTGTCAACAAACTATGGCCCATGGGCCAATTCTGGCCCACCACTTGCTTTTGTAAATAAAGTTTTATTAAAACACAGTCACACCCATTCATTTACATCTTGCCCAGGACTGCTTTCACATTATAACAGCAGTTACATAGGACAGAGACTGCAAAGCCAACATCGAAAATATTTACCATCTTATCCTTTAAAAAAACAGTTTGCCCGTGCTGCTTTACCTGAAATGTCTCCATTTTCTTGAGTTTGGTTTTGTTTTGCTATTTCTCAATAATATGATCAGGAAGTTAAAAAGTTCCCTCCTTATTCCCTTTATTTTCTTTGGAGCATTTAACTACTCTGAGCCAGCTTTTACATCTCACAAACCAGAATCAGTACCACTAGCTATAAGCCTGCCTACTTTATAAAGTATGTGTAAAGGGTCATCTAACAATAATAGGATATGTGCAATTCTTGTTAAGCAGAGTGTGAGGTGGTTCAAAGGGAGATGGAATAATTCTCCATCTCACAAATTTCAACCATGCTTTGGATGAGGTGGGCCACAGAGTGTTTGTTATAAGCAAGGTTTTGGAATCACACCTGGGTTCAAGCCCTGGCTTTACCAATTATGAGCTGTGTGACTCCCCTGCCTATGTCAGTTTCCTCCTCTGCTACATGGAGATGATAATAGTAGTATCCATCTCACTGGGCTGTTAAGAGGATTAAATTGGATTAAAATGACTGTGCTTGTCTAGTGCTGGCACATAGTAAATTCGCATACCCTGCCATTGGTGACTTAAGAAAGGAACTGAAAAGACAAAGAAGGGAATGAATGAAGAAGGAAAGAAAAAAGAATTAAAACCACCAAAAGAATGAGGACGTTTTTCTGCTATTTTGCCTTACACTCCAATTTCTAGGGTTAAGAAATAGTTCTCTCTTTAGAGACAAGAGCAAATGCTTCAAATGTGAGATGGCTTCGTAACTCAAATTATTCAGAAACTTAAGGGTTTGCTTGTTAACTTGAACAGACAGAATTTGTGAAACCTACAGATGTCATGCTCACTCTCAGGGCTCATTTCAAACCTCATGGATCCTGAATGAGATGTGAATTCATCCTCAGTGCATGTGTACACGTAAGCAATAGCTGATTTCATAAGCTTGAGAAGCATATTTACTTTCAGCAAGAAATGAGCTCTTGCTTGGAAAATTGGCCTAAAAACCCATTACTGCAGTGGATTCATTTTCATTTATTTCCCAACAGGTAATGGAGTTCATTTGGAGTATTGAGAGAGAGTGCTTCACTGAAGCTGGGTATTGTCTCATTTACATGCAAATATTTTTATCTTCATCTTAGATAGAAATATAATCATGCTCTATAAGGCTTGTCATGCACCCAGAATTTAATTAATGACATGTCTGCCCAGAGTCAAGATAAAAAGTTGAAATGGGAAAAGTTTGGCATCACATAGCTTCAGAGTCCTTGGCTGTTTTTGTGATTTCACTCATTTATTCATTCAGTTATTGATTTAACAAATATTTATTGGGTTCCTACTATGCGTTAGACACTTGTATGTACAAATACGTAGATGGAAACACATAACCTTGCCTCCAGGAAAGTTACAATCTAATAGGGAGACAGAGGCAGACAGAAAGGATCCTTCCAGTTATAAAAGAAGGTCTAAGTACCTTGGAAACATATGATTTCAAGGGGGAAAAAAAGATAGCTTTGCGTAAAGGCAGTGTCTGACTGAGCCCTGAAAAATGGGCAGACAAACGTGCCGGGCATGCCAGGCGAGAAACAGCATGCCTCAAGCGTTAGTGGAAACTAAAAGTGGCTCGTTACTTCCAGAATGTAAAGTGTTAAGAGAGAAGAGGGGCTGAAGGTGCGAGACAGGTAGGAGTGGAGGTTGGACAGGGTCCTAATCATGGAAGACTTTGTCAAGCAAAACTCCAGATTTTATCTGAATGCAACCAGAAGCCACAGAAGAATTTTCAGCTGTAGAGGCAGGGATCCGATTTTCACACTAGAAATGTCAGTTCAGCAGCTTTTGTGAAGGATAGTGAGGTAAGGCTGTAAGTGGGCAATCAGAAAGTGACCTATAATGACAAATGGGCAAGGTCATGAACTATACAGGTGCCCATGGTAATAGAGATGGGAACCTAAAATGAGAATTATTTAGGAGGCAGGATCAACAGAATATAGGGATTGACAAGATATGTGCTTTAAAGGAGAAATAGTGATCTGAGCTGATACCCTGATCTACGGCTTGGGCAGCTAAGTTAAGAAAGTGTCATTTATAGGATAAATTCAGGAGAGGCATCATGGGGGTAAGGTGTAGGATTTGGGTAGAAGATGATGGATTCTGTCTGGGATGCCATCGCTATGGCATTTCTCAGCAGAGATGCCTGATAGGCATATAGAAATGAAATTTGGGGACTCAAAAAAGAGGTCTGGAACAGAACTATAAATATGGGAGTCCTAGACATTTAGGTGATATTTGATGTGATCGTTAATTTTGTGTCAACTTAACTGTGCTAAGGGATCCCACCTAGCCTGTAAAACATTATTTCTGGGTGTGTCTGTGAGGGCGTCTCTGGAACAGATTAGCATTTGAATCCGTACTCTGAGCAAAGTAGGTCTGAGAAGAAGATCACTCTCAACAAGATGAATGGGCATCAATCAATCATGAAGGGCCTGAAGAGAATACAAAGGCAGAGGAAGGGTGAATTCCCTCACTCTGATTGAGCTGAGACATCCATTGCCTCCTCCTCTTAAACACTGGCACTCCTGGTTATGGGGAGCTTTTGGACTCAGACCGGGACTAACATCATTGCCAGACCCTCACCCCACCCCCCCCACCAACCGGGTTCTTGGGTCTTCAGACTCAGACTGAATTACACACCATCTTTCTTGCCCTCCAGCTTGCAAACGGCAGATCACGGGACTTCTTGGTCTCCATAACCATGTGAGCCAATTCCTATAATAAATCTCCTCAAAGGGCTTCCCTGGTGGCGCAGTGGTTAGGAATCCGCCTGCCAATGCAGGGGACATGAGTTTGAGCCCTGGCCCAGGAAGATCCCACGTGCCGCAGAGCAGCTAAGCCCGTTCACCACTACTACCGAGCCTGCACTCTAGAGCCCATGAGCCACAACTACTGAGCCCACGTGCCACAACTACTGAAGCCCACACACCTAGAGCCCGTGCTCTGCAACAAGAGAAGCCACCACAATGAGAAGCCCACACACCGCAAGGAAGAGTAGCCCCGCTCACCACAACTAGAGAAAGCCCGCGTGCAGCAACGAAGACCCAACGCAGCCAAAAGCAAATAAATTAAAAAAAAAAATCTCCTCATATTATCTATATGTATATATCCTGTTGGTTTTTTTCTCTAGAGAACCCTGACTAATACAGATGTTGTGGGTATGAATGAAAACACACAAGAAAATGTAGTCTAAGGAGAGAAGAGGAACTAAAATGGAACCCTGAAATGCTTCAGGAAAAAAACAAATAAGGAGATTGAAAATTACCCAGAGGAGAGCATTTTAGAGACCATTGTTGACTTTCCAGATAAAGGTTTTAATGGAGGTAAGTCAGAAAGTGGGAGGTGGGGAGTGGTTGCAGGGTGGAATGGGGAGACCAAGAAGCTTGACTAAAGAGAAGATCAAAGGGGACAAAGAATGAGCAGAGGACTGTTTTGGAAGGGAGAGAAAAGGCCAATGAAGAGGGAGAGGTCAAAAGCTTAGAAAAAGTAAATAGCTGTTTATTAGGTCAAGAAGTATACATTTTATTTAATGTTTTAAAGAAACAGATAAGTCCAATTTTAAAATGAACAATTTCATGGAAAAATGATTTCATGACTCCACTTGACATAATCATACTGAATATATTCTCACTTTTAACTGGAAGTTTTTCCTCGTATAAGTAGGCTTTCAATTTTTGTGTGATGAGAATGAGAGTTGGTCTGCCAAACGCAAGGAGCATCTGAATGGTAGAGTCTCTTCGAGTTGAGACGGAAGCAGATGTGTTCTTTCTGGAGCTCATAAACACTTTTTATGTAACACAAGATCCATCATAACCTTGTCAATGTGTGAAGAACTTGCTTTTGAGTAATGAGTTGCCCTTTAATGAAGCCTGTTGTTCAGCGTGTGGGGGGAATCTCAGCCACCACTGGAGGCAGGGTCTTCAGTGAGCAGCTCTGTGAGGCTCAGAACGAAGAGAAAAGATGCTCAGGGAACCCGGTTTCTCAGATCTGCTCCTGCTGCTGCTCTGACGAGCTCAGCACTGATCTCTTTCCCGGAGCAGAGGTGCTGATAGTTCAGAGGCAGGACAGAGAACCCTGGCCAGGGCCTTCCCAGGGGAGTTTTAAGTTCCTGAGGCAAGTGTGACCAGCACTGAATGGGCTCTGGTAGGTGCTAGAAGAAGAAGAGTGGGACAATAGAGAGAGGAAAAAAACTAGGATTCCTAGAGATCAGTAAGAGGATGGAGGCTGGAGCTGAAAGACAGGGGAAGAAAAGCACACAGCGCCTGTGACAAGAATATGAAAAATCCTTAGGTATTAAAGCTGGGTCCCAAGCAATATAAGAATCAAATTTATACTCCAGTACGGTGTTTTTGGAGGGCAGATAGCATATATTACTTCAGGGCTGGAAATGCAGAAGCCACTAAATTGGCAACTGAGGTTTCCTAGTCCTAGAATGTGAATTGTCCATCTATTTTTCTGAAAGCTTGCTCATGAAAAGAGAAGAAAAATATAAAAGTCTTTGCTATCTACTTCTGAATGTTCTGTGCTGCTGCAATAAATCATACCATTAAATCATTTTCTCTTATTCATACCCTGACAATTTGAGCATGTGGAGAAAATCACTCTAATTAATGAGAAAACTCAGAAAGTCACAATAATATTAAGGGTAAAGATGTAGGTTACATATGCTTCTGTCTTTTCACAGATTTATCTGACTGAGAAGACAAAATGAAAAGTATTCAATTAGAGCTATGTGTAGCATTTTAATTCTCATCAAAGGTCACTCAACCAATTTATAATGTCAGCATGTCTTGTTTGCTAGATTACCTGTGTGTATTTCTAGTATGTTCAACGGCTTTCCTGTTTAACTCAGAGTGTGTTGAATGGATAACTGCACTTGCCTCGTTTTTTCTTAACGTGGATGTTTGCTCTTTTCCCAAACACACATGTATGCATCCCTCCCTCTACAGCACATGGCCTAACAGTATATTCCAGGTCTAACCTTAGAGAAGCTCCGTTATTGTAGAGCAGGGTTCAAAAGCAAAGGATCCATCCAAAGTATATTAGTTCGAGCTGGTACACTGACTAAAGCACTTTGTCTGATTGAATGTGACCAACCGTAAGTTTCTGTTGGTCTTGGAAAGACAAAGAGCTGAATTAGAAAAAGGGAGAGAGGGAAAAATAGCAAGCAGAAAAAAAAAATGGGAATAAGAGAACGAATAAATGAAGACAAGAGGAAGGTCATGCTCACAGAACAGCAATACCTAAAAATATTGAAAGTAAATTTGTAGCATGCATACCTGCAGGTATCATTACACAGCATAAAACATTTTGAATTAATGTGTTACTCATGCCATGCACCATATTTTGTGCTACATTTAAATAATGACTAGTGAAAAATTACATGGTTGCCTTAGTCTAAGAGAAATTAGCTTGCACATGAGGAAAATAGACCTTTTATAGACAGAAATGCCTAACTCTGATTATGATAGGAAGACACCAGCTCAACTTCAACCAACCCCCCTCCTTGGTCAGCTGTCCATAATAGTCCCATAGTTTTTAAACCTTGTAACTATTTCAAGTCGGTACTTTTTTTTTTCCATTGTATATAATGCAAGTCTGCACTATTACATTATTACCAGTCAGTTAAAAATAATATGAACAAGTTGGTTTCTAATGACATCAATAATTGACAAGATCTCTAAACCTCTTTTGCAAAGAGGTTACATTTAAACAGAACAAATAAATTGGAGGAGTGTAAGGCCAATGCACTGATTTTGTTTTTTCCCATTATTAATATTGACAGATTACATTTTTGTAGCATTTCACAGCTTACAAAGTAATTCCCTATGAATGACCTCACTTGTGCCTTACAGCAGGGGGTTCCCAGGCGGCAGACCCGGTACCTGTCCGAGGCCTGTTAAGAGCCAGCCCACACAGCAGGAGGTGAGCAGTGGGCAGGCTTCATCTGCCGCTCCCCATCGCTCTCATTACTGCCGGAACCAGCCCCCGACCCCCCCAATGGAAAAATTGTCTTCCACGAAACCGGTCCCTGGTGCCAAAAAGGTTGGGGACCTCTGCCTTTATGCCCATTTTCCTTATGCGGACACCGAGGTTCAGAAGGGCATGCAAGCTGCCCAAGTTCATGGAATTAGTAAGTGGAAAAATCTAAGCACACGTCTTTTGCTTCCCAATTTCATTCTCGGCCGCTCCTCCCTCCCGGCAGAGTTGGCTCCACTGAAGGCTGAAGCCAGATAACGGGATGAGGCTTGGACATGGGCCACGTCTAAACATTGAGGTATTGAACTTATAATAACCGTATCGTTGCATACCTTTAAATTGGAAAGTCTACACCTAGATATCTTTCCACTTTCACAAAAGGCCATTTTCCTCTGGTTCCCTCATTGTGGAGTTTTCCTGCTCCATTGAGCCAGTTCACAATGGAGGCTGGAGGCAACATTTCCTCCATGGGACACTTCTCAGACCTCCCTTGGACTTGTCCTGGTTGTTCAGGGCTGTTGTTCTTTGTGGGCAGCTCTGCAGCTCGGAAAACACTCACCGGGGGCAGGATGGGGTAGGAGTAAAAGACACGTGAGACGTAGGACGTCACGATGCGGTGATGTGGTCCTCCTCCACAGAGCTCCATGTGTAAAGCAATAGGGGCGGCGGGGGATGCACCACAGGGTGGAGCAGGGAGCTGTGATATGGATCACTTTAAGGGGGATGCTTTACGGTTTCTAACACTCAGTACTGTGTATTGTTTCTGCATGGTTGCATGAACAATGCGAGTCCCTCCAGGATTCCTGACTCCCGACATGATGACAAAAGCACCAACAGCCACTAGGGGGCCCATTTTTTCTTAGTGTATATCATTTAACTTTTGCAATTCGACTACCGTGAGTAGATGCCATAAAGGAATTTTCAAAGACGTGAGTGGGAGCTGTGAATGCTGGAAACTAAAGAATCAGCTCACACACTTAACAATTCTATTCTAAACAACCAAGAAGGTGTTTGGAAAGCAACACATAGCTCTGCTTTTAAATTGCCCAATTTTCTATAAACATACAATTTTATTAATAGTCCACATGGCTGTACTGTTCTAGCAACAATGCCAACCACACTGGTTCTGACTTTCTCCCCTAAATGCACTGCACTCACTGGTCACAGGACTCAGGGAAGAAGGGGATAAAAAGACTTCGCTGTGACTAAGAAATCTCTAGAAACCTTTTATCCTTTCCAGGAGCCCCTTAGGGACACAACCTGCAAAATCATCCCAAGACTCCTCATCTTTTACCAGGGAGTATGGCAAAAACTCTGAGCTACAGGAAGAGAACTAATATATGCAATGCAAAATAAAAGCCCTTCTGGTAATCAGTGCCTTTCTAACAAAAGTTGTCAATCAAATATCAGAAAATTTATGCACGCACTCCTGTGTGTGTGGGTGCCCACGTGCGTGCACACATGCATGCATGTGCACGTGTGCACCAAAAGAACTTACTATTATAGAGAAGCCGTAGATAATCTTTTGTTAATACAGCACAAAGTCCCATTTTTTCTGTTTTGAAAATTCCTATCAGTCCAAATATCTCTCTTTTATTCTTCAATAGCAAAATACATTTGTGACTCTGTATTACCATTTTATAGATAGTAAACCTGAAGGACAAAAAGGCTACCTGCCTTAATTTTAGCTACATACTAGCAACCACAGATCTTAATTTTGTTGTCACACGAGGAATTGGCAGGAGCTATTTGGGCCTTGCTCCTGTGCTTTCCGCCCCGCCAATATGGCTTCTGAGTCACAGCTGAAGTAGTGACTCAGGAGGACATGGATATGTTCTTCCCTTTGGTGGATCTTCTCTCTCCTATAAACCAGGATGGTCAGGTCCCCTTCCACGCTGGCCCTCCAAATTTCAGAACATAGTGAGGCAGTTTCATAGAGGGGTCATGTGTGAACACTCTGGAATCAAATAGTCCGGGATAAAAACTTGGCTGTAGCACTTGGAAGCTGTGTAACCTCCAGCTGTTTGTACTTTACTAAGCCTCATTTCTTAAACTTAAAAATGAGACAAGTAACAGCAGCTACTTTATCTGGTTGTTGTGAGGATTGAAGGAAGTTATCCATGTGGTCCTGATACGGCCCACCAGACCCTCCACACCTCACCCAGCCTGCTGCTACCCCTCTGACCTTTTCTCTTACCGTGATTCCCCCCTCTCTCTCTGCTCAGGCACACTGGGCTCCTTCCCAGTCCTGAAGCAGGCCGCATCCACTCCCTCCACAGGGCCTTTGCATTGCTGCTGCCAGTGCCAGGAACCCTCATTTCCTGATATCTACAAGGCTCTCCTGCACCTTTCTGGGGGGTTGGTTGTTGCTTAAATGCCACCTTATCAGAGAATCCTACAGTCATAGGGAGAATAACGCGCCCGCCCCACGCAAAGAGGTTGACTTCCTAATTCTTGGAACATGTGACTATGTTACCTTACATGGCCAAATAGACTGCAGCTGTGATTAAGTTAAGGCTGTTGAGATGAGGCAGTTATCCAAGGCTCTCTGGGTGGGCCCAATAGAAACATGGGATCCTCATAAGAAGGAGCAGTGAGTGGAGGAAGGGGAGGAGATCTGAAGGTGTTCTACTGCTGGCTTTCAGTATGGAGGAATGGACTGAGGCTTTCAGTAAGCTGAGGAATGCAGGCAGCCTCTAGGAGCTGAAAAAGGTAAGGAAATGGATCCCCCCAGAGCACCTAGCAGGAATGCAGCCCTGCCAATCCATTTTAGACTTTTCACCTCCAGAACTGTAAGGTAATAAATTTGTATTGATTTACACTATTAAGTTTGTGGTAACTTGTTACAGCAGCAATAGGAAACTAATAGATATTCTCTCACTATTACATAAACTTGCTCCCATCTTTGCATCCGTACCATCACCTTCTCTTCTGCTTAACCCGCTGGATTTACTTTCATAGCACTTGATCAGCAGCTGATATAGGTTTATTTGTCTGTTTTTGGTCTCACTTACTAGAATGTAACCTTCATGAGAGAGAGGTCTTTGTTTTATTCCCTGTCTTGTTCCTTGATTTGAAAAGTGCCTGGCACACAGTAGGTGCTCAAAAAATATTTCTTGGATAAATAAAAAACCTGGCATGAAGTCATCCTTCCATGATCGTTGGAAATTGATAACACATCCACAAGTACAGAACTTCTAAACGGTGAGCTTCAGCCTAATGGCTACTTAGCAAAAGAGTTCCAGGTGTGCCTAACATACTGCTGTCCTGGACCCTTGCGCTGGCAGGGGGAGCAGCCTTGTCTCTTTAACCAAGTGTGCCATGCAAATAATTATCACGTTCCATGTGTGGCATAATGAAAAAGGATGTCGTAAGGCATACTTGAGGGTATCAACAATGACTATTCTGAAAAAAAATCAAGGCTTTGTCTTCGAGAGCCAAGAATTCCAGAATGCAGTTGTATACTGAGCGTAAAGCAGGTTTTAGTTCGAAGGTGACATGAACAGATAGCCCTCTTTTCATGTGGAATCCTTTTTCAGGTTGGAAGTGACTTCCTATGGTAGAAGGCTTACTACTGAATAGTAAACATGAACTCGAGTGACAGGACTTCCTCTATGGCTTCCACTGGGCTTTTGGGGCTCACTCTAAACCGTTAGACTGGACTCCCATACCTCTGCTATCTCCTCACTGGACATCCACTTTTCTTGGCTTGCAAGGCCCTCTGTTTGATCTGTACTGGCCAACTATTTCAAACAGGTTCCCTGTCACTGATACATGGATTTTTCTTCTTTGGCTTTTTTCCTGTTACCTGAAGTGTTGCAGGATTATTGCTCATTAGCCATTTCTTTTGTTCTAGTCTTAACTACTGTCACAGGAAGAGCTGACTGCTCTAATAATCGGGGCTGTTCAGTCCTGGAATTTACTGATCCAAATGTCTATGCTAATGGTGAGCATACTACTGGAGAAACAGAGCTCGTGAGATTAAAGCCATGTAGTTCTAGCCTCCTATGTTGATTCACTTATTCATTCATTGATCTATTAATTCAATAGTTATTAAGCATCTACTACATGTTAGTCCCAGGGGATAATTAGAAAAGATACTCTCCCTGCTGTAATAAACATTACAGCCCAGAAAGAAGTTAGATGTTGACAACTAATGACAAGCATGTTGAGTGTACAAAGAAGAAAGCCAAGGTTGTAGATGAACACATAACCTATTCACTATTCAACAGATGTTTAATAAGTGACTATTATGCATGAAGGATATTTATTAAGGATACTTATTAAGTGCTGCAGTGAATAAGACTGGCAAAGTCTCTGACCTGGTGGAATTTACAATCCAGTCGGGGAAAAAGAAAGAACAAACATAAATAATATAATGTCAGGGAATGATATATCCTGTGAAAAAAAGGTAAGAAAGAAGGCTAAAGGAAATGGTGAGTGGATAGTTGTAGAAAGCCATTCTGAGATTATATCTGAGTCGGCCTCTTTCTTATAGAACCAGCATCATCTCATCAGCCTTCCTGGGAGGCAGCCTTAGGAGCAGAAGGGACATTTGGAGATGTCGCCAAATCTTCAGGTTGGTTTGCAGTGCCAGCGTCACCATCATTTAAAGGTAGGTCTTTTGCACAACCTGGAAATGCTATTCATGTTCCCATTAATTCTCTGTAGAAGCTTGTTGCATCTTTTATGCACACACAGTAATCCCATAGTAATTCAGCTTCTAAGGAGCTTTGGAATATCTTTTTTTTTTTTTTTTTTAAATCACCTATCAGACAAGGTTAGGAAAGTTAATTCTGAGGAAAAAGAATCTGAGTGAGAGGTGCTTAAATGAGGTGCAAAATGTTAATCTATTGGCAAACCTCTAGCGTAGGCAAAATTTTCTCATGTTCATTTGGGGATAATACTAAGTGTGTGAAATCATTGGCAAGAGAGCTTTATGGTGTTGTGCTGTGGACTTAAGGTTGACCAAAGAATAGATATTTATTGAGCATCTACTATGTGCATGGCTATAAGCTTGAAACCAGGAGGATTTTAACCAGGAGGCTAGAAACTGAAACCAGGAGGATTTTTTTCTCCTGTTGATTTTCTCTACCTGGAAAGAACTTTTAAACCTTATACTCCTGGTTATCCAAGACAGATAACATCTCTCACATATGCCCTTCTCTGGGCAATGCCTCCCCTACTAAAAAAAGATTCGTTACTGCCACCTGTACACTGCATTCCAGGCATCTACACACTTATAATTTTGTTCTTGCCACCATGAATTATAACTATTTGTTTACATGTCTCCTTGGGGGCAGGGGCTGTGTCTTGTTTCTCTCTGTATTCCTATGCCTCACCCAGTTTTTCCCAAAGTTCCCTGATGATAAAGCTTAGCTGGGGGCACTTGTTAAATGATCTGTATTGTCTAGCCTCTCCCTAGAAATTCTGTTTGAGTAGTTCTGGGTTAGGGCCTAGGAATCTGTTGTTCTAATAAGCATTCCAGGTGATTCCTATCATCAGGCAAGATTGGGAAATACTGGCCCAGCCTGTAGTAACACTAAGAAAATGTAATTGAGTGGATTAAAAACTACAGATAAACAGAACTTTCTTTTGTCTTTTTAGATTAGATAATCATCAAATAAATATAGTATTCTAAAAATACTTGTAAGGTTTGGCTCCTAATTTTGATGAACTTGGGAAAAGGCAAATATGATGAATTGTTCCACCTCCCTGAACTTGAGTAAAGTTAATTTAAATTAATTAACATATAAATTGACAGTCGCTGCTGATAATGTAGCTATTTATCAGTAATCCATTCACAACTTTGTGCATTAAGCAGTGCTTCTCACCCAGGTGATCCTACCTCCCAGGGAATATTCGGCCATGTCTGGAGACATTTAGTTGTCACAACTGGAGAGGCGCTACTAACATCTAGGGGGTAGAGGCCAGGGCTGCTGCTAAACATCCTACAAAGCATAGGATGGCCCTCCTCACCAGAGAATAATCCTCAAATGTCAATAGTGTTTAGGTTGAGAAATCCTGCATTAGACTCAACAGGGAGATTTTAAAAATCCATATGCCCAGGCCACTCCCTAGACCAGTTACCTCTGAATGTCTGAGGGTGGGACCCAGGCATCATCATTGTTCGAGCTCTTCCAGTAATTTCAATATGCAACCAAGGCTGAGAACCATTGCATTAAGTCCAAAGTTTGCCATCTATCAGCTGAGAAATTAGGCACAGAACCTGCCAGTTTCTGTTTCTTCATCTGTAAAATAATAACACCTATATCAGAGGGTTATTCTAAGGGTTAAAGAGATAATGCATGTGACAGTGCCCTGTAACTAAATATACAAAAGTAAGGTATCATTACTGCTTCCTGTTTGGGCAGCAATCTAAGCGGCAGAACTGGGTAAGTTACTTGCTTAATACCATGAATATATTCTTGCATGTAAATCCATTCTTATATTTTTGCCTAAAATATGTTCTACACATGCCAAAGAAGTTAGAAAATTCATATGCTTAGGTGAGTTTTTTATTGTTATGAAGCCTTCTCCCACTCTCTCTACTTGTTCTGTTTGATATGTTTGAATCTATATCAGGTTTTAATAAAGCAGTCCCTCTGTTGTTTGAAGATAATACAATTGGACCTGCAGTCCACCAGCTACCTACCTACATTTAGTGACAGAGCACATCTGGGAAGGCCACCACTAATCTTGTATAGCTAAGGTTGGGGCTAAGAGCAGGAGAGCCTATAGAAATGCAGAGACCCCACATGATTAAGGAGAACGAAGGTTACATACTTTGGAGCATGGGTTAAGACTGATGAGTTAATCACCGACTGGGTGATTGCTAGAAAGGCAGCCTCTCAGGACCCATCCAGATGTAGTGAATCAACATAGGTAGTTGAATAAGCTCCCCAGGTGTTATGTAGGCACATTAAGACTATAGAGTCATTACTCCAGAAAATCCTACATGAGAAATTAGCCAACTCAGTTCTCCCAAACATCAAGCCTGCAATAGTCTTCTGTGAATCCATGTCTGTTTTGGTTCCTTCCATGTCTCAAATGGATTCCGACTGCTGCTGACTGCATGTAGAGGAATGTTCCAGTTGGTGTACTCTCACATCCTTTGCCACCTCTGAGTTTTTAGCAGCCACTCCAGGTTATTAGGTAATGATCTTAGAGCTTATTAGGTAATACACTTAGCTTAAGTTTAGCTAGAAGATAATTACCATGTGTTTTTGCCAGCCTATCACTTGAAACATGTTATTTGTTTTCATTATCCTGAAAAATAGTTTACCTGGCAATGCAAGGGTTAATTCATGAGCTGCAGAACTGGTTTCTTTTGTGCGGAGAGAGCAAGCTGGCTCATCCTTCTTGCTGAGAGAGGCAGTTAATCAGTATACAAAGACATGTGATAGATGAGGCATAACTTCAAAAGGTGCATGGTTTATTTCTCAATGCAAAATCCTCCTACTCCCTGAGAAGCCAAGAGTCAGCCACATCCACAAATCTCTTCCTATGGCCCACCTACTTCTTTTAACATCACATCATCTGTACCCTATGGTCCTACAGCTTCTCCTACTTCAGATTCTTAGTATCCTCTTAAGAGCATGTTTATGTTGAAGGGGACCTTATTCTAAAATGACATTGGTACCCAATACTTAGATTTAAATCAGTTATGAATTCCCTCCATTAATTCCTATTTCACCTTTTTTCAAAAGTGTTCATACATCTGCAATCATGTAGATTATTATTATAAATTTTGTGCAGTCATTCAAATCTCTACCTGGGAAATTAAAACAGTTTCCAGGTTATCTGGTAGTTTGTTTGGAGAAAGAATTATTCCGATGTGAGGAAAAGACAAATATTTCACATGATAAAGCAAATCTAAAAACATTTAGCTCAGAAAGGAAAAAAAGCCCTCAAGAGGAGTGGGGGGAAAAGACAAGATTTACGTTTTGAGGAATCAAGTGCTACAAAACAGGGTAGAGCTTTTTAAAAGTTGCTTAGGGGGCTGAGTAGAGAGTTTTTTAAAAAGTTCCAATCTCTTGAGTTACTTAAGAACTCAACCCCCCACTTAAATTCCTGCCTAATCCACATTTGTAGAAAGTATCAGTAAACTTGCCTCCTATGTAGTATACATGAATTAGAGTTCCTGCTCACAGTTTAGTAAGCAAAGTAATCAGCCTCCAAATAGTCAAAAAATAATTTTAATGATGTAAAAATACATTGCATTTTTTTTAAAAGTATAATTTCCACTTTATAATACATTGCATTTTAAACTTAGTATCTTTCTCATATTAACAATGTTAAATGTATCAATATATTTAAGATGTAACCTTGAAGTCACACTTCTATTGATTTAAGGGCTCAGTCTCATCATTGTAAAGTCAATTCATGTCACAGTTGGTTTTTTTTTTGTGGTCGTGTGTCTAGAGATCAAAGGAGCATCCTCTGGCACCAGTGCTAAGCCCCTTGTAGGAGTGCTTCTTTTTTTTTTTAAACATCTTTATTGAAGTATAATTGCTTTACAATGCTGTGTTAGCTTCTGTTGTATAACAAAGTAAATCAGCTATACGTATACATATATCCCCATATCCCCTCCCTCTTGTGTCTCCCTCCCGCCCTCCCTATCCCACCCCCCTAGGTGGTCACAAAGCACTGAGCTGATCTCCCTGTGCTATGTGGCTGCTTCCTACTAGCTATTTTACATTTGGTAATGTATATATGTCCATGCCACTCTCTCACGTCGTCCCAGCTTACCCTTCCCACTCTCCGTGTCCTCAAGTCCATTCTCTACATCTGCGTCTTTATTCCTGTCCTGCCCCTAGGCTCTTCAGAACCATTTTTTTCCAATTTTGTTTTAAAAAACACATTAGTTGATTAATAAAACTGCAGGAGGAAAAAAGTGAAAATTTATATCTAAATGACACAGCAAGAACTTTATGGAGTGATAGAAAATAAGAATGTTTTGGAAGGGCTAGTTAGATTATGCAGAGCAGAAGAGTCTATTTGGTACCATGGGTTTTAGGAAGCCATTGAATATTATCAAAGGGGAGAGAAAATACAAAAGCTACTTATTGGAAATCTTACCAATAAACAGATTACTCTGACAATGTGCAAGATAATTCGGAAGAAGAATTAAAAGCAACACAGCCATATACTGAAGATGAACCTCATATACGGTAAAATTTAGTCTACTTTTTATTCTTCTCATTCAGAATTTGCGATAACCAGACCAGGTGTTGTGATTTCCCATCCTATGCATGTGTCTTAGTTCAGGCTGCTATAACGAAGTACCATAGACTGGTGACTTATAGAGAACAGAAATGTATTTCTCACAGTTCTGGAGGGCCAGGATCAGGGAGTGAGCATGGTCAGGTTCTCGGTGAGTGCCCTCTTTCTGATTTATGGATGGCTATCTTCTCTCTATGTTCTCATAGGGCAGAGGGTTAGCTAGCTCTCCAACCTCTTCTTGCAATTTTAGGAGCACTAATATCATTCATGAGGCTCCACTCATATGACTTAATCCCCTCTCAAAGGCCTCACCTCCAAATATCATATTGGGATAAGAATTTCAACATATGAATTTGAAGGTAACACAAACATTCAGTCCACTGGAGGTATAGGTTCTAAAGTCAGGGTTGAGATGAAAATTGCATGTACTTAAAAATGCCATGGAGAATCCACTAGGATTCAAAGGACAAAGTTTTTGTGTATGTTTTTGCATTTTTGCTATGGTTTTCCTTTCCCTAGTGTAGTGCTCAGTAAACTTTTTCTATAAAGGGCCAGAGAGTAAAGATTTTAGGCTTTGCAGACCGTACTGTCTCCGTTGCAACTACTCATTTCAGCTGCTACGAGCAAAAGCAGCCATAGACAGTACATAAATTAATGATTGTGGCTGTGTTCCACTAAAAGGTTATTTGTAAAAAGAGGCAGCAGGCTAGATTTAGGCTGCAAGTCATAATTTGATGACCCCTGACCTAGTGCATTAGAAACTAGTATTCTTTAAAGTGGAGAAAGGCCACGAAGTAAATTAAATGGAGGCTATATAGTCTAATTTACATAATATAAATGTATATGAAACTCAATTTTACTGCTTACACTGTAAATGGTTTTATGTATTTTCTGTAATTTTTAGGGTCTTAACTGATGAATGAAATTAATTTTATCGGTAACTTTTTAAATCAAAAGGACTTAAATCTTAACCCATTAAATTCAATCTCACCTCAAAATTTATTGTTTGTATAATATTTTATGCAATCTAAGAGGTCATTTGCCTCATTTATCTAGGGATAATGAACTATGTTATGAATGTCACAAAACTATATTTCTTTTAAAATGTTTTCTAATTCTAACCTGTAATTGTATTTTATTTTTATATTTCCCAGTAACATAAATATCAAATTCATTATATCCTTTTTTTTTTTTTTTTCCAATTTCCTTACTTGTCAAGATAGGCTAGGTGAAACTGGTAATAAATTCCTGCCCACACCTGAGTGGTGTAACACAATGAGCATTTTTCTCAGTCCCAGCAGCTCTCATCCAAGTGGTGATTTGAGAGCATACCTTGTAGCTATGTCACGTGGAACTGTTGACTTCTAAATCCCTGAGTAAGAGAAAAGAGATCACAGCTGTTCTCTATACTTTGGCTTGGAAGTTATATATGTCAATTCTGTTTATGGCTAAGTTACCAGAAATAGTCACTCTACCTCAATGGAACTACCTGTCAGGCTGAGATAGCCATCTCCCTGTGTGATCAAATGGGACTTAGAGAACACATAGCAGTGCCTCTGCCACATTCTGTTGTATAAAAGGCCATCCAAGAACCGATTCATAGTGATTTGGTTGAGGTTTGAAATTTATGTAGGCTAAATATCCAACGTAACATATAACAGCACATGGAGACATAATGTAACCCCTGTAAAAAGTCAAAGGTTATTACCAGGTTTTAGTCCCCAGTTTAGATAGCTAAGTTATAATACTTCAATGAGTCATCAAAAGAATTAGTTGAGAATTATTAGGGAACCTGTACTGTAGAAGAAGAAATTCTATTCAGATGTCATGATACTTGACAACCACAAATGTTGTATGTGGGATATTGATATTTTATCCAGTTCCTTCCTTTTAAGGATTTAATGATCATTCTTAGCCAGGCATAGTTAAGAGAATATCCTTTGCTCTAGGCCATCGTTTTGTTTTACCCCTCAATTCCATTAATCCATTATTGTTTCCACTGATCTGCACTGTGGTGCAGTTATGAGAGCCCTTATTGCTATTTGTTGGGTATCTTAAGGCTTTGATTATGCACATACTCTGAGATCACTTTAAGCATCAAATCTTTGTTGGTAAGGGTGCTAAGGAAGCTTTACTTCCCTCTAATGAACTATGTAAAATTGGCTGCCTGCTTTGTGTATGATTCCAAAAGTAGCAGAATGTTACCATAATCTGATCTCTCAAATCTGAGCCTTCTCACTCTGTAAATTTACCCTGGGTTTTCTGCCAGGGTTGGAGCTATATTCAGTTCCTTTAGGCACAGTAATTCTCACCAGAGAGGCATGGACTTTGGGGTTTGGAGATGGGAATTAGAATCTCTAGAGTTATGAGCAGTGTGTGTAGTAAGAAAAGGCTTATTTAGCAAAACAATGCAATTTCATGTTTTGAAAAACAATTGGTTTTATGCTTTAAACTCCTGAAACTAAAATTTAACCATCTTCCTGGCTGCTGGAAATACGCAAATGTTGGTGACTTTCAGCTGTTGAGAGGATGCATTTCTGAATCAGCAGGGAATTGGATTTTTACACTTATTAAAAGGCACATTGGGTTTAAACATGAGGTTTTTTTATGATGGAAAACTCAGAGTAGATACTTCACTGTGCAGAAAAAAGGAAAACCGTGACATGATTGGAAGATCTGAGGGCAAGAGGGTCAAAAGGTAAGAATTCAGAGCAGTTGGTAAGGGAATAACAGGGGACTGAAAATACCTCTAGGAAATCCTTAGGAATGTAAAGGAGGAGGGCACAGGACATACTTGAGTTGTGTGGGATGAGAGCTCACTTTATTTCATTTGGTTGTTAAAAGAAGGCTGATAAAGTTGTGATCACTAACACTGCATATATGCTTGAAGCATAACCTGTAACCTCTTGTATGGCTAAAATCACAAGCCCATCGGGCCTTGGTTTCATCTACAAAGTGAGTGGGTGGATGACAGCCAAGGTCTCTTCCATTAAATGATTCTGTCGTTTTCTGAGTCTACTCCCCTTCCCCCAACACACAAAATCAAACAGCCAACAGTCAACGAACAAACATTCATCAAGACCACATAATGATCCAAACATTGTTGGCCAAAGTCCTACAGGTGTTGCAAAACAGGATATAGACTTTCCTGTCTGCAGGGAACTTATGATCCATTTGGGGAGACAAGGTAAAATTGTAAATAATACAAAAAGTACATAATTTTCTATTAGAATGGGGTAAGCAAAATACAGCTTGCAGGACAACTCTGGCCCAACAGCTATAGCTGCTCTCACATTGCATACGGCAGAGTTGAGTTGTTGCCACAATGTATGGCCCACAAGTCTAAAATATTTACTGCTTGGCAAAAAGTTTGCCAACACTTATATTAGAATAATCAAATAATGTCACAAGGCAAAGTGGGAGAGATCCCAAGTGGTAACAGAGAGGACAGAGCTATTGGAGTTGAGATAAGGCCCAGCCTGCGAAAGCTTCAAGGGGTCCCAGCAATGAGAGGAGAGAGCAAGGAACCTCCATTTTCTGTAGAAAAAAGGACATGGGGAACAGGGATCTTTATAATTAGTAAGACAATGATGAATGTAACCACATATTATGTTTATTACATACTTTTCTAGTCATTTTTATTATGCTGGCCCTCAAAATAATTTATTTTGAAAAATCTAAGCCTTTCAAATATCCTTCACAATGTTGCTCCAAAATCAGTATTGATTAAAAATTCACCACCCCTCTCCTGAGAAGCAGGAAATGTTGCTGCGTTGATAATTCTAATAAATGAAAATTTGTGATTCACTCTAAAGATAATTAGAGGAATATACAAATGAATTTCAAGGGATATTAACATAGGAAAATCTGGAGTTTGAAATAATATCAGTATTTATTGTATTTTGATTGACATATTTCTATTACTATCTGTCCTTGATTCATAGATGTATTTTATTAACCACCATAATTTTGACAAATACATGAAGCTAAATGGTAACTACAGCAGATTCTGGGCCTAATTATTTTCCACCACGTCAAACTTTGCTATCGTGGTAAACAGTTTATTTTGATGCCTTTAAATATTTCTCAGTGCCTCTGAGCCCTTTAGATGCTATGGGGACACACACTGAAGCCCACTCACCCAGAGCTGCCCAACCCAGAAAATGTTCCATGTTCCAGAATTTTCCTTGCTCTTCTTGCCTGTCCCAATCCAAATTTGTTTTCCTGAATTTATTTGGTATCTTGTATCTTGGGGGCCTTGCTAGCTACTTGAAGAGAATTAGATGAAATTGGTTAATACAGCTTTTAGTAAAAATCTATTCTTATGAGTGTTATCAATCAGCACTAGGATGTGGAAGAATTCATTCACTCCTGAAACTTCCCATACTTGGTAGCATGCTAGGCCCAGGGGACACAAAGATGGATGTTAGCTTGCGAGTAGCTTCCTGTCTTCAGCAGTGTGCTCCAAAAGGTGGTCCCTGACTGATCTCCACATGCATCTCCTGGTCTGCTAGTTAAAGTATGCAGCTGTTTAGCCTCCAAAAGGGGCTTATTTGGTGAGGATACCTGGGGAGGACACGCGGAATGCACATTTTTACCATTTACCATGCTTCAATTTTTCTGTATTTTTAGGCTAAGGGGAGATGATTCCTGGATTCAGGGCACCCATCAATCAGAACACTGGCAAACATGGCCAGATTTGACTTGCAGATATGTTTTTAAAATTGGGAAATTTCACATAAACACTTGATTTCTTCCTTCTCTTGAAAAATTAGAAGCTGTGACATCACTAGGTTTGTGTTTCTTGACTGAATTCAAGGAATTTTTCCCCCGTTATAGTTGGACAGAGCCTCTGTGTTCCTGTTGGTTCAAATCCCTATCATTCTCTCCTGTGTTACACACCTGGCCATCCTTATTCAGATATCCTCCATCCCTGGCCCTTGTAATCATTTGATTTAATGACCTCTGACCTATTGATAGATTCAAGTGGATAATTACAAATTAAAAAAATTTTTTTTTAAACTCTGTTAATGTTATCCCTGTTTATCTGTGTCTCAGGTAAGGCTGGGACTTAATTCTATGCGCAAACTTTGAAAGGCCTTAGGAAGTGGGCGTTCTAGGTTCTAGAGGAGAGAATGGTCAAAATATTTGGGGCAGGTGGTCACTTTCAGTCATCTGGCCAGCACGGATTTGGTTTGGGCTGAACACAGGTAGCAGATAACAGAGTTAAGATCGTCTTATTTCTTTCTAAATCTAGCATTCCTATAGCAATTGTCACCATGGTATCTTGATGTGTTCTGACAGGGGAAATTTCACTTATTAAAAAATGTGGTAATGAGGGAAAGAGAAACTCCTTTCATGCTTTAACCCTGGAGGCATTTCCTCAGTGAAGAGCTCAGAAATATGAGCGTACATAGGATGGAAGTTCCACCATGATCTGACCCAACCAAGGGCTGGTGATGTTTTTTTGTCTTTTAAAATATTTATTTATTTGGCTGCACCAGGTCTTTGTTTCGGCATGCGGGATCTTTAGTTGTGGCATGCGAACTCTTAGTGGCAGCGTGTGGGATCTAGTTCCCTGACCAGGGATCGAACCCGGGCCCCCTGCATTGGGAGCGTGGGGTCTTAGCCACTGGACCACCAGGGAAGTCCCCTGGTGGTATTTCCTAATGATGAGGCTGCAGATGTTCAGCTGAAAGAATCCTTGAACCTGAGGGCTGGCAGCTAACTCAAGGTTGTAATACTCCTTGCGTGCCTCTTTTCAGCATTTGAGGCACTTGTACATGTTAATCTCATCTAATCCTTACAACCACCCTGTGAAGTGATGAAATGCTCATTCCCATTGTATAGCGTCAAAAAGAGATTCACTGAAGATTAGTCACCTGCTTCAGGTCAAACAGCTCTTCTAATAACAACTCCCCTGAATTTTAAATTACAACCAGTAATTCAGCGTTCACAGCTTCTGTGGAGCATGGGGCTTCCATTTACGTAGACCACCCGATGAGTGGAGCCCCTAGTTGTGTGGTGTGGGCAGTTCTGAGTCCTGGCACATTGATGGGAAAAGTTTGCATGTGGGTTGCGCTGCAGGCATAAATAAGACGTGTGATAAGCTTTGTGCAGTTCTTAGTGGGCTAGCCAGACTCATGAAAGCATCTTCAAAATAAAGTGAATGAGATGATACAGAAATGACCTTGAATCTGATATCATTTTCAGTACCAAAAAAAAAAAAAAAGAAAGAAAAGAAAGAAGGAAAAAAAGCAAACTTTAGTACTGTGCCTATTGTTAGGGACGAATTGCTTGTGACAAACTTCAGGATTGCAGGTACAAGCAACCCTTGAACTGAGAAGCACTGATGCACCCCACACTGCCTCAAGTCTGTTCATATCTCCTTACTCTAGAGATGTGAGCTTACCCTAGAGATGAGCTGGTTGATATAAAAGTCACTTGTGGGAGACCAGGGGAAGAATGAGTCCATTCAGAACAGATGCTGTATTAATTTGCTTAGGCTGCCATAACAAAAGATCGCAGGCTAGGTGGCTTAAACAGAAATTCATTTTCTCACAATTTTGGAGGTCAGAATTCCAAGATCAAGGTGTCAGCAGGGTTGGTTTCTTCTGAAGCCTTTCCCCTTAGTTTGTAGATGGCCTTTCTCCTTGGTTTATAGACTGGTTTCTTCGGAGGCCTCTTATCCTCTTCACTCTTCCCTCTGTGTCTGTATCCTAATCTCTTTTTATAAGGATGCCAGTCATATTAGGTTAGGGCCCACTCTACTGACTTCATTTTACCTTCATTACCTCTGTAAAGACTATTTCTAAATATAGCCACATTCTAAGGTACTAGGGGTTAGGACTTCAACAAATGAATTTTGAGGAGGACATAATTCAGCCCATAACAGATGCTTATATTGACCTTTTTCAGAGGATTTATGAATTGTTAGCATGCTTTTTGATGGTGGATAGCAAGGTACTCACATCACCAGGTCTTAGAAATGTTTTTAAGTCCAGGTTTCCTCTACCACCTTTTTTACTGAAATAAATAAAATGCATAAAAACTTATTGGGATCACACAAACTAATACAATGTTTTGCCTTAAGGATCATGAAGTTAAAACTCTGTCGAAGACAAGCAAGAAAGGAAGTAAAGTAAAATAAAACACGGTAGGTGGAGATTCTAGACAGCTGGTGAGCACACTCGTCAGGCTCAAAGGTATTCAGTGTGAGCCCAGTGATTTCAGATCTTCTGAGTCTTTGAGAGGTTGGAAAACTGAACTTTTATATAAAGTTCCCCAATTTTTAAATGTTGGCAATGTATTCCTTTTTCAAAAAAGAGAACATTGTATGAGTCAAACAAAACATGTCTGCTTACTAGATTTAACCCATTTCATTGGGTTAGGCTGGTTTGGATCTAATGGCCTATACTAGCTCAGAGTTTTTGACCCCAGCTCTACATGAA